>NW_028227273.1:61301703-61600676 GCF_978045245.1 Mus caroli
CACGTAATCCCTAAAAGCACAGGGGTTAAGACTCTGTAATCCAACCCAAGCTACACAGACACACCCTGTAAGAAATGCAGCAACGAACATGGTGACCAGAAGCTCCAAGAGCAGAGACTATCATACTCACCATTCAATCTCCTCAGGCTCTCGGCCCCTCAGCAGCTCCTGCACCTCCTGCCTGCAGCGCTCCTGGTATTCCGGGTGCCTTGCCAGGTTGTACAGGATCCAGGAGAGTGCACTGGCTGTGGTGTCATGGCCTAAAGGGTAGAGAGACAAGCAGGGTTGTGTCCCTGGCCTGTTTCAGCCAAATGGGGCACTTGTATCCAGACAGAATGACTCCAAAAAGGGATGGATGGAAAGAAAGAATGGAGGGAGTCTAGGTCTCCCCAAAATAGTTACTTGAGACTGGCACACCTCTACCTCCTCTGTAGCCCTACACAGGGACTCTCACCTCCAAACATAAAGGTGTCAGCCTCTGCCCGGATGTCCTCATCTGACAGCTCCTTTCCATGTTCATCCTGAAGACAAAACAAGACCCTCGATTCACACCGTGTGTGTGCAGACCACCCACGTGTTTGAATGCTTGACCACAGAGTGGAGGTGTGGCCTTCCTGGAGGAACTGTGTCACTGTGTAGGTGGACTTTGAGGTCTCCCTTTTATTTTAAATTAGGTATTTTCTTTATTTACATTTCAAATGTTATTCCCTTTTCTAGTTTTGCCCCCGAAAATACCCTATCCTCACCCCAACCCTCCCACTCCCATATCCTGTCCCAGGCACTACCCTATATGGGACATACAGCCTTCACAGGACCAAGGGCATCTCCTCCCATTGATGACTGACTAGGCCATCCTCAGCTACATATGCAGTTAGAGCCTTGAGTCTCTCGGTGTGTTTTCTTTGATTGGTGGTCTAGTCCCAGGGAGCTCTAGGGTTACTGGTTAGTTCATATTGATGTTCCTCCTATGGGGCTGCAATCCCGTTCTGCTCCGTGTGTACTTTCTCCTTAATTGGGGACCCTGTGCTCTGTCTAATGGATGACTGTTAGCATCCACTTCTGTATTAGTCAGGCACTGGCAGAGCCTCTCAGGAGACAGCTATATCACTCGCTTGTCAGGAAGCTCTTGTTGGCATCTGCAATAGTGTCTGTGTTTGGTGGTTGTTTATGGGATGGATCCTCAGGTGGGGCAGTTTCTGGATGGTCATGCCTTCAGTCTTTGAGGTCTCTTTATGTTCAGCCTCTACCCTGCAGAAGACAGTCTCTTCCTGGCTGCCTTCAGATTAGGACTTACAACTCTCAGCTCCTGCTCCAGCACTATGTCTGCCTCCACACTGCCATGATTCCCTCCATGATAATGAGGGACTGAAACTCTGAAACTGTAAGTCAGCCCCAATAAAGTGTTGTCCTTTATAAGAGTGAACTTGGTCATGTTGGCCCTTCACAGCAATGAAACCCTAAGACAGGTGATAGGACACAGAGTCTGAGACCCATTGTGCACACAAGATGCCTCCTCTGTCTTCTCCACAGCCTGCTTCCATTTCTCCCTTGGTTTCCTACCCACTGTTTGCTCTTTTAGCAGAGCCTTCAAAGAGTTACATCTAAAAGGGATCCCTGTGTGGTGTCTAGTTTTCATAAGCAGAGTCTGTAACTCCCCAAGACTTCCTGGTCAAGTCCAGCTTCTGTCTAAGACTGACCATGAATGTTCCTGTAACCCAGACCCCACATGAGCACACCTTGGCCAACAAGAGAACGTCAATGAAGTTCAGAGTCTTAGACTTAGTCTTGGACTTCAAGAACTCATCAAGGTTTTGGCTGGAGAGAGTGTGCCGTCTCTCCCTAATGACAGCATCTGTGAAGTTGTGCACCAGGTCACAGGCCTTGCGGAAGCGCCGCCCATCAGCAGTGTGGTAATACAGGAAGTCAACGAACAAGAAGAGCTTATGTGACCTTTTTATTATGAGGGAACTGAGTTCCAAGATGGCAGAAATGTATTCACTGGGAGACCTACAGGACAAGACAGAGAGAGGAGGCAAGTTAACACACAGGAAAACTCCAGCCAGAGTTCCAGGATTAGGATCTACCCAGCAAAGGGTGTCTATGATACACAAATTCTGTTTCTTGCTCCCCACAAGTAGCCTTCTAAGCCAGATCCCAGGGTACAAATGGACATCATTTCATCTCCTCATTCACTCAGCATCTGTTTCCGCTCTTCTCGCAATTTCCTGTAACTCTGCCCAGGATCAGACCCTTTTCTCCAGGCTTCCTGCCTCCTGTAACTCTATGAATCTCCTCTATTGACTGGATTGCCCAAGCTCACTGTAACTAGAAACCCCCACCCCTTATACAGACACCTTCTCTTATGCTCTGGGATACACAGGATGGAGTTCACATCCTTCTGGCTTGGTATTCAACATCTTTAAGATCTGGCCACTTGCTGGAAATGGTGGCTCCTCACTGTGATCCCAAAATCAGGAGGCAGATGCAGGAAGATCAGAAGCTCAAGGCCAATCTAATCTACATAGTGAGTTCCAGGCCAGACTAACTACAGTCTGAGACCCTACCACGAAGGAAAAAGGAAGGTGATGGAAGGGCAGAAGAAAAGAAAAGCTACATGGACTGTCTTAAGGTTCTGTTTCAAGGCTGAGACAGGGACTCACTCCTGACAGTTGCTGTCAAAGCCAAAGAGGCATTTCTGCAGACTGTCCAAGGTCATGAGGCTGATGTGCTCAAACATTTCCAGATGTGCACTGCCTTCCGAGGATAGGTGCTTCCACTTGGCCTGAACAGAGAAGGGGCAGAGATGGGGATGAGCCTTTGATCCTTGAGCTCCTTCTCAACACTAAACACCACAAAAGGCCCTGATACTAAGGAAATCCCAACTCTGGTGGGAGCAGAAGATGCTATGATCGCAGATGAAGACACTAGTTAGGAGACAAAGCCAAGTTTAATCCTATCTCTGTGTGCTCTTGGCGAACTCTCTGCCTTCTAGGTTGATGAAGTCTTCCAGCACAATTGAATTGACATGACTAAATTACCCGTAAAGTACACTTCAGTGCTCTCTCTACCTTTCATGCTCTCTTATTCCATGTAAACTTGGACAAGACTGACCTCTCTGACCTTTCATTTAATCATCCATAATATGACAGTCATATTCATCTCTGCAACACAGCAATATGGAAACTACATCAACCAATGTAGACGATGGAACTGGCATAATATTTTGTATGTATAAGGTGCTCAATAAGTGTTTGTGATGATTATCATTCTATTTGGCTCTAGAAATGGCTTCAGATTTTTGTAAGTCCTCCATTCTCAGTTTTTACAGTGAGTCCATGTAAAGTTTCTGCTTTTCCCCTTTTGAAACCAGGATTTATCCATACTTGACAACCAGAGTGAACTCAGTTCTATACAAGACCTTAGGTTTGGTTTGATTTTCAAATAAATTTTGACCATATTCACCCACTTCCCAATGAACTTCTTGGTGAAAGGTCTTAGTTCTTTGAAACTAGATCTTGTTGATGTAGCTTGTACTGCCCTATGATTTACAGTCTTTCTTCTTGAGTCTCCCCAGACAGGTTAAGGAGTGGGTCACCATGACCAGCTTTAGAGCAATGAAGTGTAAACTAGAATCACACAGAGAAAGAGCTTCTGCTGTAGGAACATCAACTGTTGGTTGAGGATTCAGGGATTATGTGAAGAAGAGTAGATACTACCTACTATGAACTCATCTACATGCTACAGAATGACTCCAGGGTACCATCCTGATCACCTTTTGGGTAGATTATTATTCTCACTTTACAGATGGGGAAACTGAGACACGAGAAGAAAACTGAGTCCTAGAACAGAACCACACCCTCAGTCTGCATCTGTCTGAAGATATTTCCTTTTCTACAAAACTGTATATGGGACCCTAGGTTTGAGGAACTTACGTGCATGATGTTCACACTCTGGTTAAAAATCTTCACATAGGGTTTCAGGATGTCAAAATGGAAGGCAGGTGTCAGCAGTCGACGATGGCGGCTCCACTTGTCACCTGAACTCAGGAAGAGCCCATCCCCTGGGAGGGCAGTAATGTCAGTGGACAAAGGTGGAAAATTCCTCTGACCGTCCTCTGACCCTCACTTCAAGGTACTCACCCAGCCAGGGCTTCAGGAAGCGTAAAAAAGTTGTGTCCTTTGGAGCCACCAAAGCTGTCATGGAGGAAAAGAATCAGGTGCCATGAGGAAGACAGATGGATGATGGGAGTGTAGTGAACTCCCAGCCCCAAGGCTTTCCACTTCCCTGCCAAATTCAGGATGGCGGGAAGTGGACAGAGACAAAGGAACCAGGCTGCAACATCAGGGGGAGAAAAGGTCACCCAGCAGGGCACAACATGCCTCAGTACACTTAGACAAGACTGCTACATGGTCTGCCATGTTTTCCACATCTAAGACTAGTAGAAACAGTTTACAGGCCTTTGCAAAGACTTAGGACACACCATCCATGTGGCTCTCTGACATGTCCTGGCATATCCTCATATACACAGAAGAGGCACATATTATCATGACCTATCATAAAGAATACACATGGCATTACCTGACAAGCCACAACACAGTCTATAACAGTCTGCTCTCACCTGTTTATGCTCTTCAGATAATCCCAGATTGGCATTTCAATGTGGTTCCTTACAAGTTTCAAATATGACCGACATATGCCACAGATACCTCTAGCTCTCTCCTCTATACCATATTAAGCATTAAGTGATCAAAATTAAGGGTTTCTCTATTCTCAGAGCCATGTGCCCACCATGAAGAGTTGCTTCTACCCTCTCCAGCCATCAGGCGTCTCCAGAGCCCACCAGACATGGCTCACCCTTCTGGACTCTGGTGCATCTTTCCCTTCAGTTCTTTCCATTCCAGCTCTGTCCTAAATTGTCTCCAGCTTGAGTCCTTTCTATCCAAGGCGAGTGTGGCACCTGAGATTTACTAACCTGGGGAAGTGAGCAAGACTTTGCCCTATGTTACATGCCTCGCACAACATCAACTGTTCACCTATGAGATACACATCTTGCAAGAATGTTGTTGAATGTCATTGAGGACAAATAGTAAGTAAAAAATAAAAAGCACTATTTTGTTCTATTCTACATAGGACTATTCAGACCCATTTGTTTGAAAAGAATCTGTATGTACATACTGTCAATAACAGAAGATGCACACATTGCTAACAGTTTGCTAGTCTGAATTAACTATTCCCAATCAGGGGAGTACCAAAAAGAATGTAATACCCACACCACAGAGCCTTATCAAACTCAGCATCTTTAGTCTGAACCTAACAGCAAAGTGGGTTAATAATGAGACATAAATGCAGGACATGATAAGGAAAGAAACCTTGAATCTCAGAGGCAAGACTGACTATGTGACCAAAGGATTGGAAGTGAGCTCTGGTAAATCTATCCACTATTGTTGGCTGCAGAAGAGATACAAGGTAATTTTTCAGGTGGTGGATTCACTTTCTCTCTTCTCAGATCACATTCTGAATAAACCATAACTTAGGGATTCCATCCCTGTGCATGCAGAGATGGGTCAGTAGAAGATAGTTCTTGCAGAAGACCCAGGTTTATTTCAAAACACCCACATGGCAACTCACAACCACCTGTAACTCTGGTTCCAACGGATCTGCCACTCTCTTATGGCCACTGAGGGTCCTGCATACAGGCAAACATACATAAAATAAAGATTAATGTTGAACATGGTAGAACATGCCTTTAATATCAACACTCAGGAGGCAGACAAAGGTGGATCTCTGTGAGTTCTAGATCAGCCTTGTCTATAAAGTGGACTCCAGGTCAGCTAGAGCTACAAAGCTATCTCAAAAGTATCTACAAAAGTATCTACAAAGTATCTACAAAGTATCTCAAAATAATAAATAAGTGCCTCAAAAATAAATATCTTTAAATGTTTGTATGCTGTTGCTACTGCTGGGAAAGTAGAGAAAGGAGAATCCTGGGGGCTTACTGGCCAGACAGTCCAGAGAAGAGAAAGGTCTGATATCAAAAAAGATAGGAGTTCCAAGGATAGCAACTCAGGTTGTCTACTATCCTTCACATGCACGCACACACACATGGATATGAACCAACACACATGCAACCACAGCCATAAGCATACACATTGACGTTTCATCTAAGACATAGGTTATTATTTCCAGTTCTCAGATGGAACCTGCCACTTTGTTCATGGTAGGCAAGTGTTTTACCACCAAGTAGATCCCATCCAATACATTTCTTCCCTGGCTTAGATCAGACTGGGTTGAGCTTCTATCACTCACAGCTCAGATTGTAGCAGCAAGAGAGACTCAGAACCTTGAGAGACTCAAAGTCACTCAACAGGTTAGCCACAGAGACGTGGCCACTGTCAGATTTAGCCCCATCTGCTGCTCAGCCTGTTCAATCCGGGGATAGAATGAGCTGAGATAAGGGACAGAGAAGAAGCCAATGGTTGGGATCCTAGAATGGATACCTGGGGCCTGGAGCAGGGGGGCAACAAATGCAGGATCAACAATCCTCAGCACAGGGATCACTGGTCCCAGCCAACAGAGATGGATATCTTGGAAAGTCTGGCCCATTTTGGTCACCAGCTGCATGCCTTCCTCATTGCTCTGGATCTGGAGATGGAGAAGGTTGAGGCCAGTACATGCATGGTGTCATAGGTGCTCCTGTTTTCTGCCCAGCATGCTCATCCCTCTAACCATCCTGCTTGGACCACTCATTCCAATCTCTTGATGAGTCAATGGGTCCCTTCCTGTACACATGAGTCTATCCACATCCCTCTCTGACACATCCTTCTGCTCATCCCTTTGTTTTGTGATGTAGATATAGATAATTGAAGGATCAATGTATGGAAGGAAGGATGGATGGACAGATGGACAGACAGATTCACACACAGAGTCTGAAGTAGGTGACTTACTACTTGATAGAGGGATTGATTGGGAAGAAGAGGATGGTAGACAGATGGATGATAGGCTGCTGAGAGATACATAGAATATATAGAGACAGATACATGATAGATAACATAGGGAGATTACATTGCAAGATGTGATAGGTAACTAACAGCAGAAGAAGGTGATTAGAGTGGTAGATCTCAGTGTGTGTGTGTGTGTGTGTGTGTGTGTGCGTGTGCGTGTGCGTGTGCGTGTGCGTGTGCGTGTGTGTGTGTGTGTGTGTGTGTATTTCATTATCATTATTCCAATTCTTCGCCATTTCATCTGATCGCTCCCTCTCCCCTCTCTGCTGAATGTATCTTTTTCTCCTTGAGATATTTTTCTACAGCTAAATCATCTATCTCACCTCTTCCCCCTTTCCTTCCTCACTCCTCCATCCTCCCCTCCCATTAGGTGTAAATTAGAGTTAATTTCATCCCATTCAATTCTTTCACTTGTCCCTAATTCACCACAGACTATTAAGACCAGTTCTAAAAAAAAAAAAAAAAAAAAAGACCAGTTCTCTGCAGGAACTTCCAAAGAATTGCAGCAAGCAATCACAAAGGTCTCCAAATATTGATCCTGAGCTCCAGAGAAGTGTGAACTTGGAAGGCATCTAAGGAGGGAACTGATGAATGACTTAGGAGTTGTGTCCCTCAGGTAAGGAGAAAGCTTCAAGAAAGACCACAGAGGGAAAATGGGATAAGGTGACAGAGGAGTCATGTGGAAAGGTCAGAGGGAAGAGGATCCAGCAGTGCACAGAGAAGGACCTCAGGGAGCAAAGAGGAGACCAAGAAGAATTTAATTCTGGAGCCAAATAGGAGCTACCAGGAAAGGTGGACAAGCCACCAGAGAGCTGTGAGGAAATGAAGGAGATAGAGCCAGGACTCAGGGACATGGTAATCAAGGGTAAGAGAAATGAGAAACAAGCAGAGAAGGGAACAGCCAATGACAATGACCCTGTGTCTATAATCAGATGGAAGAAGCCTGATGGAGTTGGCACAAGCACTTAATCCCTTGGGAAACAGATGCAGGTCTCTGTGAGTTTTAGGTAGGTCATCCTGGTGTACAGAACAAGTTCCAAGAGAGCCAAAGATAAACAGAAAAGCAAAGTACAAGTAGAAAATGAAAAATAAAAACAAGAAGAAAAGCAAAAAGAACAACAAGAACGAAGAACAGAAACAAGTAGAATAAGTACAATTAGAAGAAGTAGAAGAAGTAGGAGAAGGAAGAAGAGGGGAAGGGGAGAAGGAGAAAGAGAAGAACAAAAAGAAGAACAAGGAAAATAAGAACAAGAACAGGAAGAACAAGAAGTAGAGGAAAAAGAGGATGAGGAGGAGAAGGAAGAAGAGGAGGAGAAGAAGAAGAAGGGGGAGGAGGAGAAGGCAAAGAAGGAGGAGAAGAGAAGGAGGAAGAGGAGGAGAAGGAGAAGAAAAAAAAGAAGTAGTGGGGAGGAAGAGGAAGAGGAAGAGGAGGAGGAGGAGCAACAGACAGGAGATTTAGTACACCAAGACCACATAGAGGGTATAAGAATGCAAGGAGACATGTCATCTGATTCTATAGTATCACTGTGCATAACAAAACACAACATATGGGAGTTTGGGGTCATCAAAAGCAACACTTTTCCAAATGCCTAAAGGAAAAAATGAATTGTCAAGAACCTCACACTTGAAATCTTGATAAGAATCTGAACTCATGGGGAGATGAAAGGGGACTGTAAGGAAGCTGATAGGTTAGCATGGATAAAGGATGGTGATGCTGAGAAGACATTGGATAGCAATGGTTCCATGAGAATGTTGGTAGGAAAGAGGATTCTGTTGAGAGAAGCAGTACTTGAATGTATGGCATTGGTGATGATATCTCTATTACGAGTGATCTAATCCCACAATGTGGTTCTGCAACATGGAGCAGCATGGAGCAAGAGAACCTGGTGACCAGGGAAGGGTGCTGAGTAGGAAGTTTAGTCATTATGCTGAGACCAGAGAAAAATGGTCATGCTGTGATGTGCCTTTGGAATAAAGTCATTGCTTAGCATGCACAAACTCTAAGCACTTCAGATAATCACTACCAATGTTTAAAAGTGCTCATCCTTGACCTACCTTGCATAATGGAGCCCACTAATGCATCTTCAGGACAGAGGGCAAGATGAGGAAGGACAGTGGCCAAGAAGTGGAAGGGAAAAAAAAAACTACAATCTCTCTTCTGCACCCAAACAGTAGGTGGAGGTAAGAAATCGCAGCTGAATCCTACGGGGCAAGTAGCAACCCAGAGAGATACAGACACTGATCTGAAACCAAGAGAGATGATCCAGACAGGAGGCAAGACCTTGGACATACTGAAGGAAGACCTCAATTCCAACAGCGAAATGGAATATACCAGGGATGCCACTACTCTGTGCTATTCACCATGGGATCCACTGACTATGACACACATCCAGGAACTTAAGGAATCCTCAGTCCTGCTGAGAGTGTGGCTCACAGTGGGGCAGGTGCCAGGGCAGGAAGAGATAAAGGGTGATGAGCACAACTTGGAAAGAAAGACAAATGAATGTGGCATTGTGATGAGGAGAGAGGCCCAAATAACTTTCTTTGCTTCTCCCTGCTACAGGCTCCAGACCTTTCCTGATGCCTAGGGAACACATACACCCGGGTACCCCAGCCTATCTGCTGCCATACTCACCATGCCCAAGTGACCCAAAAACCAGTTTTTTTTAGGAGGCTGAGGGAAACATCTGAGGCGGGAGCAGTTCTCACAGAATGAATAAGTCCAGGCAAGGATTCTGGCCAAAATCCAGGAAGCCGCTCCAAGCAGCAGAAGATGCCATGACGAGGTCACCACAGAGCCCAGGTCCAGCCCAGACACACTTAGCCGCAGCATCCTGCTGAGCAGACACAGGAGGAGATTCTGAGGTTTGGAAGAGGAACCTGAAAAACTTCAGAATTTTGAGCATGGGCAGAAACTATAGAGTAGAGCAGGGGGTGGAGCAGGGAAGGGGAGGGAGATACAGGAAGAGACAGAATGAGAGAGAGAGAAGGAGGCAGGGAACACACAGACAAGAGCTGTTGAAAGTCCGGGATGGCTCTGCCTGAAGCACAAACGGTTATCCAGGAACCCAGGGTCACTTGTGACAGTTGTCTCCATGGAGCCACCCGAACGCTGATAAACCCATCCTGATCAGAGTCAGGACCCTCTCTTGCCTCAGAGCCCAAGTTGATACCTTATCTCAGGAGCTGCTGGTTCTCTAAGACCTTCTCCCCACTCCTGTGAAAAAACATTTATCCCCTGTTTCCTTCAACTGCAGGAACTGTGTGGGAGGCTGGGTTAGGCTGGACAGAACCAATCAAATCCCTCCCAGGCTCAGCCATTTCCTCCCTGCCTGGGCATCAGGCCAAAACAAGTTGGGCAGGACCAGACTGGAGTGGAGGGGAAAGACTCAGAGCAACACACACAGGCAGGTTGCATTTAGGATGCAGCACCTCTGAGTCAAGGGCAAAGGTGACTCTGGGCCCTTCCAAGGGCAACAGTCTGCTGATAAAAGCGTGAAGGAGGAAGTACAGGTTCCAGGATGGTGTTCAGGATGTTCCCTGAGCATCTCCCAGGGATCTCTGCACATCTCACTGGTGGGAGTGCAGCATGCAGAATTCCTCACTGCAGAACTGCAGACCTGTCTCTGGGATGCCTCTGCTCACCGGCTACAGTCTTGCAGCATTCAGTCCCCTCCCTTAGCAGCCCAGCCCCGTGATAGAAGCAATTCCAACTAGACCAGAGAATCCAGCCATGGTCAGACTGAAGAGATAGATGTCCTGGCTGGGAAAATACACCTGGCAGCTAATGGGTCAGAGTTCAGAGTGTTTGTGAGGAGGAAAGGAGTCAGACTGAAGTGCTATGAGCACAGGGGTACAGGCAAGAATGAACAAGGCTGCAATGACTTGTCTTCCCAGGATCAAAGGGGGACTTGACCTTAACAGATCAGCAAGTCATGGACTTAAAAATCAATGAACCCTTCCATGGCCATGCTCCCCATTATTAGACAAATAAAAGGAGCCAATATCCCACCAAAGTGCGGACATAAAGAACAATGGGTGGACCAGCTCAAAGGTTGGCAGATAAAAGCAAGCTCAAAGTCCTGAAACAGAATGTAAGGGTACTTGATTGGTGGTTGATACAGCAAGATAAGGGCAGAGGTCAGTGGAGAAGTCCAGACTCACCCACTCAGGGCTCCCCAAACAAGAAATGAGGCACTATGGAGGCTAGGGGTCCCTAATAGAGAGATGAAAATTAAGCAACCTCAAGACTTCCTCCCCAGGGGATTTTTCACGAGGTGTTGTTTCCCTTTCTTTTAGTAAATTTGTCAACTTCACAGGTACTTGTTAAGCATAGGCAAAATCTAACAATTTCACAACTACTTATGACACTGAATTCTAGGGAAATGAACGTCCAAAGGAAACACACAACTTTTCTAAAAGAGTCCACACTGGAGAAGACACAAGGAAAGACTGTATGGAACAGAGCAGTATAAGGCCCACACTTGTCACAGTTGAAGCCATGGCTGTTCTGCTTGACTTAGCATTCTTTTTTTTTTTCTTTTATTTATTTGATTTATGTATCGAGATGTTTTGTCTGCATGTATGTATCTGTACCACACACAAGCTTGATTCCAGAAGCTTTGCAAAGAAAAGAGTGTGAGAGCCCCTGGGAGTAGAATTACAGAAAGTTCTGAGCCACCATGTAAGTAGGACAAATTGAACCTTGCTCCTAAGGAACAGAAGCCAGTGCTCTTAACCACTAAGCCATCTCTTCAGTCCTGAATGGCTCTTCTTCAAAGAATATGTTCTCCCTTCCTTCCTCACTCTGATTAAACTCTGGATTGCTCCTCCTACTCCTGTGTCCCAACCAAATCCTCCTCTGTCAGGAGGACTGGAACTCAGACTGCTGGAGTTGAGAACAGAGGACACTGATTACCTCCTCAGGACACTGAGTACTGAAAGGACCTGAGAGCAAACCTTGACTGCAACAGTCATGAAGGAACTTTGTCTAAAACCTCAGCTAAAGCATCTGTCTAAAGTCTTACCAGGTGTCTAGGGCCTTAGACTTTGGTGCTGCCAACCCCATAATAACAGATGCCAGTTCCAAAAATAAACCTGCTAAGCTATAAATAAACCAAGGGTTACACCTATCATCAGGCAATCTGGGAGGTGGATGCAAGAGGAATAAAACTCAAGGTCAACCTCGGCTACATACAATAAGATAAATGCAGGATATACGTCATGTCTTCAGATGAATAGTCCTAGACCCTGATGTAACAGTCACAATGGTCAATCATCACGGCCATCTTTCTGGGTCTACAATCTCCATGGAAAATGACTCCTGGGAGTGTCTATAAGAGTCTGTCAAAAAGGCTGAACTTAGAGCAAAGACCCACTCTAAATGTGGCCAACTTCATCCCAGGACTATGTTCCCCAGCTATTGACAGGTGATTTTTCCACACAGTACACAGAGATTCTCTCTACAGCTTTTTTCATGTAAGATGACAAACCACATGTTTTCACTTCAGTAAACAAGGTCAGTTGTCCCAGTTGCACAGGATGTGTTTGATCACATGTGGTCAGGGCATATGTATCAGGAAGTAAGCCAGAATAAATGCCTCTGGATACAATAAGGGAAGAAGTGTGTAGCTTTGAGAGTTTTCCCCTATCAGTCCTTGACTAATGTAATTTAGCACCATATTCTGTGCCTGAAGTTTAGGTATGAACGTGGCCAGTATCCATGGCCTCTTAATAAAGTCTCTGTGAAGCAGAAACTACTGTTTTCTTTGGAAAGTAGGTAAGTCAAATAATGTTTTGTTGGGGCACACAGGTAAAAGGATGTTTTGCTGAAACAGACATGTGAAAGAACACTTAATGTTTAGAAGAAATATAAATGCGATTCCAGAGTATTGGTTTGCACTGCTCTGTCTCTCTGTTCTTTACTGATGACATGCATGTGCTGGCTGGCTTTACATTGTGTTGTTGACCTTCACTGCTGGTGACTTGATGGAGATAAACTCGCCAAAGAACTCATGAGGTTCCTGCTGCTTCCTGTTGCTTCCACAGTGGATGCAGACAGGTTGGTGAGGCCTTTGGTTTCTTCTGGATTGAACTGCCCTTGCTGATTCGCGTGTGGTGCCTACCAAGCAAACTGGACTTAAGCTACTGATTCCAGGATGGTGTCTGCCAAGTAGACTCATCCACAGGTGCTGATTCAGGTTTGGTGTTTGCTATTTTCTGGATAGAGAACAACAAAGACAGGAATCATCCAAATTATTATTTCCTTTTTTTTTTCTTGGTTTGATTTGGTTTAGTTTGGTTTTTGAGACAGGGTTTCTCTGTATAGTCTTGGCTGTCCTAGAACTCACTCTGTAGAACAGGCTGGTCTCAAACTCAGAAATCTGCCTGTCTCTGCCTCCCAGGTGCACTTCACTGTATACTATAATAGCCGTTCTTTTCCACTACATCTGCTGGGTAGTGGGCTAGAGGGGAGATTTAACCTTTATTAAGGCAGATTGAGAACAATTTATGCCTATGCCTCTTATTTGTTAAAACTTATTCATGGTCATACTGGTGAATTTCTGACCTATAACTCTAAGCTTATAACACTGATTGGTGTTCAGAGAACCACAATGCTGATGCAAATATGGACAATGAAGATGGGGATAGTAAAACTTCTGAGGGGAACAGGACTCCTTTGAAAACTGGGCCACAGGACAATCATTGGCTTCATTCTGTTCATGCCCTGAGAACTTGAATGAGGCTGCATTCAAGCCATGGACTGATTTGATGGCAGAAGAAACCTAAGGATGGACTATATTCAGGTTGTACTATACTTACTGCTCATTGCTATTGTCCAGGTCTCCTGTGAAAGAGCAGTGAGCAGAACAGAGAGACATGGCCTCATGCAGTGTGCACAGAAAGCAGTGTGAGAGAGTTTGAAGTTGCAGACAAGGTGTTGGGGGAGGGGAGGAGAAAACAGCTGTCATGCTCAGATTAACCCATTAAGGAGAAACCTCCTATCCTGACTGGGACAATGGGGCAGGTGTCTTGAAGGGAAGACCCCATCCACTGACGGCTCCATCTTGAGACAGCATAACTACATTTGAAAGGGGGAACTCTTAACTGAGATTGCTGCTAGAGTGATTCACTTCTGCCGAAGTAATTCACCTAGGGAACCATTTTTCCAGAACCAACTTTAAAAACACAGAAGCCATTGGAGGCAGCAGAACCTGTCAGCAAGGTCACATACTACAGCTTCTGCAAGCATGAAAGCTATAGGAGGAGGGGGAGGCTTGAAGGCTTGCACCTGGCTACAAGAAAGCCACTGAAGCCAGGCAGTGCCTCACTATGGCCTTGAAAGGTGGTGCAGACTGCTGAGAATCTGAATGCTTAGTTGACATGGGGGCCTCAGGATATTGGAAGATGTCAGGAGAATAAGATACCTACTGTGAAATCCTTCAGACAAACTTGAAGTAACCCTTCCCTCCCTTTCTCCCCCTCCCAAAAAAAACAACCCTCATTGCTGCAAGAAGCAGTAGAAGGGGCGAAGCTCCCAATGGCTGCTGGAGCAGTGATGGTGCTGTCAGGCACCCTAGGTGCTGGATATGAAGCTACAGGGATGTTTGTTGTACGATTCAGTCTTGCATTTTAAATTTTTCTATTCCTATTTTACCTTTCTTAGCCCACATTACTCTATCTCTATTGGACTCTGATGTTTATACATGAAATATGTTAGTAGGTGGGTTTTTAGTTTGTTGTTTGTTTCTTATTAGGCCTCACAATGAAGGGTTCCCCTCGCATCTCTTAGGAACTGTGGACTAGGAACTTTTGAGTAAGTGTTGGGATTACTCTAAATGATGGCAGGTTTAGGAACTGAACGAATGCATTTTGCTTTAGATCAAAATTAGAGCTTGTAGGACAAAGGTGAAATGTTTGTTAACCCCCATTGCACCCCTGTGGGTAGATGGGAAGTGGAGACAGGAGAATCTCTTGAGACTGGTTCTCAACCTTCCTAAGGCTGTGGCCCTGTAATATAGTTCTTCATGTTGTGGTAAGGCCAATTTTTTTTTTTTTTTTTTTTTTTTGGTTTTTTGAGACAGGGTTTCTCTGTATAGCCCTGGCTGTCCTGGAGCTCACTTTGTAGACCAGGCTGGCATCAAACTCAGAAATCCGCCTGCCTCTGCCTCCCAAGTGCTGGGATTAAAGGCGTGCGCCACCACGCCCGGCTGGTGAGGCCAATTATAAAATTATTGTTATTGCTACTTCATAATTGTTATTTTACTATGTTATGAATCATAATGTAAATATATGTGTTTTCCAATGGCCTTTGGTATCTGACAATGAGGTCACGACCACCCATAGGTTGAGACCTGGCTCTGTATAACCAAGGGCAGCAGAAACTAAGAGTGCCTATCTCAAAGCCAGTGGAATAGTGGATATCGATCTAGATTTTCCTCTGACCTTCACATGCAGAAATGCACACTTGCACACATGAACTCTTGGACATATACAAAGGCTATTAATGAGTTAAATACTTAAACTCACATCAGAACTCTCTGTAGAAATTAATACCCATATTGGAAACTTTTCTATGGGAAATAAGAAACTGGGGCTGGGGAATTGACTGAGAGGTTAGGAATATGTACTACGTTTGCAGAGGACCCTAGTTTGATTCCCAGCAGGCTCATCATGTGGCTCAAACTGCCTCACCCTCTGGGCACATATAAGAAGGGAGGGAGAGAGAAACAGAGAGAGAGGAGAGAGAGTGAGAGATGTTTTGATTCTGTTTCTGTGTAGAATGCTGTCTGATTCTGGAATGTGGCCTAATCTCACTCTCCTTGACTCTATAGAGCATCCATAACTTCTTGGATAGTGAAGTTTATGTCATAAAGTATAATTTCCTTTGCACCCCCACTGGAATACACACTCTTGGCCCCAGCATACATATAAAAGGGAAGACCAATCAGCCCTGTGGAGACTCTCTATCTGAAAGGACAGTCCATCATGAGAGTCAGCCATCTTGGAAACTGGTCCCTTCCCCCTGAGATGAGCCACCCTAGATAATAGTGACTAAGAAACCCAGTCCTGCGGAACCCTGCCCAAAGTGCAAATTCCTACATTTATAGGCAACCTCCTACAATTAACAGAGGGGTAGCTCACAATATTCCTTAACGCACTGTCAGCAAGAGCATATAGCTCACTGGGGGAGGATTTCCCTAACACGTTCAAGGCCTGGGCTTCAAGCAGATTGCTACCAAAACCCCAAAGACACTCTATACATATAAACAGAACACTAAAGGAATATTTTTTAAAATCATACTTTTTTCCTCCTAAGTAATTCCTCATTTTTTTCTTCTTTTAAAGATTTATTTATTTTATGTATATGGGTACACTGTAATTGTCTTCAAACACACTAGAAGAGGGTATCAGATCCCATAAGAGATGGCTGTGAGCCACCCTGTGGTTGCTGGGAATTGAACTCAGGACCTCTGAAAGAGCAGGCAATGCTCTTAACGGATGAGCCATCTCTCCAGCCCATCTAAAGTCATTTCTCACAAGCAAAAATATGTAAAACTCTGGTTTTTAACTTTTGAGACAAGGTCTCTCAATGCTGGTCTCAAATTTTCTATAGAGCCCAGACTAGTCTTCAAGTCATGAAAATGTTTCAATGACTTCCGGGTAGGAGGAAGAAAATCAAATCCTAGAAGAGTCAGAAAAGTTAAGTGTGTGTGTGTGTGTGTGTGTGTGTGTGTGTGTGTGTGTTGTGTTGAAACACATACAGACATAGGGAAGCCAGAAGTTTATGTCAGGTGTCTTCATTCATCACATCCAACTTAACTTCCTGAGATAGAATCTCTTACTGAACCTGCAGCTCTGATTCAGCAAGTCTGGCTGGCCAGTGAGGCGCTGGGATCCACCTGTCTCTCCATGGAGCCACCCCACCACCACCCCCCAGCCCCAAGAGGAGTAAGTGGGAATGAAAGGACACCACCACACAGGAAGCCTGTCAGCGTGAGGTCATTTTAAATTGAAGCTGCCTCAGTGGCCTTAGCCATCACAAGCCGTGGACA
This sequence comes from Mus caroli, assembly GCF_978045245.1. Lineage (NCBI taxonomy): Eukaryota > Metazoa > Chordata > Mammalia > Rodentia > Muridae > Mus > Mus caroli. The sequence continues at coordinate 61,318,760 of NW_028227273.1, forward strand.
TCATTTAATATCATTTGGAGGGGCTCCCAGGCTTCTCCCCTGGGGAGCTGCCCTTCATTTCTAATAAACAGCCCTTCAGATATAACAGGCACAGTGGCCCACTTTCTAATTGCACCGCTTGGGTGGTTAGAACAGAGACTTGATACAAGTTAAAGACCAGCCTGCTATATCCACTAAAAGCTGAGACCCTGTCTCAAAAACAAAAGAAAAAAGAAAACTGCCCCAAATCTGCCAGTAAACGTTGTATTCTCCTGCTCAAACATCTATGGGGCCTCCCTATCGCCAAAAGAATAAAGGCCGTTCTTGAGCTTGGATGCATGAAACTCTCATCAGTCTGCAGGCCCTGTAGGCTACCCAGAAAGGCCCTTGGACTCAGACAGCAGCCCCAGTCTCTTCTCAGCCAGGCTTCCAGACAGTCTGTGTTGTCCTGCAGCGCCCTCTGATGGCTCTGGGTGAAACTCCGCTTATTCTGGGATTGGCAGAGGAAAGTGACTGGGACAGTAGTAGACCTGGTCACTGAGTGCCCTTGCTCAGAGACTCCACCCGCAGCCACAGCCCGCCCTCTGCGCGCAGGATCAACTCTGGCTTCCGGCGCGGCTCCTTGTCACCTGGCAGGACGCGGAAGCGCAGCAGAGTCAGCGCCAGTGCCACCTTCATCTCGCTCATGGCGAAAGTCTGTCCTATGCAGTTCCTGCGGGAGGACAGGTTGGGGACTCTTACTGCACTGAGACTTAACCAGCCCTCAAGGTTTGAACTTGACCTGGTCCCTGTCTCGCCTCGCCAGCCTGAGAGGCAGAAGGTGCGGTGCGCTGAAGCTCCTGGGACGCCAAGTGTTGTGTTGTCACCAGTCCCATAGTTCTCTCAGACTCAGCGCCCAAAACAGATCGGGACAGGACTCTGAGCACAGGGCCCCCACCTTTCACTTTCCACCCCGGGATTTCTAGATCTTTGCACATACCCTGAGTAGAGGGCAAGAAGGAGACCCAGAACCTGACCATCCCAAGTTCCCCTTTCCCAGCTGTCAGCCCCTCAGTCACCCCAAGCCCTCTCACCTCACCTGGGCCCTGCAGAAAAGGGAATAAAAGCCAGAGGAGACCTCTTCTGTGGGTTTTCTGGGTCGAAGCGGAAGGGATCATAGACCTGCAGGCCAACCAAGACTAGGCTTATGGGTCGCGTCTCTATTCACATGGAGACAGTCCCAGAAAAGATGGACATGGAAACAGAAGAGTAACAGATCTGGTTTTCCAGGTAAGGGCCACACCTCTTCCCCGGGTCCCAGAATTAGAGAGTGGGAGGTGTCGCACCTCAGGATCTGGCCAGACTTCAGGGTTGTGATGAACCCCGAAGATGCTGATGACACAGTCGGTTCCTTTTGGACAAGAAAAAAGTCAGTGCTGGCCCCTTGGGGGCCATCAGGAGCCACCTCCCCATACAGTCCATACCTTTAGGGATGACCCGGCCATCTGGAAGCACAACGTCTTGGGTGCAGCAACGGGAAATGACCGTGACTGGGGGATGCAGCCGCAGACTCTCCTTGATGCACATGGTCAGGAAGGGCAGCTGGGCCAGGTCGTCCCTAAGAAACCACCACGTAATTATCCAGGGTGTAAAAATAAAGACCTAGCCTGCTAGAATACTTGTAATTAGAGGGCTAGCACCCATGTTCAACGACCTGAATTCAGTAGCCAGACCACACAAAGTATGAAGAGAGAACCAATTCCTATCCAAGAGTTGTCTTCTAACCTCCACACATGCCATGGACTTCACACACACGGGCGCGCGCACACACACACACACACACACACCTGTAATGCATAAACAGTACTGGCCAGCCTCACTGCCACTTGTTGAAACCCTTACTGCTTCACTGTGATCATGAGTCTAAAAACAAAGTTAATTTAAGATGAATCAAAAATATTTGTTCATTATTTTTATTTGTGTGGGTATGTGTTATGTAAGCCAGAGGTCACCCTTGAGCATCTTCCTCTATCCCTCTACATTTTCGGTATTGAGACAGTGTCTCTCACTGAACAAGAGAACTGCGTATTTTGACTTGACTGACTGGCCAGCATAATCCCATCTCCTGCTCCCGTGTTCCAGTGCTGGGATAGCCTTTTACATGGAGTCTGGGAACTCAAACTGAAGTCCTCATACTATCAGCAAGTACATTACCCACAGAGCCATCACCCCAGGCATGTTTTATGGATTTTACTTTGTTTTGGCATAAGGTGTCACTATGTAACCTTGGCTAGCACAGAACTCCCTGTAAACCAGACTGGCCTTGAACTCAGAGCTCCACTTGCCTTTTAAGTCCTATGTGCCACCATGCCTGGATATATTCTGTTTTTGTTTTTGTCAGCAAGGTCTCATGTAGCCCATGCTGGCCTTGAACTCCCTGTATAGGCAAGGATGGTTTTGACCTGATCCTCATGCCGCCACCTCATAAGTGCTAAGAGAACAAGAGGGAGCCACAATGCTTAACTCCAAATCAAAGATTAAAGCATTAGAAAACCAAAACAAAAAAATAGTGGAGAAATTAACTTCATATTCATATTTTGGAAATATTTCCTTTTTTGAAACCATACTTATTGAAAGATACCATTACCAGAAACAAAGAGGATATCTTTAACTGTTTTTTTTTTCATTTATTTAACATGAGAGGCCTTTAAAGATTAAATGGAGGCACTCAAGACTCAGAAGGTGGAAGAGGAAGATCAACACTTCAAGACCAGCTTAGGCTCCACTGAGGTGACAGCCAGCCTGAGACTCCAGCTTAGGCTCCACTGAGGTGACAGCCAGCCTGAGACTCCAGCTTAGGCTCCACTGAGGTGACAGCCAGCCTGAGAGACCAGCTTAGGCTCCACTGAGGTGACAGCCAGCCTGAGCTTAGGGCGACTGTCTGAACAAGCTTAGTAAGAGTGCTCAGCACTGTCCTGGAGGATCCCGCTTCACTTCCTAGCACCCACACAGAGCAGCTCATAACTAGCTGCTACTCCAGCTCCAGGGGATTTGACACCCTCTGGCTTTCAAGGGCACTCATGCCCACTCACCTGTACACACCCACACAGAGACAGAAATAAAAGTCAATCTTTTTTAAAGTGAGTAAGTTAAAAATAAATATTTGTCTGTTCTGACTAGGACGGAATTTTCCACTATCATGTATTTGTGTGAGAATAAACGTGCAGCATGTATTGTTAACCACACCTGAACTAGTGGAGAGAGCACCACTGACTGACTGCAATTCTGTACCCACGTCTCAGATCCTTACCAGACTGACTGAGGAGAATAAAAAAAAATTAAAAGTCCAAATAAAATAGCACAAGTGACAGCTTTATGACAGAACACCAAAAGCTTAAACTTAAATACCAGAAGGAAGAGGGAGTATGTTATTCACAGAAATCAACAATCTATATGTCTTAAGATACCATGGCGAAGGTCCTGAGTTCAAATCCCAGCAACCTCATGGTAATGAGATCTGGCACCTTCTTTTGGTGTATCTGAAGACAGCTACAGTGTACTTAGATATAATAATAAATAAATCTTAACAAAAAAAAAAAAAAAACAGGCAGTGGTGGCTGACGCCTTTAATCCCAGCACTTGAGAGGCAGAGGCAGGAGGATTTCTGAGTTCAAGGCCAGCCTGGTCTACAAAGTGAGTTCCAGGACAGCCAGGGCTACACAGAGAAACACTGTCTCAAAAGAAAAAAAAAAAAAAAAAGATACCATGGACCACAATAGTATTCAAAAGAGTCATTCACGGGTCTCTAGGATCCTGTCTGTCTGTTGTCGTGTGTGTGTGTGTGTGTGTGTGTGTGTGTGTGTGTGTGTGTGTGTGTGTGTGTAAATCGTGCAAGCAACAAGCAAAGGATACATAACCCAAGAGAAAAGTAGATAGAGGATATGATCTAGGAATTCCCAGGGATCAGCCAGTAGAGATTTAAGAAGCCATGTCCTAGCTTGTCGGGCAATCCCAGGAGGTAGACACAGCAGAGGAGGTGGAGGAGTTCAAGGCCAGCTTGAACTATATAACCCAAAACACCAAACCAGGCCAGGTGGGTAGCTCCTCAGAGAAAGAAACTGGCTGCTGACTCTGACAAGCCAGGTTCAGTTCCTAGAATGCACATAGTAGAAAGAGAGAACCAATCCCTGAAAGGTCCTCTGACCCCCACATGGGTACTTGGCACATACACACTCCCAACCTGACACACGCACACACACACACACACACACGCAAGCAAACAAATAAACAAATAATTAAATGTTATTTTACAAAAAAAAAAAAAAAACCCACCTACCATTCCCACTCATAGCTATGCTCATGGCTCTAGACTCACCAACTCACCATTCAATCTCCTCGGGCTCTCGGCCCCTCAGCAGCTCTTGAACCTCCTGCCGGCAGCGCTCCTGGTATTCTGGGTGCCTCGCCAGGTTGTACAGGATCCAGGAGAGTGCACTGGCTGTGGTGTCATGGCCTGTGGGACAGACAGGAAGGTCTGGGTGTCCGGACAGCTTTAGCACCAAAATAGTACTTGGGCATCCATGTCCCCAGCAAAGCAGTGGATGGATAGAATGGAAGATCTGGTATCTCCCCACAATACCTAATTGGAATTGACTGGCTCTTGCCCTCAATGTAGCCCTACACAGGGACTCTCACCTCCAAACATAAAGGTGTCAGCCTCCGCTCGGATGTCCTCATCTGACAGCTCCTTTCCATGATCATCCTGAAGACAAAACAAGACCCTCAACTCATTCCATGTCTGAGAGCTCCTGATGCTGATCTGAGACAGGCTCTGATATCCACTGGGCACACAGGATATCTTCCCTATCCACTCCAGAGCCTGTCCCTGCAGTTTCCTTGTCAATTTCCTGTTGTTTGTTCCTTCATACAATGTTCAACAGAGTCACCTCTAAAATGTCCTTAGTTACTGTAAACTCCATCTATTGCTTTCTCTTGATCAAGTCTAACTTCTAACATTCCATGTCAAGGTTCTTGGTAAGTTCTCAGTTCAGATCCTACATGAGCACACCTTGGCCAATAAGAGCACATCGATGAAGTCCAGGGTTTTGGACTTAGTCTTTGACTTCAGGAACTCATCAAGATTTTGGCTGGAGAGAGTGCGCCGTCTCTCCCTGATGACAGCATCTGTGAAGTTGTGCACCAGGTCGCAGGCCTCGCGGAAGCGCCGCCCATCAGCAGTGCAGAAATACAGACAGTCAAGGTACAGGAAGAGCTGGTGGTGCCGTTTCACTATGAGGGAGCTGAGCTCCTGAATAGCAGCAATATATTCACTGGGAGACCTGCAAGGCAGGCCAGAGAGAAGAGATGTGACACACACGAAACCTCAGAGAAGTTTCATCCAGAGTTCCAGGACCAGGATTTATCGGATCAGGCCAATCAAACCTCTCTCTCCTTCCTGCTTCCCGTGAATAGCCTTGTGCTCCGGGATGGGAAGGAAGATACGGCACTGTTCCTATATCGCTTTCATTCAGCATCTGTTCCATCTTTTCTTTCCTGATTTCTTACGACCCTGTCCTGTTCTCTGTATCAAGTTCCTGTCCTCCTCTTCAGGTCCCTTGCATCCTGTGACTGCATGACACTCCTCTACTGGGTCCAATCTCAGCTGTGACTATGACTCCCGGTTGGAAAACTGAGAATCTCCATTTGAGCCCTTCTTGCTAGGTATACAACAGTCTTAAGATCTGTCCACTAGCTGGACATGGTGACTTGTGACTGTGGTCCCAACATTTGGACAATGGAAGCAGAAGGGTCATGAATTCAAATCTACCCTGAAGTACCTACTCAGTTCCAAGCTAGCCTAGACAGCATAGTAAAATAAATTCTGGAATGAAGGAGAGAAGGAAGGAAGAAAGGGAGGAAGGAGAGAAGGAAGCAAGGACGGAAGCAAGGACAGGAAGAAGGGAGATAGTTTGAGGAGAAGTATATCCTAGAGGCTCATGTATTGAAACATTTGGTCCCCATTTGATGAAATTTTGGGGAGCTTATAGAACTTTCAGGATGGGAGCCTTTTTGGAGGAGTGGACTTTGAGACTGTATAGCCCCACCTGCAGGGTGTGCCCTCTGCTCTCTGAGTGCAGTTGAAATGTGATCAGTTTCCTGCTTCAGCCACCATGACTTCGTTGTCATTATGGACTTCCCCTTTAAAACTGAAATCCAAAACATACAGTTTCTGCTCTAAGATCGTAGTATTTCATCACAGCAACAGAAACTTAACTAACGCAGAAAGGCCATGAGAGTGGGGCACTCTTTAACTCCATGTTAGAGAGAGAAAGAGCGAGGTACTTTTAACTCCCCATGATTACTATCAGCTTAGATTAAATAAATCAGACCTTTTTTCAGTATGTGTATATACTGTGTGTATTTCTCCCATGTACACGTTCATGTAGTTGCCTGATGTACATGTAATGGTATACATGTGTGAATATGCATGCAGAGTGCTGCCCAAACTCCAGACATCTCTCAGACAGCACAGCAGGAGTGGGGCTGCTCCTTACCCAAATCAGGCTTGGGCCTACTCAAACTCCTTAGAGACAAAGGCTACAACATGATAACGCCAGTTAAACTTCTGTTTCCCAGGCAGCGAGTTGGCTTCTCAGAAATCATGTGATTGGCAGCCTGCTAACCTAGCTGATATGCTTGAAAGGTCCCTACCCCTGCTGCAGCACTTCCTCCCTTGTCTTTTTCCCTCTCTACCCCCTGACTCTAGCTGTATAAGCTAAGGCCTGCTATCTCAATAAATGTGCTATCCCTGGAAACAGTCTCCCAGACCATTCGGTACTCACCACTGCTGAAGACCCCGCTCCCCAGCTCCTTAGCATCCTGAGACGGCTGGTCCTGGTGCGCTATGGCTGATGGGGACCCACTCCTTCCCAACCTCCTGCTCCTTTCATCCATGCTCAGGTTCCCAGGCAAAGATCGTGACTCACTCCTGACAGTTGCTGTCAAAGCTGAAGACACATTTCTGCAAGCTGTCCAAGGTCATGAGGCTGATGTGTTCCAACATGTCCAGACAGGCAGTTCCCTTGGTGGTCAGACGCTGCCACTTGGCCTGGCCAGAGAAGGGAGCAGAACTAGGCCTTGGCTCCTGAGCCCCGGTCAACTCCAAACACCAGGGTAGGCACACACACACACACACACACATACAAACCCCACTGGGGCCTCTGCCCCAGGCCTTCCAGAATAGGCCAGACTTAGGTGGAAGACGCAAGTCTTTGAGTTCAAGTCTAACTTCTGTATGCTTTTTGGTCGGCGCATTTCCCTCTCCTAGTTCCCACTTGCTAAACGTTCAGCATCAATTCATTTTGTTGTTCTAAAAGCAGAAATCCCAGCCATTCAATTTTACCAATGAAAATTCAGGAGCCAGACACTATTAGCTAGCTCAGACAGGCAGAGAAAGTACCCATCTGAAGTTCCTACATCCCAGAAGAAAAAAAAAAAAAAAACAAAAAAACCTTCCATGTTGTCTTGAACACCGTTTTCCTCAACGTCCCTCCTTTCTACTCCCTGAGGTTCACTCCCCGTCAGCTGGCTGTTTGTTCTGCCTTGTTCTGTTCAATAGACCTATCCTCGACTTAATTTATCTCTTGTCTACAGAAAGCTCTTGGGTTAAAGGTGTGTGCTAAGGTTGGGCCACCCTACAACTACTTGTTTACAATAAACTGAAATCTCCTGGATAAAAAGTGAGTGCTAAAGCTGAGACACACCACAACAAGGTTTTTCCGGCTCACAATCGTGGGGATCAAATATCTTGCAACATCATTTGACCTCATCTGCTGCCCCATATGCCATAGTTCAATGGCTGCTCCACCACTCACACTCCCTCTCCTATGGCTCCTGAACTTGGATGAGCTCCCTGCCTTCATCATCCATAAGATAACTTCCATAGCCATTTCTACCTCACGGCAGTGTGAAAATTACCACAGACAACAACACAGATCATGGAACTGGCATAATATTTCTGTTTCATAGTAGACAGTCAATAAATGTTAACTGCTATATGGTTACAGAAATCACCCCATATGGGGCTGCAGACATGGCATATGTAAGAATACTTGTTAGGACTCGGGCTTTATTCTCATTACCTACATAGTCATAGTGACTCACAACTGTCTTTAACTCCAGTTACAGGAGATCCAATGTCCTCTTCTGAATTCTATAAGCACAGTCATATATTCAGGCAAAACTCCAATACACATACAACAACAACAACAACAACAAGAGAGAGAGAGAGAGAGAGAGGAGCCAAGTGGTATGACTAAATATAGTCACACATGCAGGCAAAACTCCAATATACATACAACAAATATACAATCAAGCAGTGGTGGCAAATGCCTTTAATCCTAGCACTCAGAAGGCAGAGGCAGAAAGATCTCTATGAGTTCCATAGAATAATCTCTATGAGTTCTGCACAGAGAAACCCTGTCTCAAAAAAAAAAAAAAAATATATATATATATAACCCTATCTCAAATATATATATATATATATTTCTATGTTTTATATATAATTTTACATTTACATACATGATTTTAATGTTAAAAAGAAATTATCTCATACACATATACACACAAACTTACATGCATGATGTTCACACTCTTATTAAAATTTTTTATATAGGGCTTCAGGATGTCAAAGTGGAAGGCAGGTGTCAGCAGGTGGCGTTGGCGGCTCCATTTCTCACCAGCACTCACCAACAGTCCGTCCCCTGGGAGGGCAGTGATGGCAGAAAGTAAGGGTAGCACCTTCCCCTGGCCCAGAAGGGTATCTCCTGACCTGGACCTCAGTACTCACCCAGCCAGGGCTTCAGGAAGCCATAGAAAATCATTTCCTTAGGGGCCACCGCAGCTGTCACAAAGGAAGACAATCCAGGACCATGGAGAGGTTAAAGATGAACTTCAGGAGTGGGTGGAGATTCCCAGCCCCAAACCAGGGTTGTGCACTTCCCCTCCAGGCACAAAAAGGCAGGAAGGGAACAGGGACAAAGAAAGAAGGGAAGAGGAAGGAGGTGAGGCAGAGCCAGACCAGGCTACAGCGGCATGGTTCATCGTGTCTCCCACATCTAAATGCCACACCCTAAATAAGATGTTTAACAGAGACCTGGGACACGATGTCTGTTCCAACTCTCTGACATGTCCTGACATGCTCTGCACATAATTATGACCACAACATATATATCTTCCCTGAGATGATATAATATAATACAAAGGTCTGATATGATCTAATTGTGCCCTTCAGATAACCCCAGATAGGATTTAAATATGACCCATGTATCCTCCTTTACACCATGCTAGGCATTAAGTTATTAGCGTTCGGGGCTCCCCATCCTCAGAGACCACAGGTTTCTACCCCCATGTGGTCCCCTTGAAGAGCTACCACTGCCCCCCTCCAGCCATCAGGCAGCTTCAGGACCAACCAGACACAGCTGATCCATCAGATCTTCTGAGGTACTGACCCTCTCTTCTTCCTAAGTCACTTTCCAGCTTAAAGTCCTGAGAAGGGGCTAAAGCAGTAAGACACTGAATGAAGATGGGTGGAGTCCTTCGCGTGTCGTGTGCCTCTTTCAGCACCAGTTTCCTGAACTCTAAACCTTCCAGTTCTGTTCAGTTCTGGTCGGTCTGGTCTACCTCACAACTCTGAGAGAGCAGATGTCATAACCTCCACTCCTAGCTAACAACCTCTTGAGAAAGGTCCCGATAAACTGATCTGATTGTGCGAATGACCCCATAAAAATGATGAATGATTGTAATAATGTGTGGCCATGCTACATTTTGAATCCTATGACACAATAGTCATTACATTGGTTTGCTTGTTTATTTGTTTACTTGTGAAAAGATAAATCTGTAGACCAGTTGGCCTTGAATGCAGAGATCTGCCTGCCTCTGTACTTGTAGCCTTAAAGCCGTGCACACTATATCCAGCAGATCCCACAATTTTATTCTAGTTCGTTACTTGAGCTGTTTTGCCAAGGACCAAAAAATAGAGATTGTAGTTTAAGTACACAAATTACTTTCATCTTCTAGCCTTTTGCTTTCATTTAAGAAAGAGCTATGAAGACACATATGTCTATTTTTACTTTGTTTCTGTGTAAGACTGCACTCTGATTGCATGTACTGGTTGTCTGTCATTTTATGTATAAAAAATATTATGAGACAATCAAGTCACAGTGGTGGATGAAGAATCTGTCCTATCGCCCAAATGAGGCAAAGGTAAGAACTCTTTCTGGAACCACAGGGAATTTTTTCCCACTTGAGAACGAAGCCATCCCAGAGGAGGAAGGAAATAAGAGAGAATGGCTCAGCAGCATTTTTCAGACCTGAATCCAGCTGTGCTTGAAGAACATTCTCCCTGGATTTTTCTGCCTGCAGAGTTCTCTAATTTTTTTTTCAGTGCCTAGAAATGAAGCCTAAGCCAGGTGTGGTGGCGCACGCCTTTAATCCCAGCACTTGGGAGGCAGAGGCAGGTGGCTTTCTGAGTTCGAGGCCAGTCTGGTCTACAAAGTGAGTTCCAGGACAGCCGGGGCTACACAGAGAAACCCTGTCTCGAAAAACCAAAAAAAAAAGAAAAGAAGGAAGGAAGGGAGGGAGGGAGGGAGGGAGGGAGGGAGGGAGGGAGGGAGGGAGGGAAGGAAGGAAGGAAGGAAGGAAGGAAGGAAGGAAGGAAGGAAGGAAGGAAGAAAGAAAGAAAGAAAGAAAGAAAGAAAGAAAGAAAGAAAGAAAGAAAGAAAGAAAGAAAGAAAGAAAGAAAGAAAGAAAGAAAGGACAGCCTAAGGCCTTATATGTGGCAGACAAATGCTTTACCACAAAGATACACCCCACACCAGAAGATTTTCTTTCTTTGCTAAGACCACACCAGGTTGAGTTTCCATGATTCACAACTGAGCAGACCCCTCTTATAGAGAAACTTGAAACTTTGTCCGGGGTCAGTCAGGTTAGTGGCAGGGGCTTCTATTAGATTGGCTCCATCCTCCCGTGCCCAGCCTGAGCTGTGCAGGGATAGGAAGAGCTGGGACAAAAATAAGAGAACAGACAGTGATGCTTGGAGAAATACCTGAGGCCTGGAGTATGGGGCCAATGAACTTGGGGTGGATAAACCTCAAGATGGGGTAGAAGGGCCCAATCCAACAGAGGTGGACATCATGGAACTGGTGGCTCATTTCAGTCAACAACTGCAGGCCTTCCTCGCTGTTCTTGACCTGGAAATGGTGAAGGTTGAGTTTCATCCTGAGAAGGTGTCTCAGAGGCTCCCACTCTCTTACCAATCTAGTCCCATACCACTCCAACTCTTCTGTCTCACTCACTTATGGCTCTTGCTGAATCAACGTGGGTAAAACTGTGCACATCACTTTTTATATTCATGTATCTATTTTCATATCTCTCCGAAGCCTATTCTCTTATCTCTACTTTTTAAGATTTATTGATTTATTATTTGTGTACGTGTGTGCCTACATATTTTATGCAGAGGCTTATGGAAGCCAGGAGAAGGTGTTGCATCCCCTGGAAGTACAGTTCCAGGTCGTTGTCAGTTGTCTGATGTGGATGCTAGGCACTGAAGCCAGGTTCTTTGCAAGAACAGCAAATGCTCTTAACCACTGAGCCATCTCTCCAACCTCTATTTCCTGGATGGATGGGTGGGTGGATGGATGGAATGGATGGATAAATAGATAACTGGACAAATATGAATACACAAATGATTTATAACTGTGATACTTAATAGATAAATAAATGGCACAAGGATACATAATAGATTGTAAACCCCCCCCCCCCAGCCTGAAACCTGGCTGATCAGGTTTCACTGTTAGCACAAAGAGAGCATGGGGTGGAGCCTGCCATCCTATCATTCTGCCACTCCCACTGCTGCTACATGCCGCCTAGCTGTTCCAGAGCCAAACACGTGGTCACCTGAAACTGGACTCCAAGGATGATTTGGTGGGAATGGGCCCCTTCCCCTTCTTTATAACCCAGTGTCTAGGAATAGTAAAATTGAACCTTGAGCAGACTAGTTGTCTTGGTTTCATTCTCTCTTGTGCTGCCTAGCTCCCTCTTCTCTTCCAGATTCCAGGATGCCTCCCAGGCTAGAACCCAGACAGGTGGGCCGCTGGCCAGCCGCAACAATAGATAAATGATAGGGGTGAAATTTAGTAGATATTAATTAAATAAATGTGTGAGTATATCTGTGTATCTTTTTCACCACAAATTATCTCTTCCATTTGTTTCTCTCTGTCTATCATTCTCTGTCTTATCTCTCTTGCTCTATCTCTCTTCCTCTGACCTCTCCCTCTGTATGCTTTTGTGTGTCTTTATCAGCTTCTTTGTATCTGGTTCTTCTGATATCTGCCCTCCTCTCTCCTTATCACTCATGTAAATTCAGTGTGAACTCAGCAAATTTTACCCCATCATTGGTCAAGTTTCTCTGAAACTTTGAAGCAAAGGATGCTTCAAGACACCTACAGTGTTGTCCCCAGATGCGAAGAGAAGTGTGACTAAGAGGGTACAGATGGCGAATTTAGGAGGTGGATCCTCATGTAAGGAAGAATCCTAGGGAAAGAGAGAAGAGGAGCGGGGAAGACAGCAGACAATCCAGTATGGAAAGTTCAGGGAAGGAAGACCTGGAAGTGAACACAGAGTGGCCACAGGGAAGTCAAGGGCAATCAATGAAGGTATCATCCTAGAACAATAAAAAGATTCTGGAGAGGATGATAGAAGCAGACCAGCAGAGAGCCGTGGAGGAAAATATCCAAGGTGACAGAAATGAAGAGCAGGCAGCAAGAGGGACAATGGATAAAGATGTCCATGAGGCCATGGAAGAACAAGCAGGCTGGAAGCTTGGTACAGAAGACAGATATTGGGGATGGATGGACAGGAGCTTACGTGACACCAAATAGTCCATCATCACTGTGACCAAGTCATCAGAAAACATAGATGCTTGAGTTCATCCATGGCAAAAGTCTTCCAAATGACCGTCAGGAAAATCCAATGGGCAGGAACTTTAGACCGAGTCCTGAAGGGAATCTAAGCTAGATGTGCTCAAGAGACTGGGATGATTGCTTTATTTCCAATTTGGCAGAACATGGAATTAACTAAGAGTTGTATCCCTGGGAGAGTCTGTAGAAGGGTTTGTTTCCAGGAAGAATTAACTAAGGAAAGATTCCCCCTCGGAGAGGGAAGCACTTTCTGGCAAGCGTCCAAGATATGAAAAGGTTCAAAGATGGGGAAAACGACAACTACCTCGTTGGTGAGTGTGTCTATCCTTCATTAGCATCAGACTGCAGCTTCTTTGACCTTCAGTCTTTACTGAAGAGCGGCAAATTTCCCTGCATCTTCAAAGCCTTCATCAGTAGACTTAGACAGTGAGGCATCCATATTTGTGAACTGTGAAGCTATTGGGCTCTCAACCTCGTCTGCAGACAACCATTGTTGATCTACCCAACTCCTACTACTTGAGCGTCATCCTAGTAAGTTCCTTTTAAAATATAAATACTTTGTATTGAGTCTGTTCCTGTAGAGAACCTTGACTAGTGCAAATTGTGCTGCCAAGAGTGGTTCTTAAGAAATAGAATTATGCTGGGTGGTGGTGGCTCATGCCTTTAATCTTAGCACTTGGGAGGCAGAGGCAAGTGGATTTCTGAATTCGAGGACAGCCTGGTCTACAGAGTGAGTTCCAGGACAGCCAGGGCTATACAGAGAAACCCTGTGTCTTAGCCAGGGTTTCTATTCCTACACAAACATCATGACCAAGAAGCAAGTTGAGGGGAAAGGGTTTATTTAGCTTACACTTCCATGCTGCTGTTCATCACCAAGGAAGTCAGGACTGGAACTCAAGCAGGTCAGAAAGCAGGAGCTGCTGCAGAAGCCATGGAGGGATGTTCTTTACTGGCTTGCTTCCCTTGGCTTGCTCAGTCTGCTCTCTTATAGAACCCAATACTACAAGCCCAGAGATGGCACCACCCACAAGGGGACCTCCCACCTTGATCATTAATTGAGAAAATGCCTTACAGTTGGATCTCATGGAGGCATTTCCTCAACTGAAGCTCCTTTCTCTGTGATAACTCCAGCCTGTGTCAAGTTGACACAAAACTAGCCAGTATACCCTGTCTCAAAAAAAAAAAAAAAAAAACAACAAAAAAAGAAAAAAGAAAAAAAAGAAATAGAATTATAAGGATATCTCTGTCTAGTGGGTTATTGGAATCTGACACTAATTCTGCAATTCAACGAAACCTAAAGTTGCTGTCGTGGTTTTAATGAGAAATGTCCCACATAAGTTCATTTATTGGAACACTGGATCACCAGTGGCTGCTGCTGCTGGGGGAGTTATGGAACCTTTAGGAGGTGGAGCCTTGCTGAAGGAAATACATCACCAGAGCAGGGTTTATAAAATTTTCTACTTCCTCTCTCTGTCTGTCTCTCTGTCTCTCTTTCTCTCTCCCTCTGTCTCTGTCTCTCTGTGTTTCTCTGACTCTCTCTCTGTCTCTCTCTGCCTCTGTCTCTCTCCCTTTGTCTCTCTGTCCTTGTCCCTCTCTGTGTGTCTCTGTGTGTTTCTCTCTGTCTCTATTTCTCTGTCTCTCTTTGTCTCTCTTTCTCTCTCCCTCTGTCTCTATATCTGTCTCTCTGTCTCTCTCTGGTCTGTCTCTCCCTCTGTCTCTCTGTCTCTCTCTCTGTCTCTCTCTCTCTCTCTCTCTCTCTCTCTCTGCCTCTCTCTCTCTCTCTCTCTGCCTCCCTCTGCCTCTCTCTCTCTCTCTCTCTCTCTCTCTCTCTCTCTCTCTCTCTCTCTCTCTCTCTCCTCCCTGCTCCTCCCCACTGTGATATATGCTATCCCCCTGGAACTTTCCTAAAGGCAAGCCAGTAAAGAACATCCCTCCATGGCCTCTGCATCAGCTCCTGCTTTCTGACCTGTCTGAGTTCCAGTCCTGACTTCCTTTGGTGATGAACAGCAGCATGGAAGTGTAAGCCGAATAAACCCTTTCCTCCCCAACTTGCTTCTTGGTCATGATGTTTGTGCAGGAATAGAAACCCTGACTAAGGGGTTTCTATTCCTGGGGGGGGGGTTTACAATCTATTATGTATCCTTGTGCCATTTATTTATCTATTAAGTATCACAGTTATAAATCATTTGTGTATTCATATTTGTCCAGTTATCTATTTATCCATCCATTCCATCCATCCACCCACCCATCCATCCAGGAAATAGAGGTTGGAGAGATGGCTCAGTGGTTAAGAGCATTTGCTGTTCTTGCAAAGAACCTGGCTTCAGTGCCTAGCATCCACATCAGACAACTGACAACGACCTGGAACTACAGAAAATAACTAATAAAATTGCTGAAGGCTTGGTGGTTTAGAAAACACTGAAAACCAATGGTGTGACCTGCTTAAAGAACTATGCAAGATAAATGCACTCAATATTCCTGATTCACTCACTGTGAGGAGCTGTGGGAAATTGCAGGCTGGTCTCCAGTTGAGCGGAGGTCTGAACCCCGAAGGGTGATTAATTCACCTTCATGACATGGTAGGTGTTCCCTTATGCTCCTGGAACTCTGGCTCCTGCCTAAGTTACCGCCCCCCACAGCCCCCACAAGAGAAGCATGGCTAGAAGTCACATAGACAATGTCCCAAGCTTCTGACCTTCAAGCTATACTCCTCCCCAGTTACCTAGCAACAGTAAAAACCATAAAAGGGGCTGTTCAGCCCCCACCTCACTCTCTTACTCTCTTACTTCTCACTCTCTTACTTCTTACCCCTCACTCTCACCCCTCTCTCCTCTCTCCCTCTTACTCTCTCTTTCTCTCTAGCCTTCCCCCCCCTTCTCTCTTTCCCCTGCCTTTCTATAATAAAGCTCTTAAACCATAGAGAGTCTCTGCTCATCAAGGCCCACTGCGCTTGAAGGATGGAACAGGCTTTCTCCTAATGAGCTGTTCCTAATCTCCCGTTAGAAGGCCTTCCTGTGCTCCAGGCAAGATCCACTACACTCACTCTCGCAGGTGTTGGGAACCTCTTTCCTCATCCCTCTCTCCTATAACCCTGGTGGCTTTAGCAAAGTAGCTCCGGGAATCCCAAGTAGGGCTGCCTCTTGGCCACCCCCTGAAGAATGGGTCAGAGGCCTGAATGCCCACCCAGGGATGAGTGAAAGGTAGATAGCAGCCCTCCCACACCTGACAGACCAGAGAATAGGTAAAACTCTGGCGGGGTGTGGGTCTTCTCCTCCCCCCTCTTTCCCAGGACCCCCTTTTTAGTTCCCAACAAGGAGCAAGGGAGGTAATGACTCTCTACATAAAACTTCTTAACATTTCTGGGAAAGTAAGTAATATAACAATCCTGGCTGGTTGTGTTCAATGTTTCTGGATAAAACAGCAAATGAAAATAAAATGAGTTTAACTTCCAGGCACCAGTTCTTTTTTTTCTTTCCAAGACAGGGTTTCTCTGTGTAGCCCTGGCTGTCCTGGAGCTCACTCTGTAGACCAGGCTAGCCTCAAACTCAGAAATCCACCTGCCTCTGCCTCCCAAGTGCTGGGATTAAAGGCGTGCACCACCACTGCCCAGCCAGGCTCCAGTTCTTCACAGACCATCTAAAAACTTGTAAGTGTGTCCTAGGAGAGAATCTATTTTTCTTGTTCTTGTTTTGGTTTGGTTTGGTTTGGTTTGGTTTGGTTTGGTTTTTGGTTTTTGTTGTTTTTGTTGTTGTTGTTGTTTTCAAGACAGGGTTTCTCTGTGTAGCCTTTCTGGTGGAACATTGTGTAGCTAGCTGTAGACCAGGCTGGCCTCAAACTTATAGAAATCCACCTGCCTCTGCCTCCTGAGTGCTGGGATTAAAGGCATGAACCACTACCAACTGGCCCTAAAAGAGACTCCTATCTTGAGCAATCATAGGCCTGACGATGCTGAAGCTGAGCACAAGCCTTTGTCATAAGACTGAATGACTTGCAATGCAACTTCAGGTCAAAGAGTGGCAACAATCAATGTGAGGGCACCGTTTGGTGAAGAGTAAGATACTATAACTTGAGATGGAGATGCACAGAGGACCTGAGAGCATAGAACTCTCAGAATCTGGTATGTTTTACCCGAGGAGGAGGTCTCTCCACATTTAATAGCAAATATGTACCCAATTCCACTCCTTGAACTATTTCCCTCTTCATCTTTTCCTGGAAAAGTTAACACTGTGTTGTCTATGAAACCAAGAATGGCCTTTCCTGAAAGACATGCCAAGCAAGGTATCTCGGATGCCAACTGGGATGTTCCCTCACCACCAGACTCAAGTCTCAGTAGGCCCCAGGAATGCAGGACATAGTGAAAAGATGAACAGCACTCCTAAAGGCCTTGTGCTTTCACTTGAGTGTGTGTGTGTGTGTGTGTGTGTGTGTGTGCATGCGCGCACATGCATTCACGTATATGTGTGTACACACATATATATATATATATATTTATGGAACCAAGCCTACACAGGTAATGAAAGCACAGCAAATTACTAAAGATTCCAAAATGCCTATGGCTCCTCCTGTTATAATGCCTTCTGCTCCTAAGCATGCACTTATAGTCTCATGAAGTTGCCCTATGATCTGTTAACCAGAAGTCTGGGCATTTACAAATGTCCCCGCATGCTATACAAGCACCACCCAGAAGAGGACAGGTGCAACTTCACAGCTTTTCTCCGACAACCCTAAAGAACTAGTGAAGGAAAATCTTCAAAGTGTGTACAGTCATGTTTTAGCTTGGAAAAGGAGATGATCAAACCTGCAATTATATACTGCTTCTTGGGCCAAATGATTTGGCTGCATGGCAGGGTTCTTAAAAAGGGGTGTGATTAAAAAACTAGAAAGACATTTTGGGGAAGGGAATGTGGTAGAACTCTCCAGGTGGGCAAAGGATGTGAAGATACTCGTGTCCCATGTAACCACTCAGCAAAAGGTGATCTCAGCAAAGGCAGACTTCAGTAACCAAGTAGATAGGGTTCTTGCACTATGCACTGTAGTTAATATCTTTTCCCAGCTATCACTGCCATTGACCAGTGGGTCTATGACCAAAGTGGCCAAGGTGCCAGGGATGGAAGTTATACATGGGCTCAACAACACAGGCTTCCACTCACCAAGACTCATCTACTTATAGCTACCACTAAGTGCCAGATGGTACTTATAATCTGCCACCACCAGAGAAAAAAATATGACACTGTGACACTGTTCTCTGGGGAGACCAACCAGTGACCTGAGGCAGGTTGACTAGCTTAGACCTCTCCCATCATGGAACGGACTTGCATTTTCCTTACTGAAATAGAAAGTTATTCTAATTATGAATTTGCCTTTCCTACATGTAACACTTCTGACAAAACTGTCATCTATTCACTTACAGAATTCTTTATCCACCAGCAGGGCACTCCACATAATTTTGCTGCTAATGAAGGAACTCATTTCACAGCCACTGAACTGAGGTAGTGGGGCTCATGTTTGTGGATTCAGTGGTCTTCCTATCTCCTACCATCCTGAAGCAGATGGCTGGAAAGAAGAGTGGAATGAGCCTTTTAAGAGGACATCTACTTCTGGAATATATATATATATATATATATATATATATATATATATATATATGTGTGTGTGTGTGTGTATGTATATATATATATACACATATATGTGTGTGTATGTGTGTGTATATATATATATATATATATATATATATATATATATATGGCACTGTCTCTCCTATAACCAGAATTTACAGTTCAAAAATTAAGCAAGAGATGGAAATGAGAATGATACAATACCTAATCACCTCTAGGGACCTACTAGCAAAATTTTTCTTTCTTGTTCACACAAACCTATGTTCTGCTGACTTACAAGATTTAGTTCCAAATGGGAAGCTGCTTCTGCCAAGAAATATAATAAATACTCCATTGAGTGGGAAGCTAAGCCTTCCCTTCAGCCATCTTAGTCCTTCAAATCAACATGCTAAGAGATGTGTTATTGTGTTATCAGGGGAACTGATCCAAATGCCCAAAGGAAAGGTAGGCTGCTTCTCCACAATAGAAGGAAGACTTTGTGTCAGAGGACACCATTATCTGACTTGGGTCAAAGTTGAGCACTGTTTTCCTCTTGGTGTTGAGATGAAACGTACATAGAGGGTAGAAGATCTTTTAGGGCATCTCTTGTTACCATGTTCTGTGGTTACGATAACAGGAAACTCCAACAATGCAATGAAAACAGAATGATAACAGTTCTTCACAGATGAAGTTACGGCTCATCTCTCCAGAGAAAGAGCCAAGGCCTTAAGAGATGTTTGCTCAGAGTAGAAGAAATACAGAATGTATAGTTGAGGAAAGCAGTTAAGAATACCAGTTAAGGGCTGGAGAGATGGCTCAGTGGTTAAGAGCACTGACTGCTCTTCCAGAGGTCCTGAGTTCACTTCCCAGCAACCACGTGGTGGCTCACAACCATCTGTAATGGGATCAGACGTCCTCTTCTGGTGTTTCTGAAAACAGCAACAATATATTCACATACATAAAATAAATAAATAAATCTTTAAAGGAGAGAGAGAGAGAGAAAATACCAGCTACAACCATACAATCAGTTACAGAAACAAATATTATAATTATCATGAATGTTTCTGTCCTGTTTTGCTAAGGATAGGTTTGTGCACAAGCACAGATATTTGGGTTTCTTTTTCTCCTATCACTTTACCAGGTAATGTAACATTGGTTGAAATAACATCAGTAGTTCAGCATTCCTCAAGTGGCTTTGTCATCTACTCAGGGGAAATATAAGTGTAGTCCTTTGTGTGATAACTTAAATCATCTTAGGTGGAGTTGAAACTCTATTATTATCTTCATTGGTGATTCAGCATGACACAAGAGATACAGATGAGTGTCAGGTTGACAACAGGTGGGTTTCAGGTGATTTGTCTTCACTGTCAACTTGGCAGGATCCGGAATTAACTAAGAGAAACTGCCCTGGGTGAGCCTGCGAGGGAGTTTCTTGGAAAGATGAACTGTAGAGGAGAAGGACCCTCCCTGTCGACGGGCATCGCCTTCTAGCAGGTAGCCAAGATATAAAGAAGTCTGAGGTCAAACCCTGGGCCTTCACTTCCTGACAATGAGTGTGCTTCTTCTTCATCGGAACTCAGCTTCTGATAGGAGATCAGAAATGCTCCATGATTCTTCCAGGCCTTCAGCAACAGGTTAGAACAGCTGCGGCATCCATCTCCGAGGTCGGAGTAGCTACTGGTCCCCAGCCTGGCCAACATGCTGAGAGCCATGACTACTGAATTCCTCAGCCCACTGGCTGCACACCATTCAAGTAACAAAATGGCATGATGTATATGGTTCTATTAATCTGGAAAGCCCTGCCTAATACAGAGTAACTGGAAGGAAGCTCCTGGACTGGGAGAGAGAAAAGGAGAAGATATGACAGGAGAGAAGGCAAACTGGGAAGCTGGAAGAAAAGAGGGCTGTGGAGAGAAAGCGGCATGGGAATCCAGGCCACTAGAGATAGTACCCTTACAGGTGACCCTGAAGTGCCAAATGTGGCTCTGGCCATAGGAAGGTCTGGAGCAAAGGGCACTGGATATGAGTAAGAAGCCTTTCCAGGATGTGTAGCCAATTACAGGAGAGGCCACAGTGGTGCCCTCTAGAAAAATAGGAAAAGTGGCTGGCCTAGTAGTGGAACCCTTCATTTTCTAGGGAGCACAAGACAGTCAGTGTTTCACCTCAACACCACAGAGGAAAACAGAGTGCTCAACTCTGACCTAATTCAGACAATGGAGTCTTCTAACACATTTTTGAGGAGGAAGAGTTAGGTAAGACAGGGCAGGAATTGGTGGGGTTAGAGATATGGTTCAGAGGTTAAGGGCACTTGTTAATCTTGGAGAGGACATGGTTTTGATTTCTAAAACCTACAAGGTGGCTCACAGCCACCGATAACTCAAGTTCTGGGAGATCCAATGCCGCCTTCTGAACTCTGAGCAATAGGCACACACATGGTACACAAGCATCGATGTTGGCAAGTTACATACATATAAAATATAATAAATAAATCTCATTTTAAAAAAGAAGGAAGGAAGGAAGGAAGGAAGGAAGGAAGGAAGGAAGGAAGGAAGGAAGGAAGGAAGGGAGGGAGGGAGGAAGGAAGGAAGGAAGGAAGAAAGAATTTTAAAAATTGGAGAGGAGGGATGTCAACTTCTGCCATTCAGCATCCCTGTCCCTCAAGAGACTCTGGCCTAGGGTCAGCAGAGATGAGCTAAGAAAGGAACATACCCAATTTATTCCACTAGAAAGGCTCAAATCCAACAATGTTAAGTGAAATAGCACATTGAGGGGGAGAGCTCTGCTCCCTCAACCTGTCCTGGAGTGGGGTGGGGGGCTCTAACAACACAGAACAGGACTGAACAAGCAACAGAAAGAGATCTCAAAACATGAGTTCTTATCAGAATGTGATCCGAAGTTAGCTCGGAACAAGAAAGGGCAAAAAAGAAAAAACCCTCAAAAGGTGGTGTAGACAGAGGCCAGGAGTAGATATGCGGGGTATGTGACTAGATATAGACTCACTCAGCCTCCCTCCCTCACCTCTCCACCCTCTCACGACTCCCAGGTTCCTAAGAGCCTTTCCTGACACACCAGACCTACCTGCTGCCACACTCACCATGCTCATGTGACCCCAAAACCAGTGCCGCGAAGGGGGTTGAGGGAAGCAGCGAAGACGGCAGTAGTTGTCATAGAAGGCACAAATCCAGGTCAGAATTCGAGCCAGGAACAAGGAGGCCCCAACCAGCAGCAGAAGTTGCCATGGGAAGGCAGCTCCAGGCCCCAGTCCCAGCCAGGACAGGCCCAGCTGTAGCATCCTGCAAGAAAGATAGGCCAGAAGTGAGATCCTGAGGCCCAGGAGACAGAGGTGGCCCTCCATGGTCACTGGACTAGAACACAGGAAGAAAAGGGACACCCAGGGCTACGCAGTGGAGAGACAGAGAATCAGGCAGGAGAGAGACAGATAGGATCTGTTTATAGTCTGTGTTGGCCTAGACTGAAGCACAGGGATGTAGCACCAGGCCTGCAGAGCCACCCCAGCTGTAGACAGAGCTTCCACTGTTCAGTAGGGGCCTTCCGTGTGTCCCAAGTCCGGCACCTTTTCTCAGGAGTGAGTAATGCGTCCCAGAAACGTCCGCTCTTTCCTGGAAATGTTTTTGATCCTGGCTACCGGCTGTGCAGGACGATGAGCTGGACTGAGCCAATCCCCTCCATGGTCCAGCGCCCTCCTCCCAGCCTGGACAGGATATCAAAATGCGGGGGCGGGGCCAACCCGAAGCAGTTGGAGCCAATCCAGGGTCACATGCCCAGGCAAGCAGGGTCCTCAGGATTCAACACCTTCCATCTGAACCAAGACAAAGGTGTCTAGAGACCCAAAGTTTACAACCTCTCCCGTTCTCCCTAGGCTCCACAGGTCCTCTGAGGACCCGCAGGCTAGAGGGCAGCAGGCAGTGTTTTCCAGTGCAGGACTGAAAGGATTCGAGCCTCTGCCTACCAGCTGCACAACCTGGCAGAATTCAGCTTCTCCCTCCAAGTAATCCAGGTTCCGAGTGGAGACAAGACTTCCAGAAACAAAGAATCCGGCCGTGCTGGAACGGACTAAAAGAGATTCTGAAGATTAAAACTCCCAGCTGAGAGGCCAGAGTTCAGATATGAAGCAGGTGGGAGGGGTCAAGCTGAGCCGCCAGTCGTGGGGATATCCAGGCAGGCGAGGAGACAGAGGGGGCTGTGGGCTGCTGGTCAGCAGCACCACCTTGAGAGCTCCAAGAGAAAAACACCATTCACATACAAAGGCAGGCCCATCTGAATAACACTATTATTCACTCAACTGAAAGGGTAAAAGCCCAAGGATGCGCAGTGACGGATTTCAAGCTGTAAAAGATATCAATAACTGCCAACCCAGACGGCTGCATCCGGAAAAGCTGTCTGTCATAAAGGAAGGACATTTTTTTTTTAACTATCAACGGTAAAAATAGAACAAAGGCATTTATGGGCACTGAGCCAGCTCTACGGAAGATGCTTGATAGAATCCTTCAGGCTGAAGAGGGGGAAATCAGGCCACAAAGTCCAGGAAAAAAAATAAAACACACTAGAATAGTATTAAAGCAAGAGAGGAAGGAGGAAAACAAAATCAACAAAATTGCAGGAACCAACAAACACCTTTCAATAACTCCAGTGTTCTCAGTCTCAACTGCACCCCAGATAAAGGCACAAGCATGTATCTGCTGCTTCCAGGAAACATCTCACTACAAAAGACAGATAAGATACTACCGAAGGGTAAAACGATGCTAAGCTATCTCAGGGGACAGGAAGATGGCTCAGTGTTAATGCACCTGCTGCCAGGACTAACAAACAGCTTCACTCTGCTCCATAGAACCAGCCAGCATGATGAAAGGAGAGAATCGACTCCTGCAAGTTGTCCTTTGGCCTCCACAGCCATGGCATGACAGGCACGTGTGCCCACATACATACATACATACATACATACATAAAATGTTAGTTCACAGACTTTTAAGGGTATCCCAAGGAAATGGACCTAGAACACAAGCAAGCAGGTGTGTTGCTGTTCTATCATCTGACAAAGGAATCTTCAAATGAAAACTAGTGAGAAAGACTAGAGAAGTCACTCAGAACCCAATGAGACGCTTCTGTGGGTAAAAGACTCTTACCACCATAGTCAACACAAGCCTGACGACCTCAGTTCAATCTAGATTAAGAGGCAGTGTCCTCATAGGGTGGCTGTTGGTATGGGAAGGAGGGGCAGGCCATAAGGTATTACAGTCTGAACAGCAGCTGGATTCTAACATTATATTCTTTGTGTGTGTGTGCAATCACTGTGTGTGTGTGTGTGTGTGTGTGTGCAATCATTTGTGTATGTGTGTGTGTGTGTGTGTGTGTGTGTAATCATTATATGTGTATATGTGTGTGTGTGTTTTGAGACTATGGTTTTAGTCTTTTTGGGGTTTTTGTTGTTGTTTGGTTTTGGTTTGGTATATATATATATATATATGCCTGGCTGTCCTAAAACTAGCTCTGTAGATCAGTCCTGGCCTCAAACCCACAAAGATCTGAACTTCTGCCACCATGGCCACCACCACAGGGCCTAACATTACATTCTTACAATATCTGAATTAAATGGCATCATTGATGAAATGGAATTTCCAGTCATTTGCAGAAAATTCCATCTAAACACACCAGAATACTCATGCTTCTCAGCAGCTTATGGAACTTTCTCTGAATCAGACCACAAGCGTGCCCAAGGCCCGTCTCCTAGGTGATTCTAGAGTTTGTCAAGTTGGCAAGTAACACTAACCATCCCAAAGAGTATCTTAGTTATGGTGATGGTGAACCTAGATAATCTCCTTGACTTAGAACTACCATGGAAACAGACATCTGAGTGTGTCTATAAGGCTTCCAGAAAGGTTTAGCTGAGAATAGAAGACTCGCCCTGAATGTTGGCTGCACCATTCTCTGTTCTGGAGTTCCAAAGTGAATGAAAAAGAGGAAGTTCAGGTTAGAACTCAACTGGAAGCTTCTTTGCCACTGGGTAACCTTCATCCAGGTGGAATTGCTCTTCAGATGATGGAGAATTATCAACAGTCCTACTCACCTGTGGACTCAGTGGATTGTAGGGGTTTGCATGAAAAATGTCCCTCATAGTATTAGCATTTGAACACTTGATCCTCAGCTGGTAGTGCTTTTGGGGGAGGCTTTGTGCAGCCTTGCTGAAGGAAATATATCACTGGGGCCAAGTCTTTGGGATTTTAAAAGGCTCCTCTGCTTCCAGTTTGTTCTCTCTCTCCCTTGTGCTTGCAGTTTGACACATGAGCTCTCAGCTACTGATCCAGTCACCATGTCTACCACACTCCACGATGCTTCTCTTGCCATTGTGGACTCTAACCCTCTAGAACTATAATTTAAAATAAATGTTTTTTCTTGACCTTTCAATTCCCCTTTTCCTTTGACCAAGTTGCCTTGGTCACGTGCTTTATCAGAACAAGAGAAAAACCACTAAGACAGTGTGCTAGATCAATGACTGAGTAGGTGAGGAATATGCACTGGAGCAATAGTGGCAAGTCTGCTATGGGGGTAGCTACCTTCTTTCTGTTTTGGTTTTGAAATCCACTCCATGAGAAGGGATTCATGTCTGATGATGTAAGCTGAACCCATCAAAACCCTATGGAATTGTGGCTATGGAGGTCATAGATCCTTGGGGGTGTATTAGTTGGGATTTCTATTGTCATGATAAAACACCATGACCAAAAGCAACTTGGGAAGGAAAAGGTTTATGTCATCTTACGTTTCCTGGTAATAGTCCATCACTGAATGAAGTCATGACAGGAACTGAAGCAGAAGACGTGGAAGAACACTGCTTACTGGCTTGATTTTCATGATTTGCTCGGCCTGCTTACTTACACAACACTGGGCCACTGGGCAACTGGGCCAGGGGTGGCACCCTCCCACATCAATTATTAATCAAGAAAATGCCCTACAGATTTGCCTACAGGCAATCTGGATGAGGGCATTTTCTCAATTGAGAGTCCTTCTTCCCACATGACTCTAGCTTATATCAAGTTGTCATAAAACTAACCAGGACAGAGTATGCAGTACTATGCCCAGCCCAGCAAACTGCTTTCTAATATTTATTTTTATGCCTACAGGTTAATGCTATTCTCAACATTGGCCAGGGAAGCTTCTTTTTAATAGCATTTGCAGGTGTTCATAATTGGTCAAAGTGATTATATTATGTGACTGTTGGATGCTTATAAACTAGGCATTTATACCACCTCCTACAAGGCTCAAGGACATTATGGGAGAAGGACCAGAAAGTTGTAAGAGGCAGGAATGGACAGTTGTGATATGCTTTCTCCAAGGCTACTGCACTGGCTACTGTACTCTTGAATTCACAGCAGCTATGATTACCTGCCTAAGACCTGTCCAAACTTAGGCCTGCCAAATTCTCCCATTAGGTGGAAGAGAGTCACAATGTTTCACCCCTTCCTAGTGATCTATTGGTTAATGGTTGCTGGGAGAGGAAGACATTTTTCTTCAGTGGCATAGCCATGGGTAATGTACACTAGCTATCGTAATATGCACATAGTCCTATAAATAACCCCTCACCAGTGCCTCTTCAAGCAACCATGATAAAACTCATTTAAACACACACACAAAGATATGAAAGGCTAGCAAAGCAGCTCTACAGGTAAAGGTGCCTTCTGCCAAAACTGACGAGCCAAGTTCACTGCCTGGGGCCCCTGTGGTAGAAAGAACTGACTCCCGCAAGTTGTCTTCTGACATCTGCTCGCCTGCCATGTGCATGCACACCAAGAAATATGTAAACTTTAAAGACATAAAAGTTGAAAAGAAATGAGCTAGGCATGGGAATAAAGGAGACAACAGACACCAACAGCAGGTAATGGAGGGTGATTATGTCAAAATGTGTTATAAGTGTATGAAATATCCAAATGAAAGCCATTGTTATGCAGGATTGATACATGTTAATTAAAAGCATTAAAAGGAAGAAGCAAGATGAAAAACAGCATTTATCCCTCTCCCTATGTGCTTAGTTCAGATACCAGAACTTCCTCACCATGAAGGTCTGTACGCTTGAACTGTAGATATATCTCATCCTTCCTGAAGTTGCCTTCATTGGGTATTTGTCACAGTAAAAGTAATCAATATGCAAAACTGGTGTTGAGAACAAAGTCAGTGCTGTGATAAATATGACTGTGTGGTTCACAGGCTTTGGGCCTGGTTTGCAAGAGGGATGAGGAGGCATTTTGAACTTCCATCTAGAAAAGTTCTAGAATATGGTAAGTAAGGAGGCGGGGGGGGGGGCACCAAGATGGTAGGAGTTTGGACACTAGAGTGCTGATATGTGGACAGTGAAAGCTCAGCTCATGAGGTTTCAGCAGGGATCAGACTCTCTTGGGAACTGAGCTGGAGGTCATTCCTGTTGTAACATGACAAAGAATCGTGCTACAGGGCTGGAGAGATGGCTCTATGGTTAAGAGCACTGGTTGTTCTTCCCAGCACCCATATGGCAGTTCACAACTGACTATAACGCCAGTTCTTGGAGATCCAGTGCCCCCTTCTGACTTCCACAGGCAGCAGACATGAATGTGGTACACAGACACACATGGAGGCAAAACACATTTAGTGAAATGAAGAGTAAGACATTTGTCAAAGAATCTGGCTATGCTCTGCCGTGTTCTGAGAAGCTGAGTTTAGAGAAATGCTGGCGTACGGTCTTGTGCAGCGTATTCAGATGCGGATTTCTGTGCCCGGAGATTTATTTCTGTGTTAGTGGCTTTCTGAAATGCGCTGCAGTTTTCCTCTTAACCCAGCTAGCTCCCAAATAACTGAGACTAAACTGTTATATTTATGTAACAAGCTTTAAGAGCTCAACAACTGAGCAGTGTTAAATCCATTTTAATCCTCTAAACTAGTCTGGCTACCTTCCAAACAAAATTCCTGAGATACTTGCATTTTATTACTAATCTGGCTCTCTGGGCTCCAGATGTTTTCTCATGATGTCTCCTGGACTCTCTTCCTGTGACTAATCCCCACTTTCTCTCTCTTCTTTCCCCTTCCCTACCTGTAAGGAAATTCGGTCCTATTCTCTCCTCTTCTCAGGCACTGGCTGGTCAACTTCTTTATTGACCAATCAGGGAATAATTAGGAAGCAATGTTTACGTGATGCTGAGGCAGGAAGTTCTCAGAATAAGGATTGCAGCCAGACATAGGAACACAGAAGTCAGCATCTGAATAATACAAGAATAATCTTTACACAGGGTATAATAACATTACGCCTACAAGTCAGGACATGACAGTGTCATGAATATTGAAGAATCTCCTGTATAAATGCGATGTAAAGAGTGCTCCCCAATTATCTCTAAATGGTTAATGAAAGGCTGGACATAGAAAGACTGGACTTCTGATCCCAGTTAAGGGTACTGGGGAGAAGAGTGAGGTAGAAGGAGTTCACTGGGACAGAGGTTCAGGAAAAGAAGGGTCATGAGGTAGGGTGCTACATCTACTCCAGTAGTGACTCATGTGACAGGCCTAGAAAGCCTGGAAGCAGTCCCGAGGCAAAGAGTTTCACAGACACTTAGCCTCCTGGAACCTTGGCATTCCCATAGCTAGAATGCCCCAGATTTGTGCCTCCTGGAACCTTGGCATTCCCATAGCTAGAATGCCCCAGATTTGTCCCTGCGATATTGTGGAGGGTCTTGCATGCTTTCTTCTAGTATTTTACTGGATAAGAGTTAGAAATCTCAGGGCAAGCTTAGCAAAGTATACTTAGACTCTTCATTACAGTCAGGTATGGCAGACTACATTGCATATTAGAAGAAAGTTGGTGAGCTCTTCTGATAAATGGAGATTCCCTACAGATACTTAGGAGGAACTACAGTATTGCATTATTCATGAAAAGGTCTGCTGGAGCAGAACTGGTGCAAGCTTTCACAAGGCTCAAAGGAATCGCATAAAATGTGACTAGGGTGTGAAATCCTCCCCTGGTCCCTGTCATTAGCTGACTCTAGGCAGGGCTGCTTTTAATTCTTAACTGTAAACATTGCCTGGTTCCTGTCAGCCCTTTGAAGGCTCTCTGACACAGGTTCTCTGTTTTGTGTCAGATAACTTCAATGTACCTTGCCTGCTGTGACACCCTACTCCTTTGTTTTCTGTATTATATAAAACTAATGCTAACTTTGACAAAATTACATCCAGATGCAGCACTCCTCTGTGTCCATGTCTGTTTGTCACCCTTTTCATCGCCAACTCCTTGCCCACCTGTCCGGAACCCTAATTTCCTGCTGATTGAGGGAGGCTGACTGAGGCCAGTCCATGGCAGTAGGGGAAGAAGATGGCTGCCATGAGGAAAAATCACCAAGGGAGTTCTCCATGAGGACAGAGAGTTATAGCAAAGTGAGCCAAGACGAGACTAAATACAAGTAACTCAGGACATACGACTGGGAAATAGCTAAGATAGCACAGAGGTCTAGGAATATCTGCTCAGTGTTACTGTGCTTAAAGCTTGTTGGATAAATCAATAGGTCCTTGTCTCAATTATTTGGAAACTATCTAGGTGCAATGGCTATTCCTGGTTGTCAATTTGACTTCATCTGGAATGAACTACAACCCAGAAATGGAGGGCATATCTGTGGTCCAGGTCTTGAAGCATAGTTGCCATGAAAAGCTTAGGCCCAGGTACGGTACTATACACCTTTAATTCCAGGAGACAGAGAAAAGCAGATCTTTGAGTTCAAGGCCAGCCTGGGACAGAGCAAGATCCAAATCCAGGTGTTGTGGTTCACACCTTTAATCTGGGCCACACCTTCTACTGGAGGCCTACATAAGGATGTGTTTGTTCTTCTCCATTTTGCTTGCAGTTTCTTGCCAGCACATCTGTTGGAACCTACACATTTAGGACTCCAGCTTACACAGAAGGGCAGCTGAAACACCCAGCTTTGCATTAGGCCCCACAAGATATGTCCTACCACAAGGCTCCAACCATAAATGGTTCCAATATATCCATGGGCCAGTGAAGTGGCTCAGTGGCCTGATGTCTGATCCCATGTTGGATGGACAGAGCTAACACCTCAATGTTGTCTTATGACCTTCTCGTGTGTGCCATAGTTAATTAATTCATTAATTCACACACACACACACACACACACATACACACACATATATGTGAGGAATATTGCTGAAGGGATTCCCTACTGCAAAATGGCCACTTAGAGGGATTAACCTCAAAGTCACGTAGAGGTCACAGCAGTTGTGGTCCAAGAAATCCAGGTTATATCTCCAGCTGGCAGCAGAACTTAGCAGCTTCAATGTGGCAATAGTGAAGATTTACATCAAAATTCCAGAAAACCTCTGCGGCTAAGCACTGTGTATTCAGGTAAGATTTCCTGCAAGATGGATGTGAGATGCAGTTGCTCAAATCTGGGAAGATCAAGTCTAATCCCCAGTAGAAACCATAAGATGCTAGAAATTCAGAACCATTGGATAGCCACTGAGAAGAACTTCAGACACACAGTGAAACTGGTTCAAGAAATAGTCTATGTGAGCTTCAGCAGGCAGGGCTGAAGAGGCAGGAATGTTGGAGCCCAGATGAGTTGATCTTAAGCCCTAGGTGCCAGATACGGATGGTTTTCTGCTTTTCTTGATGGCTTTCAGACTTATTATAGTCTCATTTCTCCATTTTGTGGTGCAAAATTTATTCTGAGCTATTATGTATTAGAAATATGCAACTTGCTTTTTAAGAAAAAGTGCTATGTGGACTGAAGAGATAGCTCAGCATTTAAGAACACTGGCTTCTCTGTGGAGGACCTGAATTTGATTCCCACCACCCATGTAGCTGTTCACAGCTGTCTGTGACGCTGGTCTCAGGAGATCTGGTGACCTCTTCTGGCCTCCATGAAACACAGGTTGTACAATACATGTGGGCAAAACATTCCTACTCATTTAATTAATTAATTTTAAAAATTAAGTGTTGTGTGGGATTCGTTGAGTGATACTATCCCTGGGGAGATGTAAACAAATGTTCACTCATCCCACACAGGGAACCAACAACAGACCAGAATAAAGGTGCAGCAAAAGTCCACACTTATGGAAGTGTGGGTGAGGATTCCCTACACTAGCAACGATGATTCAAAGCCAGCTGCATCACCAAAAGCTTTTATTTACAAGGATGACCGCTTGAAAAAAGCTGGAACCCTAAAAGCTCACTACATGTACAACTTGCAGGTAACTCAATAGGTCAAAGAGTCTCTCCACTATTTTTACAGCTTATATCAGCTTGGAAAGGGTGGGGGCCTGATGAATCTAGTCAGTTTCTAGGACTTCCTGAAGCTGTTGAGTTGTTTATTATATGGTACGTGTTTATTGAACATGCACCATATAAATACAATGGAGTGTTATTTACCCATAGAAAAGTGTGAAGTCACATCGTGTTCAAGAAAATGAACAGAATGGCTCAGCTCAGAAATGAACAGAATGGCTCACATGGCTCAGCTCAGTCAGATTATGTTCATTCTGGACTCTTAGAAATCTCTGCCTCCGGCTATGCTCTCCCTTTTATCTACAATAAACATTCTTCTCTACCACACCTAGGGGCAGACATATCCTTTCTTTATTATTATTTTTTCCGTTCAAGTGTGAATCACTTGCTGATGACTAGCAGAACCCAGCTTTGACCTTGGTCTGTCTTATACCAAGCCAGGTGCACATTGCTTTCCTAATAGCCTGCTAAGAGTCAGAGAACTTGTGAGGGGGGTTTTCAGCAGTGAGTTCCTTGACTGTGTGCCAAAGGACACAGCATCATAGCTGGTGCCTATGTCGTCATTGTTTCATAAAGCAGGTGTTAAACAAGTGCTTCATCCTGTCTATTCTAACCATGTGTTAAGTAGTATGGTAAACACCCCCCTCCTTCTCCCCGCATCCCTCCCTGGCTGGTTGTAAAAAAAAAGTAGTGATTATGGAAAATTGCTTATACATGTAGAAATTCATATTTTGGGGAGGGCTCAGCAGGGCTAGCATTCTGTGCTCTATTGAACAGTATTATCTATGTTCTATTGAACAAAGCAGCTCATCGGAATAGGAAGGAGCCATTTCCAAGATGGCTGACTCTTATGGTGGACAAACAGTTGGAGATCTCATGGCCTTTCAGACAAGGCCTCTCCTTGTGGCTGCTTGGTTTTCCTCTTAACATGTCTATTGGGGTCAAGATCTTTTAGTGTAGTGGGACTGGAAGGAAACTGTGGACCTTCTATGATATAAATGCCACGTCAGGGAAGTCATGTGGACTGGCCAGAGTCAAGGAGAGGAACGTTAACTTTCATCCCTGGACTGGTTCTTTAGAGAAAGAGTCAACAGTAATATTTTGATGTTTCCACAGGCCATTGACATCTATGAAGTTGATGTTCAAGAAACACATAATCAAGTTAGCAAAAAAATATAAAACTAAAAATGTTAATTATATATCTGCCTTAGTTAGTGTTTTACTGATGTATACAGACACCATGACCAAGGCAACTCTTAAAAGAACGACATTTAATGGGGACCAGCTTAAAGGTTCAGTGGTTCAGTCCTGTATCATCAAGGTGAGATCATGGCAGCATCCAGGTAGGCATGGTGCAGGAGGAGCTGAGAGTTCTACATCTTCATCTGAAGGTTGCTAGCAGAATACTGACTTCCAGGCAGTTAGGGTGAGAGTCTTAAAGCCACACCCACAGTGACACACCTACTCCAAGGCCACACCTTCAAATAGTGCCACTCCCTGAGCCAAATATATTCAAACCACTACAAGGGGAAACAAGGTACAACACCCAAGAGGGCAAAGGGACAAAAGGGGTGGGTAACCAAAATGGTTGGATTATATAGGTAAGAACAGCCCAACCCAGCCACCCATTCCCCACTACCACCATCTGGCTAGAGAGTTCAGTGTAGGAGCAGGGTATGCAAGGATCCTATAACAGGTAGGGGCTGAGGGATGCTGAGAGAACCTGGAGACCAGGCCCACTTTGATATGTCAAATAGGCACCTCAGTCATTTGTTCCAGGGTTTAAGACTTCACTATACTCTGAGCTCAAATACCTCCTTGGTAATCAGGATACAAGAATAGGACTAAAGTGCCACACCCACTCCAGTGAAGTCTGCGTGGCAAGTCCAAAAGCTTGGCCACAGTCCTGAGGCAAAAAGTTTTACAGAAACTTGTCTCCTGGAGAGTCTCTGGTGACCCATAAACAGATTTGTCCCTGCAATAGTGTGGAGGGTCTTGCATGCTTTCTTGAAGTATTTTACTGGATAAGAGCTAAAAATTTCAGGTCTAGTTCAACAAAGTAAACTTGGAATTACAGCCGAGTCACTCCCATATGCAGGAATTTACGATGGTCTAGGAAGAAGGAGGGTTGTGGTTTAAGGAGGAACTAGAGTATTGTATTATTCAAGAAAAGGTTAGCTAGAGCGGAAAACCCCTGGTGGTGGGTTATACAATAGACCAGAATTATACCTGGGCACATTAGCCCTTTCACCTGGCTCCTGTGAATAGTTGACTTTAGCTAGGACTGATCTTATCACAGTTGTAAACACTGCCTGGTTCCTGTAAGCTTTTATGTATGCATTTTCTCTGTTTTGTGTAAAGAGTCATTATGCATCTTGATGTACCTTGGCTGATGTATCACCTAACTTCCTTGTTTTTCTTCTGTGTTATAAGTCTGATGCTCGCTTTGAGACATTACATTCGGATACAGCACTCTCTCTGGTGTCCATGTCTGTTTGTCATCCTGCTGACTCCTTGCCCACCTGAATACCAGGACCCTGATTCTCCCACGGGTTGAGGGACCGACTGAGTCCAGTCCACAGCACTAAAGGAGCTGGAGGAGCCAGCATTGTATCTTAGTTTAAACTCACCAGCAGCAGACCCTGATACAAGGATTCCAGGGTAAAGACTTTACTTGGCAGCAATACTAAGACAAGGTTTCAACTGCCAACCATCTTTTTGGGAGGGTATCCCAGGAAACATCAGAAACATTCCTGGGGAAGTGGAGTAGGAAAGAGAGACAGGAGCCAAGGGCAAGGTGAAGGAAGTTTACAGTGCAGTGAAGACCCAGTACTGCTTCAAAGGCAGTGTCTCTCTAGAATGTGGAGCCTGCACAACAAGGGTCAAGGCTAGTTACTGGGGCATTGACCATAAGCACAGCTGGTGTGGAAGGGTGCAGGCACAGTGAATGGTATTTTTCCTGCTTTGCCACAAACACATGAACACATATTACATATATACACACACAGCCACTAAGATGTGTGCATACTGTCACTTAGACACATTCAGGATCACCAGTGTACATAAGATGTAGCATATCTGTGGGTATTCACACATAATCATGAGAATTCTTGGAGGAATTAACTTTATAGCCTGGTGCCTCTGACCAGCAGAGGGAGCCTCTTACACACATATGAGAGAAACAGGGAGCCTCCTCCCCAGCCTTGTCTTAAAAGCATCAATCACACAGACTGTATATGCAGGCCTAGTGGTGCCACCTGAAACCCTGTCTTAAGAAAGAGTGTTGGCGGGAGGGCATAAAGGTGTGGCTTGAACTGTGGCCCCACCTCTCCCTTCCTCCTCTCATTTATTCACCTTCACGAGGTTCATTAATTTCAAACTTTATGATACTGCAAGACTCACAGTACCAGGGAAAATTGAGGAGCAGAGAAGAGCAGTCTGGTGCCCAAGTCTACCTCTAGAAAAGGCCCCTACCAGGATTAGCTCTCATAAATACTGCCTTCCCAAACCAAATCTTTGTGACTGTTTTGTTTTGTCATGTCTCTGGAGGAGGACAAGGTTACATATGAAAAAAACTGAGAAGTCTTTGGAGAATGATGGGCTTGTGGTAGCTCCTCCATCCTGGCGACAATGTAGGAGCTAGTGGCCAGGATTGAAGTCTGTAAGCTTACTACTCAGCCGGCAAACACCATGGACAGTGGACATCAGCCGACGACCCCATAACATGCCACCAGGACACAAGGTGGCTCTGCCACTGCCACAGTCATTAAATTCAGTTTAGCAGATCCTCTAGGCACCTGCTGGTTCCCAATGCTAGACAGAGGATCTGTGCTGAGACCCCAAGATAAGGATATTGAGTGAGTTGCTCCCCTCTGAGAACTGTTTTAGCATCTATTAAATGAGACAGTCAGAGTCATCCAAACTGTGGATATTAACTAAGAGTATACGGGGAATACAACTGAGCCGTGGCAAGAGTCATTCCATTCATACGAAGCCCGGGCTGACCATGTCTTTACACCCAGTGCTTGTTCATACCTTCCATGACTCCCTGTTGCTCTCTGCCCACTACCCTTCCTCCAGTCTGCTCCCACACCCAGATGCAAACAGTTACTGTAATGAGATTCAGATGAAACCTAATGCTTCCCGTGCTCTTCCCAGGCTGAGGTGGGTGAGCACTCCATTCCAAACACATCCCCAGACCTTGCTTTCTTGGACACTAGGTGTCCACCTGGCCCTAGCTGGCCTTGAACTTGAGATAGAATGACTCTTGCCAGAGCTCAATTGTCTTCCCACATGTTTGCACCTGATCCACACATTGCTCCATGGTTTGGATGACTTCTGATTATCTCATTTAACAGACACTAAAACTGCTGTGAAGTTTTCGTGCTCTTTCCCAACCCAGGCCTTTGCTGACACTGTTCCTCTGCCTGGGACACTCTTTCCTTCCCACAGTCCACTCAACTTCTGCTCTTACTTCAGCCTCAGACTTCCCGTGATCCTCCACTCCCCATACCTCTGTCACATTCACCCAGAACCAGGGGTCTCATGTTTGAAGCATTTATCATACATTGTGAATAATCATTCACAGGTATAATTGTTCAACTTCTGATCCTCTCTGATGAGAAGGAAGAACTAGACTGGGCTGGATGCCTGGCCCCATGCCAGTAGACATTGAATTAATATACAATCTATTGACCAAATTATCAGAGCCCAAATTGTCCCAAAAAATCTGAGTTTAGTTCCAGATCAAATAAGTATGTCCCAGCTGCTTCCCGACTGTCAAGAGGCCCACCCCCCCCCCCACATTGGGCTCCAAATCTAGGACCGGATGAGGTGGACAGTGTCTGGATCCTCTTGCTTTTACTCTCACTCTTAAAATTGAGAAAACTCAAGCAAAGGGACGGTGACCAAGAAGGAAGGGGCTTGCAAGGGTCCAGGTTTACAAAACAACAAAGCAAACAGCCTAAATCCTGAGAGCTTGAACTGTCCTTTCATGGAGCTGTGGGTCTTGGGAAAGGATGTTGAAGATTCGGGACTGCAACCTCAGGCTCCGGCTTCTAAATCCTCCATTTAGAAGCTAACTTGGGCATAGACAGAGGGAAAGCCAGAGGATACAACCCCAGTGGTGAGTCTTAGGTCCAAGTTTCTGTGAGCTGGGCCAAGGAATCAGAATCCGCAGGGCCAGGGTAATCTGACTGGGGCGTGGCCTAGGCCCGAGTGGGGCGTGGCCTAGAATCTTTCCCTCAAACTGAGGGAGGGTGACAGTAATTCAAAGCGGAATTTCGACCTCAGGGGATAGAATCAAATCCCAAGGGTGGAATCTTGTCCTGAGATTCGAAGTCAGCACCAACAAGATGCTCCTCTACAAAGCTTCGTCCTCCAGTACCTTCGAGGAGCATAGTCAACGCCCTCAATATCTTGGGGGCGGATCCAGGCTATTGGAGGTGTGATCTAGGCCTGAGCGGGTGGAGCCTGAATCCCTGAATCCCTGAATCCCAGGATCCGCGGAGCAAGGGCGCACTCAGGCCCGTGAGGGTAGAGGCTCTACATTGAGCCAAAGGCCGTTCTCCGTGCGTAGAATAAGCTCCGGCTTCCTCCGCACCTTGTGGGTTCGGTCCACGCTCAGGCGGAAGCGCAGCAGTGTCAGCGCCACGACCACACGCATCTCTGCCATGGCAAAGCTCTGCCCGATGCAGTTCCTGAAGGAAGGGTTCAAATGAGACTCAAGAATTCTTAGGATGTGCAACACTGGACTCAAACGTTCAAATCCTAACACACAGCTCATCCTAACACACAGCTCAAATCCTAACACAGAGCTTACTACTGCATCCTGACAGATGAGCGCCCTTATTAAGCTTCAGTTCCTTCCTCTGCCGAACCCGAAAGATGACAGCATCACAGAGCTATTGGAAGTATGTGAGCCCAGAAGCCGGGGTCCGACATACTGGAGGGGTACCCTGTTCTCAAGGACGGAATTGCAGTCTGATTCGGAACCTCTTGGTTCAGTTAGGGAAGCAGAGGGGACTTGAGTTGCCTAAAATTACTCGTGGGTGTCGCTTGGTCCCTGCTTCCATGGGGCACACTCCTGATCCGACAATGACTCCGCCCCTCCCATTTGTAGTGATGTTTGGGGTTAGTATGGGTCCTTACCTGGGACCTGCTGAGAAAGGTACGAAGGCCAGTGGAGAGCGCTGCTGTGGGGTGTCCGGGTCAAAACGGTAAGGATTGTATACCTAGACAAGATTGCCTGGGTGAGTCTGAGGACTGTTCCAACCATCCAGCCCACCCGCACCTCAACATCTGAGGACCTCTATAGCTGGAACACCTTGGGGCCATTTGTTCCAATCTATCACACACACTTCAAACTATTCATGCCTGTCTCCTGTTGTCACGCACCCAGGCTCTTTTTCTACCTCAGGGCTTTTGCACTTAATGTCTTCTCAGCCTTGAACAGGCCTGTTCTTCATACTCATTAGGTCTCAGTTCAAACATTACCTTCTCTTTGGGGCCTCTCTGGATTCCTTGAGAGTAATTCCTCCCACTTCATCTCTTTGTACCTCCTTAGAACATTTAGCAATGCCCAAAATGTTCTTATCTATTGGCTAGTTGTCGTGAGCTTTACTTTAAGGTCCATGAGGGCATAGGCAGTGTGTCGTTATAGGTTATCACTGCTAAGCACAGAAGTGTAACACACAGTAGGTGCTCAGTGACTATTTATTGGCCTTGTGAATTAACAAGGACTGAGTGAGTCAGTGGGTAACAGCAGGGCCAGTCCCTGCAAGTAGGCCTAAGAAGGAGCCATGGCCATGGGACAACAAAAGCAGGAACTTACCTTAGAGTCAGGCCACACTATGGGGTTGTGGTGGGTCCCGTAGATGCTGACCAAGCAGATAATTCCTGGGGAGGAGGGGAACAGTTGGAATCAGTGGGGCCCACGGGAGTCTCTGGAAACACACACACACCCCTCAGCTCTTCCTGCAGTCATACGATGGATCCCTGTGAGCCAGCTGACACTTCCTGTCCATCCTTCTGTGAAAACATTTGCTGCTCTTTCTACTCTCTCTGCCCCTTTCTAGCCCTTCCACATGCCCTCACTGTCCATACAAGATGACAGTATTGCTCCTGCCACTTCCCTTGGCTCCCTTCTTCCCTTCGGGTAGAGTCGGGTGCCTGTTTTTGGCACTCAAAACACACACCATCTGCACTCTGAAGTTCTGTTCCATACACACACTTGCTCTTACATCTTGGAGAACGTGGCCTTCCATGTTTCCTCCCTGGACTTCAAAGACGTGGGGCCTCTCCTTAGAGACTGGGTGGTACTTAGGCCTGAGCTCCCAGCATGACCACAAACACAACTTGATTCTCGGGAAGTAGATAGCATCTAAACAAACCTGACCCTCGAGTCCAGCCCCTCCCAAAATGTTCAGCATGTAAAAGTGCTTTCTGTGAAATCCAGAAGACAAGGGTTCAAGCCTTAGAACTCATGGTAAAAGAAGAGAAAACTGCTGAAAACTGTCCTCTGGCCTTCCTATATGTGTGTGCACACCTGCACGCCATCAGCAGCAGCAGCAGCAGCCTTTTTTTTTTTTTAAGACGCTGACCTTCTGTCTTTCAGGCCTACCCAGATCCAGCCCCGCCTCACCCTCTCCTTCCTTTCCACCTGGATACAGGCCCGTCTAGCTCCTCTGTGCACATCTAGGTTTCCCTCTGATGATTAGTTTTGTCAAGTTGCTACAATATAGAATCACCTGAAAAGGGGGTCTCTGGGAGGGATTGCCTGGATTTAATTGGTCTATAGGCATGCCAGTAAGAAATTTTCTTTTTTTTTAATTTATTTTTATTTTATATGAACTTAGTGTGTGAGAGAGTGTGCGTTTATACATGACACATGTGTAAGGGTCAGAAGTGAGTGTCAGATTCCCTAGTACTGGAGTTATACGTGGTTGTGAACTACCCAACAATGTGCTTAGAACTAAACTCAGGTCCTCTGGCAGAGTAGACTAAGTATTTCATGTCTCTGTCACTCTGACTCCTCTGCCACAACAGATTATAACCAGGAATCGCTTTACCCCTAAAGTTCCTTTTGTTGGGTTATATTACCACATCGATAGGAAATGAAACTAAGACATCCTCATCATCCCCAAAGCAACACATACCCAGGGGTCTTTCCCATCACAGGGACCCTGCACCCACAGCAGGCATGGCCAGACCCCTGCGAACAGTGCCACAGCATTAAAGGAGACAGAGCAGGCACCTTTGGGGATGACACGTCCATCTGGCAGCTTGATGTCCTCTGTGCAGCGACGAGAGATGAGGGTCACAGGTGGGAACTGGCGAAGGCTCTCCTTGATACACATGGTGGTGAAGGGCAACTGAGTGAGGTCATCCCTGAAGAGAAAGGAACTGTGACTCCCTGAACACATGCACATATGCAGGTACCCACACACGCACACGCACACATACACACGCACGCACACACACGAATGTCTATGGAGGGCCAGTACAGAGATCCGAATGGCCAGAGCTTGTGCAATTTGCACATGTCCCAAGTGGGTATCATGTGTATGACTGACCAGGAAAGAATGAAGATATTCTAAAGAGACACTCTATCCCTCGTTCTGACTATCAAGCTACTGAAGCAATGCAGTCCAGAAAACTGGAATGCCCCTGGGGATCTAATGCAGGGAGAGGGAGAAATGTTAAGGTTAGGCTACCCAGAAGGGAAACTTCTCTCCCAGAAGGAGACTTAAACCTGTTAGACCACGTTACAGAGGATATGATGGGCCATAGTTGGGACCACATCTTGACAAGGACTGCTTACCCACACATAATGCTGGCCTCTACTTAAGCTTTAACCTCACTGCAGACCCCAAAGGGGACTTGGGAAAAGTGTCACCGTCGCTCTCTATCATCTCCTGCCACCCCTTCCCAATATTGCCACACTGAATAGATTTCCACTTTCTGTTTTCCATTAGTAATTCGGCTGTTTTTAATTGTCTAATGGAGAATGAACCATGGTTTGTTGCAGACACAGGCCATGACCTCAAGAAGGCAGCAAGGTGGATCAGTGAGTTAAGAACCTTGTTGCCAACTCTGATTATCTGGGTTCGATCCTTGGGGAAGGAGAGAACTAATTCCTGCAGGTTGCCCTCTAACTTCCACATAGATGTGGTAGTACACACATGAGCGCACATGCACACACACACACACACACACACACAATCAATCAATCAATCAATCACTAGAAATAAGAAAAAAAAAAAAAGGAAGAGGTGACTGGGGATATAGCTCAGTGACAGTCCAATTGGTTGGTATTCATGAGGTCCTAGGTTCAGAAAAAACTATCTGGCCATTCACCAATCACAATATTGACAAATGAAAACAGAAAGCAATGGTCCTGGTTGCTGGGGCTGCCACTGGGCCCCAGACTAACCTACCATTGATGAATTGTATAATCATGGGAGATGTGAGGGCAGCTGGGAGCCTCAAAGTCACAGCAAGTTACTATTTTGTATGCATTCTTTCCAGATTTCATTTGTTGTGTTTTTTAAAATGCTTTATTACAGATTTCAGAATAGTTTATCATACTTGGGAGCCCAGATTAGACTAATTATAACTATTAGTTTATGGTCTAGTTCATTTTTTAAGATCAAGACACTGTGTGTGTGTGTGTGTGTGTGTGTGTGTGTGTGTGTGTGTTGTTTTGAGACAAGTTTTCGCTATATAGACCAAGCTAGTCTCTATCTCGTAGCACCCCTCCTGCCTCAACCTCCAGAATACTGGTGGTATTACAGTTGTGCATCACCACACCTAGCTCTAACAGGTTGGTTTGGGGCTTATCTGTCACACATATGCAAGTGCCCGTAGATGCCAGAAGAGGGCATCAGATCCCTGGAGCTGGAGTTAAAAGCAGTGGTGATCTGGCTGCCCAGTGTGGGTGCTAGGGTTGGACTTCGGGAGCACTGGAAGAGTAGCAGGCATCTTTAACCACTGTGCCCCTCTCCAGCCCTGACAGAAGCTCTGTGTTCCTGTTATAAAGAGCCAAAGAAACCCTTGTCATACAGATACCAATAGATATAAATAAACACGACCAAGAAAACAAAAGAGCACTTAGATCCTGGCAGGCATCATCTGCTGCTGGACTTCCTAGTCAGACCCTCTGCTGTCTCCCTTTGTTATGAAGGCAAAAGTGGCAGGATGTTTAGGGTACTGTGGTACCCAACTGACAGTCTTCCTGAAGGTGTACACAGAATGTGTGGGTTCATGTATACACTTAGGTATTTATCCACATGTCATGTGTGAATTACCTGTGGAAGCCAGAGGACTTCCAATGTCATTTCTCAGGCACCATGCACCATCTACTTTATTTGTGTATATTTGGACAAGGTCTCTCCTTGACCAAGAAGCCCCTAGACTTCTAGGGACCCCAGGGGTCCACCTGTCTCTACCCCCCCAGAATTGGGACGACAAGAGTTTGATATCATATCCAGCTGTGGTGTTTTGAATAAGAATGGGCGCTATCAGCTCATATATTTGAAATAATTAGGATGTGTGACCTTATCACAGGAAGTGTGTCACTGAGGATAGGCTTTGAGAGTTCAAGGGCCCAAAGCAGGGCAGTGTCTCTCTCTTCCTGCTGCCTATAGATCCAAGTGTACAACTCTTTACGCTCCTTCTCCAGCACCACGTCGGCCCGCACACTGCCATGCTTCCCATCGTGATGGAAATGAACTAAACCTCTGAAACTGTAAGCCAGCCCCAATTAAATTTTATAAGAGCTGCCGTGGTTATGGTGCCTCTTTACAGCAACAGAACACTGACTAAGACACCAGCTTTTATTTTCGAATGTATTTTCGTTCACATTTGCAAGACAAGCATTTTACCAATGGGACATCTCCCAAACTCTTTTTTTTTTTTTTTTTTTTGAAAGTGATTCAATTAGCCAAGGCTTGCCTCAGTTTCAATATGTAGACTAGGCTGGCCTTGAACTCCTGATCCCCCTGCTTCATCCTTTTAAAAGCCGAAATGTCAGGTGTGCCACCATGCCTGGCTTCAGTGCTGGGCTCTCTGTACCACTCAGAGCCAACTTTCATCTTAAGACTATCTTCCTGCTCTCTATTCTGCACTTCCTCTCTGCATCAATCACATGGCATGCCATTCCATCCCAAAGGGTGATGTGTCTAAAGGCACTATTTACAGGCCTTCGCTGCCCCATGCATATACTGAGCTTCACCATGTGACTTGCCTTCTCCACAATGTTTCTGTGCACATAGAACTTTTTTTACACTTCTGGAATCTGCATTGACAAGAACATGCCCCAGAGTAGCCCCAGATCCTAGGAGAGTTAGGAAGCACTTGGAGAAGACCTGAACCCAGCCAACAATTTGGAAGCAGCCTCACTCCATTCAACGAAGCCCAGTAGCCATGGAAATCTTGTGTAGGTCAAAGCTGTAACTAAATGCTTGCCCCAAGCCACTGAATTTGAGGGCTGTATGTTCTGTGGTGGGGCAGCAACAGCTGCTGCTGAAGTTGTCCTGGAAACTGCTGAACCAGGGTCAGGCATCACAATCATCCCGTTATGAGTTGGAACTCTGAAAGCTGCAGGGACTTGTCTAAGACCACACAATCAGAAAGTGGCAGCTCAGAGATTCACACCCAAGACTCATTTTCCTCCGTTCAGTCCTCCTGACCTGCCAAACTTACCAGTCCAGCTCTTCCAGCTCTCTGCCTTTCATGACTTCTTGGATCTCCTCCCGGCACTTCTCCTGGTACTCTGGATATTTTGCCAGGTTGAACAGTGCCCAGGACAGCCCACTAGATGTTGTGTCATGACCTGTGGGCAGACAGATGTCAGAAGATTAGAGTGTCCCCAGGGTATTTCCCCACAGCAGGAGGATGGTGGTACTTCTTCCCAGCGACCCTCAGCCTCACTCGGCATCCTTACCTTCAAACATGAAAGTATCTGCCTCAGCCCGGATGTCCTCATCAGATAATTCTTTCCCCTCTTCATCCTGAAATGGATAGTGTAGGATGCTGAGCTCACTGTACTCAATGTCTGTACC
Organism: Mus caroli; assembly: GCF_978045245.1. Classification (NCBI taxonomy): domain Eukaryota; kingdom Metazoa; phylum Chordata; class Mammalia; order Rodentia; family Muridae; genus Mus; species Mus caroli. The sequence continues at coordinate 61,361,616 of NW_028227273.1, forward strand.
CCACTTCCTACATCCTAGGGGTGCCCCAAAGTCAGACAGACCTATTTCCCCATTTGCCTTTCTCATTTCTTTCTTCCTCTCTTTCTACTTTTATTTCTTACATTTATTCATTTATTGTATGCATACATTTATTTAGTGTGAGTATTTAGTACTCACACATGCTCACACTGTGTACGAATGCATACACTATGGTGCACCTGTGAGAATCAGAGGACAACTTGCTGAGATCATTTCTCACCTTCAAACATGTGGGTACCAGGGATTGAACCCAGGCTGCCAGGCTTTGCGGCAATCATATTTACCAGCTTAGCCATAGTCTCAGATTGTCTGTCTCTTTCACCCCACTCTATCAGAGACTCCATGTACAGCCCAGACTGGTCTCAAACTTGTGGTCCTCCTATCTCAGTCTCCCAAAAGTTGGAGTTACATATGTGTACCACTGTGCATGGCTTGCCATCCTGCCCTGCCCCTCTTAAACTAATGGGTGTGAATATTCCAGGCAGAGTGAAGGACACAACTTTCAAGGAAGACAAATGGGGGGAGGAGGAGGAATATCAAAGAGAGTTCATACAAGCATTGCTTGATAATTATGTTACAGTCCAAAAAACAAATTAGGAGGACAAAAAGATGGATTGAAAGGAAAAGGTGTCTCCTGCTCATCCCAATTGTCTGAGTTCAATTCTCAGAACCCGCATGGTATAAAAAGAGAATCAGCTTCTACAATCTGCCCTCTGACCTTCATTGTTTCACAGGTCATGAGGCCCAGAGTCGTCTCAAGTTCACAATCCTGTTTCAGCCTCCCAAGTCCTGGAATTGTGTGTCACCACAGCCAGCTATTCTAAGTTACCTAGAGAAAACTTAAGTCTACAAAAGGACCATCACCATTTTTGCATGCCACTGCTTCATCTTAATGCTGCACACCTGCAGTTACTGAGCAGCCCCTGACAAGCCCTTTATCCTCTGGGTAGCCAACAACTTTGTCATCATGTCTGATCAGCACCAAAATACAAGAGATGAGTACCGTGATCTCCATCAAATACCCTCTAAGTGGCAGAGCCATAGCTGGAATTCAGAACTATATCAAAAATTCCACGCAAGAAGCTGGGCACAGTGTCATACCCCTGTGATACAAGCACTGGGGACATGGAGGCAGGAGGATACGAAATTCAAAGTCATCCTCAGCTACACAATGTTTTTGAGGTTAGTATTGGCTAGATGAGACACTGCCTCAAAAAAAAAAAATAAGTAAAAATAAAGCAGCAAGAAAGAGAGATAGCTAAGAGTGCTTGCTGCTCTTATAGAAGACCTGGGTTTGGTTCTCAGCGCCTATATCAGGTAGCTTACAACTGTCTGTAACTCTAGTTCCAAGGAGTCTGACCCTCTTCTGGACTCTAAGGGTGTGTGTACTCAGGCACACACATGCACACATATTTAAAAGTATAATAAATGTTTAAAAAGAAAACACAAGGGGCTGGAGGGAGGGTTTTGAAGGTAAGAGCACTTGCAGTACAAATAGGAAGATCTGAGTTTAGATCTCCAACACCCATGTAAAAAAAAAAGAAAGAAAGAGAGAGAGAGAGAGAGAGAAGGAAGGAAGGAAGGAAGGAAGGAAGAAAGAAAGAAAGAAAGAAAGAAAGAAAGAAAGAAAGAAAGAAAGAAAGAAAGATAAAGAGAGAAAGAAAGAAAGAAAGAAAGAAAGAAAGAAAGAAAGAAAGATAAAGAGAGAAAGAAAGAAAGAAAGAAAGGAAGAAAGAAAGAAAGATAAAGAGAGAAAGAAAGAAAGATAAAGAGAGAAAGAAAGAAAGAGAAAGAAAGAAAGGAAGATGAAAGAGAAAGAGAGAAAGAAAGAGAGAGAGAAAGAAAGAAAGGAAGATGAAAGAGAAAGAGAGAAAGAAAGAGAGAGAGAAAGAAAGAAAGAAAGAAAGAAAGAAAGAAAGAAAGAAAGAAAGAAAGAAAGAAAGAAAGAAAGAAAATAAGCTGTGGCTTGGTGCGCATTGGGAACAGAGACACGCAGATCTCTATTGTTGGCTGGACAACCAAACTAGATGAAATGGCAAGACTCCAGTCCTATGAGAGACCCTGTCTCAAGACAGTAAGTCAGAGAACAAGAGGAAGACACCAAACTTTCTGCTCTGGCTTGCCAAATCCAAATGTGCCTGCATAGGCACCCACACCCACGCACTTACATGCACATCATACACACAAATCCACACAAGAATGAGCTGCAGTTGAATGATAGAGCACTTGCTTCATATTCTTTATGTCTGGCTTCAAGTCTCAGAACTCCAGTGATAATAAAAATAAGAGCCGTTTGGCTGGAAGTCTGCTTGGTGGTTACAAGCACCTGCCGCTCTTCTAATGATCCTCGTTCGCTTCCTAGCATCTTGTGTGCAATGGCTTCCAACCATCTGTAACTCCAGGGATCTCCTGCCCTCTTCTGACCTCCATGGGCATTGGAAATTGTATGCACATACCCACAAATACACACGTAATTAAAAACAAGAGTCTCTGCACCGGACCTACAAACACATTCTTGTCTACTTTAATACATGAATAGGAAACAGACTGGCTAGGCATGGTGGCATACATGTCATCTCGCCAGTCAGGAGGCTGAGAAGGACTGGAGAGTTTAAGTTTGAGGCCAACCTGAGAACTGGAAAGGGAAAGGACGGGGGTGGGGATAAATAGGATAAACTGGCAAGATGGCTCAGCAAGTGAAGGCACTTTGACACCAAGCCCAGTGGACCTGCCTGAGTTTCACTCCTAGGATCAGACCCACAGGGTTGAAGGAGAAAACCAACTCCCAGGAGTTGCCTTCTGACTTCCCACAAGGGCTCTGTAGCAGGCATGTCCACCCCAGATACAGAGAAAAACTCAAACACACACACACACACACACACACACACACACACACAAATAAATCAGTGTGACTGTTTTGTTTTGAGACAGGGTCTCAGTATGGAGCCCTGGCTGGGCTGTCCTGGATCTTCTTGCTTTATAGACTCCCCTGGCCCTAACTCACAGGACTCTGCCTTCTGAGTATTAGGATTAAAGGCATGTATCACATGCTTGGCCAATCACTGTAATTAAAAAGGTTTGTTTTAAAAGAAAGAAGCTGTGCATGTGTCCATACAGAGCTTAACTATTTGCACATAAGTTGTCCCAGCAGGACTCATAGCCAACTTTCTTACGGATACAGGGCTGTTCCACAGGACAAACCACACGCTAGACTATAATTACACTTTAGACATTAAATTAAAAGGACTGAAATACTCTGTTGTGACATCTGAATGAGCCTAACCGCATTATGTATCCACCCCTTACAGTAATTCCCATGACTTTGAGCATCTTTTCAGCAAAGAGTGCAATTCCCAGCTGGCCTCTAGGGGCAGGAGCCCGCTTCCACCAGTTCTCACCTTGGCCAGCAACAGCACATCTATGAAGTCCAAGGTCTTGCCCTGCTTGGCTTTCAGCCATGCCTCGGCGCCCTGCTGGCGCAGCGCCCGCCGCCGCTCCTGTATGACTTCAGTGGTGAAGTTGTGCACCGTGTCGCAGGCCTGACGGAAGCGCCTCCCATCGGCCGTAAGGTAGTACATGAAATCCAGGTAGTGATGCAAGCGGTATTGGCGCCGCACCACCAGAGCGCTCAGTTCAATAATGGAAGAAATGTAATCGCTCATTCTCCTGCAGAGAGAAGGGCTGTGAGCCACCTGCACGGCCCAGAGACACACTTGGGGCACAGAGTCTGTTGCATAACGACAAACAGAGGCTTTATATTAATCTATTTTGTTATATTTTAAAATTATTTTTTATGTTATGTGTATGCATGTTTGCCAGAGTGTATGTCTGTGCTGCGTGCATGTGTGTAGTGCCTTGAAAAGTCTCAAAGGAAGTGTGATCCACAGATGATTGTAATATGTATATATATGTGTGTGTGTGTATATGTATATGTACATATACATATGTGTGTGTGTGTATATATATATATACATATATATATATGTGAAAAGGAAGTGGGACAAGGAAGGAGAAAGTGGGTAAGGATGAAGAAAAATAACAATACAGGAAGAAGAGGAAGAAAAGGAAGAGGGAATAAGAGGGAAGAAGGGATAAGAAGGAGAGGAGGAGGGAAAAGAGAAAAGAGTAAGAACTATGAAATGAAGGACTGAGCTGAACACTTCTAGGCTACACCCGTCTGTGGAGAATGGGGAGAATAGCGCTTCCTGGGCATCTACTAAGCGTCAAGACACCAGCGGGCATTGGTTTGCTTACTTAATTATGTATTCATGTGGTTTTGTTTTGTTTGTTTGTTTGTTTGTTTGTTTTTGGCTTGCTTGCTTTTAAGATCAGTTCTTATGAGGTAGCCCAGGAAAGCCTAGAACTCACTCTGCAAGCTGGCCTTGACTCAGAGCAATCTGCCCACCTCAGCACTGAGATCATGTGCCACCGGGTTGTGTGACTGGCTTTCATTACCTTGTCCAGGCTTAACTCAAACTCAGAATCCTCTTGCCTCAACCTCTCACATGCTGAGATTAGGGATCCCAGGCATAGACTACCACACCCAGCCAAAGTCTCATTTAGTCCTTTTTATAAGAGAACTAAAGCTAAGAGAGGTCTTGTCACCTTGGGGCTTACCCAAGAAGAAAAAGAAAGAAAGCAAGGTTTCTTTCTAAGGGTGCATGGTCCTAGCTTGCATCACAGCAGGGACTGGCCCTCTCTCCTCCCACCCCCGCCCACCCTGGGGGCCAAACTTACTCCTGGCAGTCACTGTTGTAACTGAACACACATTTCTGAAGACTGTCCAGGGTCATAAGGCTGACATGCTCGAACATGTCAAAGGAGGTCACTGAGCCCTCTGCCAGATGTCGCCGCCATTTAGCCTGTAAGGGAGAAACAGGGTGAGCAGGCATGAAGAACCCAAACCACAAGCTGGTCAGACAGGAGCCAGGGAGGATCCTCACTGCCAATCCAGTCTACACACAGCAAGGGATGCTCCACTTCATTTGGCGGCCTCACCGGATGAAGCTACTAAGTCTTAGGACTCACGTGCATAATGTTCGTGCACTGGTTGAAAATCTTCATGTAGGGCTTCAGGATGTCAAAGTGGAAGGCAGGTGTGAGCAGGCGGCGGTGCCGGCTCCATTTGTTCCCTTTGCTGATCAGAAGTCCATCCCCTGAACACAGGAAAACAAGGCCAGAAGCTGGAGATCCTGCTGGAGCCTCCCCTCCCCCTGCTGAAGCCTGCTCCCCATCCCCTACCCCCACCCCACCCCGCTGAAGCTCTCCACGGAGCCCACACCCTTCCCTAATTCCCTGTGTTAAAGATAATCAGTATGGCTCCTGTTTCACTATGAGGTGTGCTTAGAGTCCATTGGAGAATCACAAGAGGAGGCACTGGCCCCATCTTCCCCAGCTGCCAACTGGTGCCTGCTTTCTGTGATCTCAGGTCACCCTAAGATTGAAAGGTTATAGGAAGTCCAAGCCCATGGATGAGACACGAAGGGGATCTTCAGCCCCAAGATACACACCAGATGGGGTTTTGGACTTGAACTACTGGGATAGGAATCTGGGACAATGCTAGACACCAGAAGGATAAGGACCTCCTTGAAGAACTCATCTAATGAGAAATTCAAGGGGCAGAGAAATATTAAAAATATAAAAGCCAGTTTGGGATCATATTGGGGGATGGGCGGTCATTTACCTTTTCTCTAGCCTAACATGCAATTCTGTGTTGCACTTTACAGTAAGATAGACTGACTTACCTTCCCTACTCTGAGTCCCCAGTACTCTTATTATGATGTCCCACACCCAAAACTCCAGCTCCATCGTCCCCTTCAGGACTTACCTAACCAAGGCTTCAGGAAGCTATAGAAAAACTCATCCTTGGGTGCAATGGCAGCTGTGGAGAGAGAAGCAGCAGTGAGGACTCCAGACAGCATTCTGCCCCTTGACCTCTGCTTCTGACTTTCTCAGGCCTCTTCTCTGGGCCCTTGCCTCCCATCTGGTTGTACCTTCACACCTTGAGAAATCTTACAACATGCTGATCTGAACTTGAGTCGCTCCTGCTCAGACACCTCCCATGGCTCACCACTGCTCTTGTAGAAGGAGCTTGGAGTTGGGTATGGTATAAATTATGCTTGTACCTTATGGTCTAACACCATGCTTGCAATCCAAGCAGTTGAGAGTCTAAGTCAGGAGGATTACTGTAAACTTCAGAACAGCATCAGTTATACGCATAGCGAGTTCCAAGCCAATGTGGGCTACTGTGTAATAATAGCTTTTCCTGGGAGATTGGGGGTAGGTGGTGGGAACCTTGCCTATATGACAGGATGCTTTCCTACCTGATGACCTGAGTTTAACACCTGGAACTCAGAAGGAAGAAGGAGAAAAATGACTCCCGCAAGTTGTCCTCTGGCATCCACATACATGATGTGGTACATACTTGTGCTATTGTACACACATGCATACACATACACACATACACCAAATTAATAAATATAAAAGAAATCCAAGCTTTAGAAAAATATCTGTCTGTCTGTCACCTATCTGTCTGTCTATCTATCTATGTTTGTGTTTGTAGGCACACACACACACATGCCCTGGCACTTGTATGGAGGTCAGAGGACAACTTGTAGGAGTCAATACTCCCCTTCCATCTGGGTCACAGAGATCAAATTCATTTTGTCAGGCTTGCCAGCAATCTCATTTACCTGCTGAGTCATCTCATTGGCCCTGAATGTTGGCCTTTCTTATATTAAAAAATAAAATAAAAAATAATCAAATCAAGTAAAAAGAATCCATTCTCAGCCTACCTCTGCTGGCTCTGCCTCACCCTATCCCTCATGCCTCTTCTGCTCAGCTCTTCAACCATCTCATAGCACACAGTCACTCACATCAGCCGCCTGCTGTGCTCCAGTGGGAGGGAGAGAGGGAGAGCACCTGTAACTGTCCATGCTCTTTGCTGCCAGCTCTGGCCATCTGAGTCACAGCAGTCCTCCTACAGACAGCCTTACTTTCCTTGTCTGTCTGCTATGCTGGCCCCAAGGGGATCTAATCTGTTGGCATTGACCTCGTCTTTGCCAAGCCACCCACTTGTCATTCTCATTTTCAAAGGGCTCATTTTCAAAGCCAGCTGTGACCAGCCCTAGTCCAGACTTTGCTCTAAGCAGACAGCGCAACCCTCTGAGCTCTTGCCACTCTGCCACACAGAACCAACAACACGGAGCTTCTCTGCTCCTAAACAATGTCAGGTGCCCCCTGGTGATCAGAAAGCATGCCTGTGTTCCCCAGAGTTCTCATGCTGAGACAGAAGATTGACGTCAGCTTGTGATACACAGTGAGATTCTTTTAGTTGGTAAGGCCTGAGTTTGCTCCCCAGAACCCATATTTAAACAGTAACAAGAAAGTCAATGAGAGTGTGAGTGGGCAGGTGAGATGACTCGATGGATAAAGGGGCTTATGGCCAAACCTGAACGCCTAAGTTCCCATCTCGGGTTCCACAAGGTGGAAAGAACCAACCTGTGTGGCTTGTTCTCTGACCTCTTCACATGTGTTGTGGCACTAGAGTGTCTCTGCTCCCCTCTCCACATCCCAGCATTGTGGGGATGAAGAGAAGTAAATGACTGGAACTCATGGGACAGCCAGCTTTGCCTGCTTGGCAAACCCAAGGCCAATGAGAGATCCTGTCTCAAAAATAAAGTGGATGGAACCTGAGAAAAGACAGCTGAGGTTGTCCTCTGACCTCCACGTGTACACATGCATGTATACATAACCCCCCAACTAACACACACACACACACACACACACACACCCCAAAACCTGGATGTTGCCCAAGTCACAAGTTACAGAATCAGGAAGGCCCCATTTTCCTTTTCTAACCCACAACCACCAGGTTTTCTGGCTGAATCCGGCTACCATAACTGCCAGGGAAATTGACATGGCAGGTTTGGCTGAGCTTACACTAATGAGGCAGATCAGGCTGTCCTACAGCAAGGCGCTGGGCTGTTTCCTGCTACTGATGGCTTTGGATAAAAGCCTGCATGATACTGCTGCTTATTTGTGTGGAGTGCAAGCTTTGCAGTGCACTCTAGGAAGTAACCCCATGTCACCGTGAGACACCAGTGCTATTTGGCATATCAGGTTCAGAACATCAGGGGGTCCCAGATCTTTGTAGATGATGTTACAAAGACTGCTAACAGCAGAAACCCAGAGAAATCAAAGCTGATGCAATGAGAAAGTTTTAGTGGTGTGAACCTGCAAGCCCAGGAGGAGGGAAGTTTGGAAGTTCAAGATCACCTTGAGCTACATAGTAAGTTCAAAGCCAGCCTGGGACACCTGAGACTCTACCAAAAAAAATCTTTCATTCAGTGAATGAATGAACCAAAGGGTAGATGGATGGCAGAAAAAATAAGAGTTGGGAAAATGGCTCTGAAAGTAAGAGCACTTGTCGTATAAGCAGGAGGACTGAGAGTTGGTCCCAGAACCCAGGGGAAAAAAATCATGGGCAGGGAGATGATTCTGTGGGTAAAGGTACTGTCTTAGGGTTTCTTTTCCTGCACAAACATCATGACCAAGAAGCAAGATGGGGAGGAAAGGGTTTATTCGGCTTACACTTCCATACTGCTGTTCATCACCAAGGAAATCAGGACCGGAACTCAAGCAGGTTAGAAAGCAGGAGCTGAAGCAGAGGCCATGGAGGGATGTTCCTTACTGGCTTGCTTCTCCTGGCTTGCTCAGTCTGCTCTCTTATAGAACCCAAGATTACCAGCCCAGAGATGGCACCACCCATAAGGGGCCCTCCCCCTTGATCACTAATTGAGAAAATGCCTTACAGTTGGATCTCATGGAGGCATTTCCCCAACTGAAGCTCCTTTCTTTGTGATAACTCCAGCCTGTGTCACGTTGACACAAAACCAGCCAGTACAGGTACTTATCACCAAGCCTAAAGACCTGAGTTAGATCCTCAGAAACCCTATGATTAAAGGAGAGAATAGATTCTTGCAAGCCGTTCTCTCACCTCTGCATATGTGGTGCTCACGTCTGCCCCAACACACATACGAAATACATAGATAAATAATAATTATAATTATAAAAAACAAATCAGACATGGCTGCATCCACCTGTGACCCCAGTGCTAGAGTGAAGACAGAATATCTAAGGCTCACAGGCCACCAGCCTAGCTGAAAGCATTAAGCCTCAGGTTTGATAAGAACATGCTCCTTGTACTACAAGTGTACACAGTCACATGTACATGTATGCACACACACACACACATACACACATGCATACTTATTCTTAGTTTCAAAAGAATAAAGCAAAGAAAGGGAGGGAAGGAGAAATGAATATTGGATGGATGGATGAATGGATGGATGAATAGTTGAAGCTGGTGGGTGGATAGATGTGGGACCGTAAAAGGCAGCCTGCTTTCTGGTTGAGTTAGGTTTAAACCCTGGAGACCCAGCAGGTGCTCCTGCTAGAGACAGAAGTTGTTTGCCCCACCCACCCCCCACCCCACCCCCACCCCCCCACCCCCACACCAGATACCAGGCCCCTGACACCTGAGGCCTCAGCTCCATAATTCTGTGGCCATCAGTAATGTAGGGCAACACCCCAAGCCCCTGGTAGTCTGTCTGGATTCCACCCCCACAGTTACCTGGCAACAGCCAGCTAGGCCTGGCCCACTCTAAAAGGGGCTGCTTGCTCCCTCCTCTCTCTCTCTTACCCTTACTCTCTTACTCTTGCCTCTCTCTTTTGCTCCCCCTCTCTCCACATTCCCTTCTCTCCTCTTTCCACATGGCCATGGCCGGCCTCTACTTCTCTACTCTCCCTGTCCCTGCATTTCTCTGCCTCTACTACCCTCTTAACTCCCCTTCCCACCATGACAATAAGTGCCTTAACACCATGAAAGCCTCTTCTTTTCAGGAACAATGGAGCAGTAATCTGTCAGTAAGGAAAACCAGGGACTAATCTCTGGGTGGAAGGTCCAGGAAGGACTTCCAGGTCCCAGGAGGAAAAGGCAGACACAAGGAAAGAGGGGAAGAGTTTTCTGCCATGCTTCAGAAGAAGAAGCCAGCAACCATGTAAGATCTCAAAACAAAGTTGTCACATAGGCCACTCCTACAGGGGGGGCTAGAGGAGTTTAGCAGCTGAAGTTTAGGACAGGTGGGAGAGACTGAGATGAGAAACTGATAAGGGCACACTTTTCCAGATGGGAGATAGCAGCACCCAGCAATTGTGCCAGTAGGCAAGTTGTAAAGGAACAAACTGTGTGTGAGTGTGTGTGTGTGTGTGTGTGTGTGTGTGTGTGTGTGTGTGTGTGTTTTGTCCAAGGATCCGAGGATTCAAGGGAAGTCAGGTGGGGGCCGGTAGCATGGTCACCTCCCGGTGCAAAGGTGGTTGAGTAAAACTACACACAACACATGTATGCATGTATACATGAATGGATGGATGATTGAGAGGGTAGATGGACAGATGAGGGGATAAGTATGTAGACAGATGTGTGGCTGTTCAGCCAGATGGATGGATGGATGGATGGATGGATGGATGGATGGATGGATGGATGGGTAGGTGCATGGGTGGATGGATGAATGGATGGATGGATGGATGGATGGATGGATGGATGGATGGATAGATGGATGGGTGGGGTGGATGGATGGGTGGGTGGGTAGATGGATGGGTGGGTGGATGGATGGGTGGGTGGGTGGATGGATGATTACATCCTCCTTGTACACCATAGAAAGGTTTGAGTGGAGAGACATCCAAAAAAGGAATTATGTACACCCAATGTGACTCAGCTACCAATGCGCACTCCCCTCCCTGCATTGGCAAACTATATGCACAGTCATCCTTCATGAGCACACCCCTTCTGTTTCCTTTCTGTGCACAGCCCATGCAAGGTGATGCCGTGACCTAAGGATGGCTCAGCTCCACTCCCTGCCTTCAGGAGCTCCTGGGTAGGGTGGGAAAGGGAAGGAGAGATCCACACCAGACAAAAGGTGGAGACAGTGCCAGGTGCCATGAAAGCCACATGGGAAGGCTGCTGGAGGTCAGAAGAGGCTTCCTGTGTGGGAGGGGAACCGAAAGACGGGTGGCAGGACAGTCACCTCTCTCCTCTCTTAGTTTTAGGTCCAGGCTAAAGTAGTCAGGGCGTTTTACTGACCTCCAGAGCTGTTTCACTGCTGCCTGCTTCATATGCCTGCCATTGGCCCTAGCACCGCAGGATAAAGTGCAAGCCCATCCACTTTTTGGTCCAGCTTCTACTCATTCAACTCATTCTACTCATTCAACGCTCAGCCTCATTTCCTACTTCCCATGAACATGCCTTCCACTCCATCCAAGCCTGGTTACCTGAATTCCCATAATGCCTTCTAACGTCTGTATCTTTGGACTGACAAGCCTCTCTATCTTGAACTCTATACCTGCCTAACTCTTATACATTCTTCAAAGCTTCACTTTATTGACCCTTTTTCCAGGAAGCTCTTTGCTTTCCCATCCTCTGTCCCCTCCCCAACTCTATCACTGTCCTTCCATGATGGCCATGCCTGGTAGAGGAGAAACTGCCTCTACCAAGCTGGTAATGCCACATCAAAGGAAAAGGTTTCAAAAAAAAAAAAATTCCCGCAACATGGTGTCCTGCTCAGAGGTGCTCGTACACACAAAACTGTCTTAGCACTTTGGCCTGGGGCCAGACTCGTTATGTAAACCAAGTTAGACAGTTCACCACTCTAGCCCTCCATCTTACTGTCTTCTTTAAAAAGAAATGACACTTACATACGTGTGTGTGTGTGTGTGTGTGTGTGTGTGTGCCAAGCAAGATATGAAGGTAAAGGTCAAAGGACAACTTGTGAGAGGAGCTTCTCTCTCTCCTTCCATCCTGGGGACTCTGGGGACACTCAAGTCACCAGGCTTGGCCGCAAGCATTTTCCTTCCATCCTGGCACTGGGCAGCTGCTCCTTGAATCTGCACATGTGTCAGGGAGTGATGAACCAACAGCTGGCTGGTCCGTTACTAGGATTACAATTGTCACTTATTGGTAGCAAACACTTGAGAGAGGGAGACTTGGGAAGCCTGTCAGTGAACAATGAATCACAGCCATTTGCTGAACAACAGCAAGGGAATTCCTTAAAAACCAAACTATAGGGATAGGGAGTATGGTTCAGTAAGTAAGACTTGTCCCCACAAGTGTGAGGACCTGGGTTCAGGTCTCCTGGAGCCATTTAAGGCCAGACACTCCCACACTCCCACAGTGAGATGGGAGGTAGGGATAGGTGAAGGTCCCTGGCCAACAGCAATGAACAAGAGACCCTGGACCCAAAAGCAGGTAAAGCTGCTTGCTTCTAAGCCCCACACTCATATGCATAAACCTGCATATACAAATAAAAATTAACACAGCATTTTTAAGTCAAATATAGGACTATGGAGACTGGGTTCAGTAGCAGAGTGTTTGCCTACCATGCTCAAGGCCCTGAGTTCCAAATCCAATATCAGGGGACGAAAGGTAGAGGAGGGCCAGCAAGATGTCTCAGTGGCTAAAGGCACCTGCCACACAGGCCAAACAACCTGACTTTGATCCCTGGGACCTACATGGTAGGAGAACTGATTGGCACAAGGTGTTCTCTGATCTACACACACACACACACACACACACACACACACACACACAAACACATATAATAAAAATCAATCTTATTATGCATGACAGGAGCTCCAAGAGGATCTATCCAGCAGCTAGACTGAAACATATTCAGAGACTCACAGCCAAACATTGGACAGAGGTTGGGGACTCTTATGGAAGACTGTGGGAGGATTGAAAGCCCTGAAGAGGATAGGAACTCCACAGGAAAATCAACAGAGTCAACTCACCTGGACCTCTGGGAGCTCTCAGAGACTGAGCCTTCAGCCAAAGAGCATACATGGGCTGGAATGGGGCCCCTGCACATATGTAACATATGTACAACTCAGTCTCCATGGCTGCCTTGTCTGGCCTCAGTGGAAGAGGACATGCCTAATCCAGCAAAGACTTGATGTGCCAGGGTTGGGGGAGAGATACCCAGGGAATGTTTCACCCTCTCAGAGGAGAGGGGGAGAGAGGAGGTGGAGGGACTATGGGAGAGGGGCAGCATTTGGGATGTTAATTTTTTAAAAGAAGAAATAATAGGACAAAAAGCAGGCTGGGGGTGTGGAGTGAGGGTGGGCATGAGAGTGAAGCCTTATGTGTAAGTGTCCTCGGGTGTGGGTGGGGTGGGTGTGAGAGTACAGCCCTGTGTGTAAGTGTTCCTGGGTGCTGACGGGATGGGCCTGAGAGTGCAGCCCTGTGTGTAAATGTCTCCAGTTGCATTGTTCAAAGCAGCTAGCATAAAGTGACTAATGAAAATGGGATCCATCTATACAATGGATCATAAAGAGAGCACAAGACTGAACTGTACAACAGTGCGGGTGAACCTGGAAGACAAGAGGCTGACTGAGAAACCAGACACCAAAGCATCTAGAAGCATCAAGGCCCTCTGGGAGAAAGCAGGTTACAGGAGCCAGGAGATACAGCAGGGAGGAACCAGAGCAGCCCTGCCTCACAGCACAAGCTGTGTAGGTTGGTGGAAAAGCTTCAAAACTAGAGAGTAAGTTGTTGCACAACCTTGTGAACACACCCAGTCATCACAGATGGTTCACCTACAAACACTGCACTGTACACTGGGTCAGCTCCTCAATAGGAAGAGCACACAGCCGGGTGTGTGTACATCCTGGCCAACAGTGGCAGTGACGGGTGGCCAGGCCCACAGCGAGGAAGCTGCTGAGACCCCATCCTCCACTCCAGGCTGACTGGGCTCCATTCAGTCCCTCTCAGCTCTCCATCTGGCTCCTGTGGAGGCAGCCAGGGCTACAGACCCAAGCGGGGAAGAAAGAGGAGAGGGAACCAGCCATGTTTGCCAAGTGCCTCAGCACAGTTGAGGCTCTCTTTGGAGAATTCAGCCTAGGAACCTGATGGTGGGAGGAGAAGAAGAAGAGGAGGAGGAAGAGAAGGAGGAGGAGAAGGGAGAGTGAGAGAGAAAGACAAGAGAAAAGACAGTAGAAGAGGATAAAAAAACCAGTAAGGTAGCTTCCTATGAGGGTAAAGGAGCTTGCTACTGAGCTTGAAGGCCTCAGCTCCACCCTCCGGACTCACATGGGGAAGGAGAGAAGTGACTTCCACAATATTATGGATCTATGAACACACACACACACTAAAATGTAGTAATAGACATTTTTTTCTTGGTTTATTTGAGACAGGGTTTCTCTGTGTAGCCCTGGCTGTCCTGGAACTCACTCTGTAGACCAGGCTGGCCTCAAACTCAGAAATCCGCCTGCCTCTGCCTCCCAAGTGCTGGGATCAAAGGTGTGCGCCACCACTGCCCAGCCGTAATAAACATTTTTAAGGCACAAGAAAACAGAGTGATAGCACACACCTGAGCAAATCATTGGTGTGAGCCAGCCTGAGCTACAAAGAGAGACCCTGTCTCCAAGTACCAAACTGTGGTTCTGACACCCCAGCAGCAAAGTGAAACACAGAATCACACCCAACAGTCTACTCTTGGCTATGAAGATGCTCAGCTCCGTGCAAGGCTATGCTGAGGACCCATTCCAAGGGGAATGAGCCTGAATAGACTCACCCACCCTGAAGGATTAGGACTGAAAATGGCACACCTAGAAAATAGACCCCTGGGTGATTATGGAAGACTTCCTGGAAGAAGGAGCCCTTGGAGCAGAGTGTTGAGGATGTGAGAACTCATCCGGCACACTTGGGATAAGTGGTGACAGCAGACAGGGGTACTAGCTTCTGTTTCCCTGCCAGCAGGCTGCCCACTGGGCCGCCGAAATGCTTGGTCATGGTAGGCATGCCACAGTCTTAATGAATGGACTGTCATGGCCTACAACTGAACAACAATTACTTACCAAAACCTTGAATAAGTCAGTTGCTTAGATGTGACTCCAGCAGGTGCGCCTAAAACTTACAACGTTCCTGAAACTCTTGCACACCACCCCACAATTGTCCATGTTCTCACAAGCTACTTTGCCCGCCCCGGTTTGGTGAACTTCTATCCATCCCTCAAACCCCTACTCAAGGCACACTCCCTGTGGGGCACCCACATGTCTGTAACCCTAGAAGGGTTCTGGGAGTTTCAAGTTGACTCATCCCTCTGAGGTCCAACCTGCCTACCTGAGGCACCCAACACAGGCTTGATGTAGTCAGGATGAACAAGCACCAGGAGAGGCAGGAAAGGTCCAACCCATGCCAGGATGATGTGGTGCATGGTATCCAGCACCTTCTTCTCGTTTTGAAGGCCCTTCTCGTTGGGAAGATACTGTGGCAGATAGAAAGGGGCAATGAGGACCTGACAGCTCGGCTTAGTCTGTCCCTCCCTCCCCCTCCACTCCCTCCCTCCCTCCCTCTCACTACTCTCTCTCCCCTCTAGAACACCAAAGGCAAAGACGTGGTGCCTTGCTGAGCTTCCCTGAGTTGCTCCCCACTCTAAAACAAGAAAGAACAATGGGGCTGGGGCGTGGCTCAGGGATAGAGCTCCTGACCAGAATCCCCCAGTGAGGGTCTGGGGACATGCCTGTGGGGTAGAATGTGTGAGATGTTGCCTCATATGTGTGAGAGCCTGGATTCCAAAGCCAGCATAGGAGAGAGAGAGAGAGAGAGAGAGAGAGAGAGAGAGAGAGAGAGAGAGAGAGAGAGAGAGAGAGAGAGAGAGAGAGAGAGATGCCCAGATCTGACTGGCCTGTGACTATGTGTGTAGGGAATAATTATCTTTATCCTTCCTCTAGATCAGTGGTTCTCAGTCTTCCTAATGCCACAACACTTTAATAAAGTTCCTCATGTTATGGTGACCTCCAACCATAAAATTATTTTCACTGCCACTCCATAACTGCAATTTTGCTACTGAAAACCATGATGTAAATATCTGTGTTTTCCAATGGTCTTAGACCATCCCTGTGAAAGGGCCATTCTATCTCTGAAGGGGTTGCAGCTCACAGGTTGAAAACCACTGCTCTACATGATAACAGGGAGCCGCAGTGGTACGTGAGCAAGAGAGGGTCGTGACTAGAATCCAGAAGATGGTCATTTCAAGGCCAGCCTAGATACAAAAGACAAGGTCTTTCTACGTTGCCCAAGACAAACTCCTAAGTTCAGGTGACCCTTCAGTAACTGGGACTAGAGGTTTGTGTTACCATGCCAACTAATCTTTGTGTCTTGAATGGGTTGTAGCCATGGTCCTAAGCTGGGCTTCTCAGTTCTTGCTTAGCTCCTTAACTTTTTAAAGAGACCCTTGGTGTCTCAGACAAGATTGCTCACAACTGTAATCTCAACACTCATGAGGCTAAGGCAAGAGGACTCACTGCGATCTTGAGGCTAGCCTGGGATGCATATGAATTCCAGACCAATCTGAGCTGAGTGAGACTCTGTCTCAATGGAAAAATTAAAAACCAAAATAGGTAGTCAGGCATGCTGACATATGTCTGTAATCCCAGCACTCAAGAGACTGAGGCAAGAAGATTATGAGTTTGAGGTTAGCCTGGCCTACATGACAAGACTTTGTTTAAAAACAAACAAACAAACAAATAAACAAATGCAAGGAGAGAGTTTGAATCCCAGTGTAACATCATAGCATTCCAATAATGATGGTGTCCACCTTTAGTGCCTTTAATTCCAGCCCTTGGGAGACAGACACACGCAGACCTGTGAGTTCAAGACCAGCCTGGTGTACATACCAAGTTCTAGGACAGTCAGAGCTACATAGAGAGATCATGTCTCAAAACAAAACAAACAAAAGAGTGAGAGTAGATTCACCGCAAGAGGTAAAGTTAAAAAACCAGAATCTCCAGGAGCCTCCTCCTTGCCCCCACTCTGAGCCCTGGACCCCAAATTTTGTGGGGACCAGTACTCCCCTGCTTCTAGTAGCTTTAGAACTATTTAAAAAAAAAAACCTTACCTTTTTTTAATTCTTTTTTATTTAGTTTTTAATAATTTATTATTTTATGTGCATTGGTATTTTGCCTACATGTATGTCTGTGTGAGAGCCTCAGATCTTGTTCCTGCAGATAATTATGAGCCAGACATATGTAGATGCATGGGAATTGAACCTGGGTCCTCTAGAAGAGCATTCAGTGCTTAACCACTGAGACATTCATTTCTCCAGCCTTTCTCCCCACCCCGGTTGCTGTTGTTGCTGTTCTAGGCATGGATAATTTTATTTAAAAAGCAATTGGTGTCCATAACTATACCGCCGCTATTGTACCCGTGGGTACATCTTGCCTGGCATTCAGCTCCAGTAAGACCACTGATGTCATTTAACCCCCAGTGGCCTGCGTTACAGCTTCCAAAACTATGAAAGCTAGCCAGCAGGAGACAGTTTATAGTCAACTCTGCCTCCTCCCAACTGTGTGACCCCGGGCAAATTGCTTGCCCTCTCTGAACTTTGGTCTCCTACTTCTAACCCAGCCTGCCCAGCTCTGCCCCTGCACACTCACCATGCTCATGTGACCCAGCAGCCAGTGGCGGCCTGGAGGCTCTGGGAAGCAGCTCAGCTTGCGACAGGTAATGCGGAAGTCACTAAATAATTTGAATACCCGCACCAGCAGGCGGAAGAAGAAGAAAAGGAGCAATAGCAGCAGAGCCGACACAACATACACTCGAAAGGCTGTCTTCTCCAGCCCCAGCAGCTGCAACAGGTAGTCGGTGAGGGGCAGCATCCTAAGAGACACACAGGAACCAATCAGCGAGGCTAGGAGAAACCCAGGCTCTAGCTTACTTGCTTCACACACAAAAGAGACTCAGCGTCTCTTCCAGCTGACCTACGACCTTCACTTTGTCAGCACAAACGTCTTTCTTAAAACAGACAAACAAACAAAAATCCAAAAAACAAAAACAAAAACAAACCCACTGTGGCCTGGCAGTGGTGGCACGCGCCTTTGTTCCCAGAACTCGGGAGGCAGAGGCAGGTGGATCACTGAGTTTGAGGCCAGCCTGGTCTACAGAGTGAGTTCCAGGACAGCCCAGGCTACACAGAGAAACCCTGTCCCCCAAAAATAAATAAATAAAAGTATCTTTTTTAAAAGTCTCATGTTTATGTGTTTCTGTGGGGTGAAGGGTTACGCTTGTGCGTTCGGTGCCTATAGAGGCTCGGAGAGAGAGAGCTTAGGAGTTACAAGGAACCACCTGAAGTGGGTGGTAGGCCTCAAACTCAAATCCTCTAGAAGAGAAGCAGGGCTTGTAACTGCTGAGCCACCTCCCCAACCCTACTTTTTCACCCTTATTTCCTTTTCTACTTATTTATTTGTGTATTTATGTATGTATGCATTTTGCATGTGTTTATTTGTTTATTTATATATGTGTTTATTTTGCAGTACTGGAGATGTTACACCCAGCGAGTGTTCTAACCTCCCTCCATGAACCCAGCCCCAGGGCTGCCTTTTGATCCTCCTACTATTGGGCTTTCTCTGCCTGGGCACAGATGGTCAGAGGCAACACACACACACACACACACACACACACACCGAGTAGCCCTCAACCAACGTCCCAAGGGTCTTGGTAAACAACTCTCTTTCTCTCTTTCTCTCTCTCTCTCTCTCTCTCTCTCTCTCTCTCTCTCTCTCTCTCTCTCCCTCTCCCTCTCTCGTGTGTGTGTGTGAGTGTGTGTGTGTGTGTGTGTGTGTGTGTGTGTGTGTGAAGTGTGTGTAATAACACTGATAACACTGAGACATTAATCCCAGCAGAATTAACTCCAGCAGCCCAAAGCAAGAGCATGCCTGACTGGCTTTCTCCCTTCCCTTTCTTACTATTTTCTCTTTTCTTTTTTCTTCTTACTTTTTTTAGTTTAAAATGAAGATTCACATAATATACAACATCATGTTTTTTTTTAATATTTGGAAGTTTAAATATTTAATTGTGGGTATGTGTCTGTGTACTCATGTGCAGGTGCCTTCAGAGCTCCGAAACAGTGGGTCCCTCTGGGACCGGAGTTATTGGCAGTTGCAAGTCACCAAACATGGGTGCTGGGAGCAGAATTTGCCTTCTCTGTAAGAGCAGTGCACACACTAAGTCATCATCTGAGCCCCTTAAAATGCCATTGTTAAATGAGCAATTCATATAATAGAATATTATTTGGCCACAAAAAAGAACAGTTTATTTTGCCCAAATAGGTGCAGGAAAACATGATGTTAAGTAAAATACGGCATTCAATCTTCTTTCACTGGTTCATTGATCAATTGAACAGTGCCTTGCTATATAGCCCAGGTTAGCTTTAACTCTTGATGTCAAGTTATACTCAGTTTCACCCTTCAAGTAGTTGGGACTGCAGTTTTGTGCAACCATGTGGGTCAAGTAAAATAAGTGAAACGCAGAAAAATAAACTGCAGGCCAAGCATGGTAGCACACATCTACATTCCCACTACTCAGGAAGCTGAGACAGGGGGATTACAAGTGAGGCTAGCCTGGGCTCTATAGCTAAACATTTTCAGATGAGAGAGGCAGGCAAGAAGGGAACATCCATTCTCTCTCAGGTGTGAATACGTTCTTTTAGTTCTTTGAGGGATAATGGTGATTATTTAGAGTCTGAGAAGAAAACTGGACCTGATAGCACACGCCAGCAATCCCTGCTACTCCAAAGACTGAGGTAAGAGGATTAAAACACCCCCCCCCCCCGCACACAACCTCAGGCAGCTCACAACCACCTGTAACTCCAGCTCCAGAGGATCTGACGCCCTCTTCTGTTTTTTTTTTTTTTCAGGCATCTCTATGTACACGTGCATGCACATATATATCCTCACATGCACACATACACATAAAAGTGAAAGAAAAGAAATCATACCCAAGGTTTGTCTCAGATCACACAGTAAGTTCCAGGCCAGACCAAAAACTTAATGAGTCTGTCTCAAATATATATTTCTGGAAGCCAAGTGTGGTGGTGTTGGCCTGAAACCAGCCTAGGATTCAGAGAGCCAGAACTGCCACAGAATAGATCCCATCACAAGAATAAATAATTAATAAAACTTATGAAATTAATAAGGAAGTACATTTTCACTGGCATTTAGCAATTTGACAATGTTGTGCAGTCACTGCCTCCCTGCAGCACTTTCATCAGAACAACACCCAGTGTCCATTAGCAGTCACGTCCATACAAATTTTGGCACCTACTAATCTCCCTTCCTTTTTTCTCTTGACCTTTTAAAACAATATTTTTTGAGACAGACATCGTCTCATGTAGAGCAGGCTAGCCTCAAACTTTCTGGTAGCTAAGGCTGGATCTTTTCCTCTTGCTGAGCAAGTGCTAGGATGCCAAAGTGAAGCATCCCATTTACTCAGTGCCTGGTCTCCCTTTTGTTTCTATGGGTTTCCTTCTCTTCTTGCCTGGCTCATTCCCTCGACCTGTTTCAAGGGCAGCCACCCTACCAGGACCGTCACTAGGATCTTTGTACTGCTGACAAGCCACACTTGCTCATCTGTGGATGGATACTTGGTCTGTCTCCATCTCTGGGGATAGGGAAATGTGCTCCTCTTCAGCATGTATATGTATGTGTTCCCTCGGGTACCTGCTTTCAATTCTCTTGGCTTTCTTCTTTCTTTACTGGTATTTGCTGAAACTGCTTCTCAGAGAAGTTGCTGGGACTCAGATCCTTGACTTTGGGCCAGCTCCTGCAGGGAGTAAACCAGTGACAGGAGTTAAAGAGTGAGCAGGGCTGCATGCTCTGCAGACTTAGCCCCACACACAACGGGGCTGTGAAGCCATCCTCTCTGGGAATCCCACACAGACCAGGAAGTCGACTCTCAGCTCAGTTCCTTCGATCCAAGGAAGAATTGAGTACCAGGGTCGTGTCTCAGCTGCAAAGTGCCTGCCTAGAGTGTCCCCAGCGAGAGGCTGGGGTGTAGCTCTGGGGTAGTCTTTCTGCCTAGAATTCCCCAGTGAGAGGCTAAGACATGACTCAGGAGCAGAACCCTGGCTCAGCATGCCCAAAACCCTTAGCTTAATTCCTAGCACTGCAAAAGTAAAGTAGAAGAAAATAAAGTTTTGGTGAAGAAATGGAGAAACTGGAACCTGTGCGCACCGCAGAGGTGAAAGCAAACAGCTCAACGACTTCAGAACGCACTCCGCTTGTTCCTTTGAGAACGAAACGGAAGGCAGTGTGTGGTAGTGCCTGCTCTTTCCAGCACTCAGAGGATTGAGGCAGGAGTTCAAATCCATCCTCAAGTACACGGTGTCTAATTCTAGCCTGAGCTACATGAGACCTTATCATTCTATTAAACATGTGCACACGTGCATGCAAGTGTACAGAGAGAGAAAGAACCAAAGAGATGGCTCCATGGGTAAAGGCACTCGACAACAAGGCTGATCATTTGAGGTTGATTGCCAGGACCCACATGGTGGAAGGAGAGGCTCAATTCTCATAAGTTGTTCTATGACCTCTACATGTATGCCGTGGTGTGTGTATGTGTGCGTGCACACACACACATACACACACAAGAGCTAAGTCCAGCAAGTCCACCTCTGGGTGTATATCCAGATGAAAGATATCAGTTATTTGTACAGCCTGTCCGTAGCAGCAATATTCACACAGCCAAAAAGCACAAACCACCCTATTGTCCCTAGACAGGTGAGTGAATAAGTAAGGGATGGTTATATACATACGGAAGAGTATTATTCAGTGAAGACCAGGAAGGAGAAATCAGGCATATGGTGTGTTACAGGTGAATCCAGGGGACATTATACTCCGTGAAACAAGCCCACCTCAAAAAGATCAATATTAGCTAGACATTCATTGTAGCTCATGAATGTAATCCCAGCATTTAGGAGGTTGAAGCAGGAGGATTGTGCATTCAAGGTCAACCTGATTTATATTGTAAGTCTCTGACTTGTACAACAAACAACAAGCAAATAAATGGAAAACCAAAGCAACAATGCTGTTCTATTTATCTAAGGCTCTGGAGTCATTTGAGGTCTGGAGATGGGAAGCAGAGTGGACGATTCAACGGGCAAGGGAGAGCCACCTGCTCGGCGTGTATAATGGGACAGTTTTCATAGCATGGAGATGGGTGGCTGTACCACATAGTGAATGTGCTCTGTGCTGGTGAATGAGACCCCAAAACAGCGGCAGAAGGGGAATTTCTGTAGACTCTATTCTATTACAATTTAAAGCTATTTATTGGGCATTTCAGATCGGTCGGTGGATGAAAATGCTTGCTTTGAAAGTCCGATGCCTTGAGTTTAATTCCCCAGATCCCAGTGTGGGAGAAGAGAGCCAACTACACCAAGTAGTCCTCTGATATTTCACACAGGAGTCATGGATAAATTCACGTACACAAAATAAATGTAATAAAATTAAAAATAAATAGAACTACAAAAACAGGTGTGAACATGTAAACCTATGAGCCCAGGGTTGGGGAAGAGATGCAAGTGCAGGGCTGGAAACTTGGCAGATTTCAGGAGCCCCAAAAGGACAAACTCAAGTTCAGTGAGAGACCCCACCCTAAGGAAAGAAAGTAAAGGGAAGGGACATCTGAGGTCCTCCACTGGCCTCCGCATGCATTCACCAGCACCCAGGCACATACACAGACACACACACTTACACGAGTATAGGCCAAGAAGAGCAGCTGTGTTCCCTTTGGAAGACTCTGAGTCAGGGGCAGAAGTAAGCATCTTCCCAAACTGAAACAATAGCACTGTGTGTCAAGTCCCAGGCAGATGCTCAAAAGCAGTCATGCAAGCTGGGCATTGTGGCGCAGGGCCTGTGTTGCCAGCACTCAGGAGGCGGGGATAGGTGAGTCACTCTGAGACCAAAGCCATGCTAAGTCTGGGTCACACGGTGAGACCCTTTATCAAAACAAAACAAAACAAAACAACCCACAGCCAGGCAAGGCGACACATGCCTTTAATCCTAGCACTCAGGAAACAGAGGCAAGTGAATCTCTGTGAGTTTGAGGACAGCCTGGTCTACAAAGTGAGTCCAAGACAGCCAGACCACACAGAGACACCCTGTCTTGAAAAACCAAAGATAGATAGATGATAGATAGATAGACAGACAGACAGATAGACAGGATTTTTAAGTAACAAATCTTTAAAGGGGGCCTGGAGAGGTGTCTCAGAGGCTTCGCAGAGCACTGACTGCTCTTGTGGAGGACACGGGTTTGATTCCCAGCACCCTGCGGTGGTTCCCAACCATCCACAACTCCAGTTCCAAGGGATCCAGTGCCCTCTTCTGACCTCTGTGGATGCCCTGCATATACGGGATTCATAGGCAAATATGCAGGCAAAACATTTATATGCTCTATAGAGTGAGTTCCAGGACAGCCTAGGCAAAACAGAGAAACTGTATCAAAATACAAGAGAAGAGAAGAGAAGAGAAGAGAAGAGAAGAGAAGAGAAGAGAAGAGAAGAGAAGAGAAGAGAAGAGAAGAGAAGAGAAAAAAGAAAAGAAAAGAAAAGAAAAGAAAAGAAAAGAAAAGAAAAGAAAAGAAAAGAAAAGAAAAGAAAAGGAGGAGGAAGTGGGAGAGAGGGGGAGAAGGAGAAGAAGAGGGGAGGGGGACGGAGAGAGAGGGAATAGGGAGAAGAAGAGAGAGGAAAGGGGAAGGGAGGAGGAGGGAAGGAGGGGGGAAGAGGAGGAGGAGGTAGGTAGCATTTCACCTGCACAGCTCCCAAGGACACACACCCTAAGAAGTATCCATAACTATTTGTTTAACAATTTAACAGTAGCTGATGAGAAAGTCTTTCTGGCAAGGCCAGGGAAGCCAGCCAGTGATTGATCCCATCCATTGAGATCCTTTCCAAAGTGCCTCCGCCTACCACACCCTCACTAAGTGCTCCTTATGTTTTGTTTTGTTGGTGGTGGTTTTTTTTTTTTTTTTTTTCAAAACACTGGGTGGCAGATACCTTCAGAGGCCCAGTGATGTGTGTGACTCAGTTCTAGGCGTTGGAACTAACGTGGTGAACATGACAGACGTGGCCCTGGCTCATGAGGGAGGAGACCAGGTGCAAGGTATCTAATGAGAGAGCAGAGGGCAATTAGGAACATTCTTTTAGTGAAATTTACATGAATTTATTTATTTGTGAGTCATGGTATCATGCTGAGGTCAGAGGAAATTTTGCAGGAATTGGTTGTCTCCTTGCACCATATGCGGTCAAGGGATCAAACTCTTGGCAAGTAGCTGCACCTGTTGATCCATCTCTCCAATGCGGTGCTTTCTAGCCCCAGAATCTGTGTTGGGGGCCTTCCTCCCTTCTTTCTTTCTTCCACCCTCTCCCTTTTTTCTGTCTTTGTTTACTTTGAAATTACATCTATTTATTCAGATATTTATCTCCACTCTGTGTGTGGAGGCAGAAAACAATCTTCAGGAACTGGTTTTTTTTTCCTTGAGAGTCCTAGGTATTGAACTCAAGTCATCAGACTTGGTGGCAGGTGCCTTTACCCACTGAGCCATCTTCCCAGATTCATTTCTTACTTATTCATTTGTTTGTTTCTTTCTGACTTGCTTGTTTGCTTGCTTTCAGTTTTCGTGTGTGCTGGTGTAATGCATGGCAGGCTTCATTCTCAACTGCTCTCTGTCTTGCTCCCATAACCACTACTGTCTCTCACTGAACCTACAGCTCACTGGTTTGATTAGCTAGCTGGCCAGCAAGTCTCACGGAGCCTCCTCTCCCTGCTTCTCCAGAGGGGAAGACTCATGTTTTTGTGCCCAGTGTTTCATTTGGGTTCTGAGAACCGAATTCAGATCTGCATGCTCACCAGCTAACGCATCTAAATGCTTGTCAGACCTATGCTCTAACACACGCCGTATCTTCAGCCTGGCTCCGCAGCTTGTTAGGAATTCCCACTGCCAACATTCTCTTTCTCACTGAGGATCCTTTCCCCTAGGCCAGTGTAGAGTCCTCTTGGTCATGCAAGTTGTAGGTGCTGGGGATTCTTCTCTGTATTCTCTCCCCTTCTTCCTGGAGGACCCCATACCAGTCCCAGGCCTTCAGCTGGGACTCATATCAGAGCTGTTTTCTGTTTCAGTTCCCAACAATGTTTCCCCGTCCTGTGTTTAGAAGAATCCCAAATACTCAGATTTACCTCATCCCCTCCCTGCATCAAAACTAAACATGTTTTATTAAAATAAATAGATAGATAGATAGATAGATAGATAGATAGATAGATAGATAGATAGATAGATTCTCAAGGCTGGGGAGATGGCTTTGTGTGGGAAGATGTCTCAGCAGTTAAAAACACTTACTGCTCTTGCAAAGGACCTGACCAGTTCCCAGCACCCACAACAGCCAGCGCACAACCACAAATAACTCCAGCTCCAGTGGTTTCCCAAGCCCTGCAATTATGAGTGTGTGCATGTGTATATGTATGCGTCCAGGCATATGCATACATGGGTGTCTTTAAAAATTAATTTTTAAAGGATTTATTTATTTATTTACTATATGTAAGTACACTGTAGCTGTCTTCAGACACTTTTTTTCTTCTCTCTCTGACCCAAAGGTTTCTTTTATTTATTATATGTAAGTACACTGTAGTGACACCCCATAAGAGTGCATCAGATCTCATTATGGATGGTTGTGAGCCACCATGTGGTTGCTGGAATTTGAACTCAGGACCTTCGGAAGAACAGTCAGTGCTCTTAACCACTGAGCCATCTCTCCAGCCCCTAAAAATTCATTTTTAAAAACACTAGGAAAAATTAATGTATAGCAATACCACTTCTATGTTAAATGCCACTACAATAGAATGTTTTTATAGAGTTTTAAACATAAGGAGAGGGAGGGGGATTTTTAGGTTACACAGGCTCTTTCCAACAATTATTTTTTTATCTCTTTTTCTGAGTGGGTCAATTCAACAAATGGATTCAGTGACCAGTCTTGCTCGGTTCCTGTTGCACCAGTGGTCAACAGGATTGTCTTAAAGCCCAAGTTTCACAATCCTCGCCTCAAAGGAATGCCATGTGCTGGCGAATGCCTTTGCAATGCAGAATCATTCTTCTTCAGGCCCATGTTCCCACCCCACATCTGCCAGCCCCAGTGGCAGCCTCCCACTGGTTTGCCCTTGCTTCCCCAGTGTTCCATGGTACATTAACTAAAAGCATCTTCTGGAAATAAGATCAGGAGCCAGCAAGACGGCTCAGCGGGCAGAGTTACCTGCTGCTAAATCGCTCTCTGTGTGCCTCTCTGTCTGTCTCTGTCTCTCTGTCTGTCTCTGTCTCTGTCTGTCTCTGTCTCTGTCTCTCTCTCTCTCACACACACACACACACACACACACACACCAGAAAAATGTTCTTTAAGTGTATAAAATTTAAATCAAATCATAAAACTCCCCTGCTGGAAACCCTCCCATGAGTGACATTCAGATTCCTTGCCTGGACCATGACAGCCCATATGACCTGACCTCTGTGTTTCCCAGCAATACTGTCTCCCACCCTGTCCTCCTCGTTCATCATATCTGACACAGCCTGCTCCAGCACAGGCCAAGCTGGTTCTCAGTCTAAGCTGTTAAGTAGGCAGTCCCCTCTGCTCACATGCCTTCCCCTGCTCTGCCCACACCAACGCCTCACAGCCAAGCCCAGCCCTGTCAGTCAGCCCCCGCCCCCTACATCACTCTCAGAAGAGTGAGTGAGTGAGTACCAGCTCTAGGCAGTAACTTTCTTTTTTTTTTTTTTTTTGTTTTTTTTTTTGTTTTTGTTTTTCGAGGCAGGGTTTCTCTGCATAGCCTTGGCTGTCCTGGAACTCACTCTGTAGACCAGGCTGGCCTCGAACTCAGAAATCCGCCTGCCTCTGCCTCCCGAGTGCTGGGATTAAAGGCGTGCGCCACCACGCCCGGCCCTAGGCAGTAACTTTCAAAGTCATTCTTTTCTTCTGGCCAGGAGCCTTCGGAGGAAACCACATGACATCTCAGTACAGTCACAGCAAAAGCCACATCAAGCTAAGGTCTTGGCACTGAAGAGGGGGTTGCCATGCAAAGGAATCTTGGCTGGAGGACTCCTGGCTTTGATTCTGAAGGCTGGGTACACAAGGGGCACTATACAAGGATAGGAAGGGCCCTATGCCCACATCACCTCATCCCATGGTAAGTGTGGGCTCCAGCCTACCTGGGGTCACACTCTCAGTTCTGCTCCTGGGAGAAGATACTAAGTCTCCAACTGAGACCCTCTTGGGTAAGGTAGTTCCTCATCTGAAAAATGGGAATAATTTGAAAAGGTCTATTGGATGTCCAAGAAAAGCCTTGATCAACAACATACTAGGGCCTGCTTCAGCAGATAAACGTGTTTGCTTCCAAGCCGGGCAACCTGAATTCAGCCTCCCAACTCCTCATGGTAAAAGGAGAGAACCAACTCCTGCAGGCTGTTCTTTGGACCTCACATCTACTCCCTTGCTGTGTGTCACCCCACCAATATAAATAAATGTGGGATTTGTTTTGTTGTGTTTTTAGATAGGGTAATCCTGGTAGTTTGAATATGCTCGACCCGTGGGAAGTGGCACTATTAGGAGGTGTGTTCATGTTGGAATAAGTGTGGCCCTGTTGAAGGAAGTGGGTCACTGCAGGGGTGAGCTTTAAGGTCCTATGCTAACCTCCACTCAGTGCAAAAGAGTCCCTCTTCCTAGCTGCCTGCAGAAGAGAATCTCCTCCCAACTGCTTTTCAATCAAGATGTAAAAGTCTCACTCCTCTAGCACCATGTCTGCCTGGATGCTGCCATGCTTCCCACCATGATGATAATGGACTGAATCTCTGAAACTGTAATCCAGTCCCAATTAAAGGTTTGGCTTTATAGGAGTTGCCTTGGTCATGGTATCTCTTCACAGCAATGAAACCCTAACTAAGACAATCACACTATATAGCACGTGCTGGCCTGGATCTTACTATGTAGACAAGGCTGGACTTGAATTCACAGACATCTACCTGCCTCTGCTTCCCAAGTGCAGAGATTAAAGGCAAGGGCTACCATGCTAAAAGAAAATTTTAACTTCACTGGAACCAGAAATGATGGATGCATGTCTGTAATTCTAAGACAATCATGAGTTCATGGGTTTCAGATCCAGACCCCATTTCAAGAAAGAAGGGGGGAGGGAGAAGGAGAGAGGGAGAAAGGGGGAGGGAGAGGGAGAGGGAGAGAGGAGAGAGGGAGGGAGGGAGGGAGGGAGGGAGGGAGGGAGGGAGAGAGGGAGAGAACAGCTCCCTGGGTAAAAGCATTTGCTATGCAAACATGAGGACTGAGTTCAGATTTCTGTCACCCACATAGAATCAGAGAAAGCTGACATGGCGGTATAAACCTGGAAGCCCAATGCTGTTTGGGGGCAGGGCAGTAGGACATGAGGATAACCATGCTTGTTGCTTGTCAGTCTAACACAACAGCAATGAGCTCCAGGTTTGGTGAGAGACTTTATTTCAACAGAGTAAATTGCAGAACGGGTTCCTCCTCTGGCCTCCACATGCACACCTACAAATGAGTTCACATGTTCAATTGAACATGTGTGCATGCAAGTACACTCTCGAGTACACACACACACACACACACACACACACACACACTACAAAAAGTTTTGCGGGCCAGCAAGATGACTCCCAGATAAAGGTGCTCGCTGACAAGGCTAACAACCTGAGTTCAATCCCTGACACCCACATGGTGAGCGAAGAAAACCAATTCCTCCGAGTCAACTCTGAATCTTTACATGAGTCTTTAATCCCTGCCCCTGAGAGACAGCGCGCTCCGAGTCTGAGGCCCACCAGGATTACATAGTGAGTTCCAGGCCAACTCCAGCTAAATTGTGAGATCCTGTCTTTTAAAAAAAAAAAAATTGAAGTGTAGCCACCACAGGAAACAACTTGGTTGTTTCTCATAAAATTAAACCTTACATTATCACGTGACCAAGTATTCTATTTTCAGGTGTATACCCAAAAAAACTGAAAAACAGCTATTCAAAGAATTTTTATATCAGTATGATTCACAACTGTCAAAAAAGAAGAAAACTCCGAGTGCTCACCACAGATGAAAAGATGATGATATATTTACACAATAAAATGTTAGTCAGACATGAGAAAGAATACGGCTGTTATAATGTTAGAAGATGAATGGACCTGAAAACTGTAAGTAAAAGACAGCAGGCACAAAGGCCACACACATCATCTGTGACCCTAGAGATGAAAAAATGTTCAGAGTACAAACATCCACAGGAATCGAGAGCAGGTTAGTGAGTGCTGGGGTCAGGGGAGAGGAGTGGCGAGCGACTGCTGATGGGTATGAGGTCTCCTTTTGGAGCCTTGAAGAGATGGTGGGTGCCCACCATTTTTGAAGGTACTTAAGGGCTAGGGAGATGGTTCAGCGGTTAAGAGCACTGACTGCTCTTCCAGAGATCCTGAAGTCAATTCCCAGCAACCACATGGTGGCTCACAACCATCTGTAATGGGACCTGATGCCCTCTTCTGGTGTGTCTGAGGACAGCTACAATGTACTCATATAAATAATATAAATAAATAAATCTTTTTTTAAAAGGTACTTAAATCAAATGTATGTGACCTGTGCACTGTAAGAGTTGTTTCAGTGGAGGAATGCAGCTAAGTAGTAGAGTATGAGCAAAGTATGCACAAGAACATGACAGTGTGTGCCAGGGCATGACAGTGAATGTCAGGGTATGACAGTGTATGCCAGGGCATGACAGTGTGTGCCAGAGCATGACAGTGTATGCCAGGGCATGACAGTGTGTGTCAGGGCATAACAGTGTATGCCAGGGCATGACAGTGTGTGTCAGGGCATGACAATGTGTGTCAGGGCAAGACAGTGTGTTATCAGGGCATGACAGTGTGTTATCAGGGCATGACAGTGTGTGCCAGGTCATGACAGTGTATGCCAGGGCATGACAGTGTGTGCCAGGGCATGACAGTGTGTGCCAGGTCATGACAGTGTATGCCAGGGCATGACAGTGTGTGCCAGGGCATGACAGTGTATGCCAGGGCACGACAGTGTGTCTCAGGGCATGACAGTGTGTGCAAGAACATGACAGTGTGTGCCAGGGCATGAA
This sequence comes from Mus caroli, assembly GCF_978045245.1. Lineage (NCBI taxonomy): Eukaryota > Metazoa > Chordata > Mammalia > Rodentia > Muridae > Mus > Mus caroli. Next base: position 61,391,634 of record NW_028227273.1, read on the forward strand.
TGTGTGCAAGAATATGACAGTGTGTGTCAGGGCATGACAATGTGTGCAAGAATATGACAGTGTGTGTCAGGGCATGACAATGTGTGCAAGGCTATGGATTCTGTCCTTAACATCAAAATCGTTAATTTTATAGTGAGTAGCTAAGCCTCAATAAAAAATGCACATATGGGTCCCAAAAGATCGTTCCGTGGGTAAAAGTGTTTGCCACATAAGCCTGATGGCTTCAGTTCAATGCCAGGAACCCAGATTAAAAACACATACTGCTCTTCCAGAGGACCAGAGTTCAGTTCCCAGCACCCATAGTGGAGTCTCCCAGGTGCCTCTGACTCCAGCTCCAGAAGACCTGACCCTCTTTCCTGCCCTCCACGGGACCTGCACTCATGTGCACAACCACACATATATATGTTTGCACAAATCGTTACAAATAGAAAAGAGTAGCAACAACACGATAGCCAGGTGTGGTGGTGCAGGCTGCAATCCCAGCATTTGGGAGGCCAAGGTAGGATGCAGGATGATCAAGAGTTTAAGGCCAGCATGAGCTATACAGTAAGACTGTTGTTTGGTTTGGTTTGGTTTTTAAGGCAATATTGATCCAACAAGAAGGCTCAGGCTCAGTATGAAAAGGTGTTTACCACCACACACACACACACACACACACACACACACACTATAAATAAATGTAGTAAAATTTAAAACTTTGGGGCTGGATGTAGTGGTACACACTTTTAATCCCAGCCACTCAGAAGGCAGAGACAGGTAGATCTCTGTGAGTTCAAGACTAGCCTGGTCTACAAAGTGAGTTCTAGAACAGCCAAAACTACATAGTGAGACCCTGTATCAGAGAGAGAGAGAGAGGAGAGAGAGAGAGAGAGAGAGAGAGAGAGAGAGAGAGAGAGAGAGAGAGAAACAACAACTGGATTTATCTCTTGAAGTTGTTGGGAATGGTTTTGGACTGAAATAGTGTCTTGCTGGGTGGTGGTGCATATCTTTAATCCCAACACTCAGGAGGCAAAGGCAGACAAATTACTGTGAATTTGAGGCCAGCCTAGTCTACAGAGCAAGTTCCAGGACAACCAAGGTTACACAAAAAGGTACTCTGTCTCTGAGAAGTGGGGAGGGAGGGAGAAAAGGAGGGAGGGAGGGTGAGGGATAGAGGAGAAGAAAAAAAGAAAAGGAAAAGGAAAAGGAAAAGAAAAAGGAAAAGGAAGAGAAGAGAAGAGAAGAGAAGAGAAGAGAAGAGAAGAGAAGAGAAGAGAAGAGAAAAGAAAAGAAAAGAAAAGAAAAGAAAAGAAAAGAAAAGAAAAGAAAAGAAAAGAAAAGAAAAGAAAAGGAATAGTGTTTTATAGCCTAGGCTAGGCCAAACTTGCTCAATAGCCCAGGCTGGCCTGGAACTCAAAACCCTCCTACCTCAGCCTCTAAAGTGCTGGGATAACAGGCATAAACTGATGCCTACAGCTTATTAGTATTTTTGCAGAAGTAAAGGAAATGAGACTGAGCATGTGCCTCAGTTAGTGGGGTGCTTGCCTAGAATGCAAGCTCTGGCTTTGATCTCCAGCATCACAGAACACTAGATGTGATGGCACTGCCTGTAATCCCAGCAGCTGGGAGGTAGAGGTAGGTGAATCAGAAGGTCAAGGGCATCCTCAGCTACATAGTCAGTTTGAAGCCAGCCTGGGCTGCAAGAGACACTCTCATATCAAAATAAAAGTTGGAACAAATTTAAAGCAGCACCCTAGGAAGGCTGTGGAAGGCTAGCAGGGCCATTTCTTCCATGAACCAGACCCTTCTGTCATCCCAGTCTGCCCTGGGAGTGCCTTAGCACTCCACCCCTTCTGCTTAGAACTGCCTTATCTGGCATCAGTGGTACCAACGACCAACCTTGCAGCCCAGCCCAGCCCACACCCAGGGAGCCTAGTTTGACAGGTTAGGCTGGTAAATTGCCAGTCAGGGACTTGTTATACAAGATGTGTGGGCTCACAAAAAAGAACCCAGGATATGGATCCTGGCCAGTGCCAGGCACTGCATACTGCCTTTTCTTGAGGGTCAAGTATTGGCCAGGGCTTGACATAGGAACATCCCAAAGTTGACACATCACCCCACAAAACAGCTACCCTTTCCCAGCCAATGGTCAAGGCAATCTGTTTCCTGTCCCAGCCTACCCTTTACTCTCAATATAAAATATCTACCTGCCCCTAGAGAGTCCTCCACATCAAAGGGCCAGACTCCAGGTCTGGATTGAAAACAGCCCAAATTTCTGGAAATCTGAGGAAAAGCTCAGTCAGGGTCAGTTGTAACAACTGAGGATAGAGCCAAGTTGTAAAATCAAGTAGAGAAAAGCCCCATAAAAGCGTGAAACAGGGCTGGAGAGATGGCTCAGCGGCTAAGAGCACTGACTGCTCTTCCAAAGGTCCTGAGTTCAAATCCCAGCAACCACATGGTGGCTTACATCCATCTGTAATGAGATCTGATGGCCTCTTCTGGTGTGTGTCTGAAGCTACAGTGTACTTACATATAATAATAAATAAATCTTTAAAAACTGGGAAAAATCAAAACAGTTCTGTCTTTAAAAAAAAAAGTTTGAAACATGTATATTCTTTGTCCCATCCCAAAATAAGCACTGCCTTTAAAAGAAGTTTGAAGGCAGTGGCAACCTGGGATGTAATGACCTCTGCATACCATTGCAAACACGGCACACTTGGACCCAAGCCACAGAAGGGATTCCACAGTGCCCCCTCCCTGGTAACCGTGCCACTTGAGGCAAGTGTCCACACCTCTCTGAGCCCCAGTTGCTTCAGACAGGAATCATATTTCTCCACCTCACAGAGATATGATGACATATAGAATATATACGAGCCATCAAGATGGCTCAGTGGGTGAAAGTACCTGCTGCCAAGCTGGACAACCTGGGTTCAGTCCCCGACACCCACGTGCTTGAAGGAGAGAACAGACTGCTGAAAGCTGTTCTGTAGCTTTCACTCTTGTGCTGACATACACAAACACAGACACAGACACACACAAATTAAAAGCAAAAGTAAACAAAGAAAGTGTTTACTCACTCTCAGGTAGGGCCACTTGATGCTGTCAACATGTCCATCCTTGCTACCTAGACATCTGGGACTTACAGAACAAAGTCCAAGGCTAGCCAAATAGGAGAGATGAGGTCTCATTCTCTGAATATCTCCCAGGTCATCCAAGCCCCTCTGTGGTTACTAACCCTGGTCACCGCCAAGACATGAGCCCATAGCTAATGTTACCTTTCGGAAACCCAAGCTGGGCTCTACAGAGATGTCGAGGCCATCAGAAAGTGGCCCAGGATTTTGAGGTCAGCCAGGGTTTATTTGTTCCAATCCCAGCTTGCCCTCTGAATGTCTGTGCTCCCCTGCTCCAGCCCTCATCTCCCCCCACAATCAAATCAGTGTCTGGGCAGGGATCTCAGGGGGGTTCATCTTCAAGATACGTAGATGTTGGAGGTATATTGACCAATAAAGGGACTCTTGCCTATGTGGGAGCCAAAGGCAGCCTCTTCCTCCTTATCTCGCACTTCAAGCCAGAGATTTCCCCAAGTAGTGAGCCACAACCCTTTTCAGGGACCAAGGTGGCCAGCCCATCAATAGTTCTAAACCAGTCTGGGCCAGGCCCCTGAAACACCGGACAGCACTTACAGGACAAGTCTTTGACTAACTTTCGGGGCTCATAGACAAAGGTAGAGAGGCTGGGCCACTGTTTTATTTGCAAAGAAGGGAACTTGGAGATGCTGACACTTCTGTGGATGAGCACAGCATTCCTGACGGAGGCTGGACCACAACCAAAAAACCCATCGGCAAGATGGACAGCTTAAATATGCTGGAAAAAAAAAAAAAAAAAAAAAAACTTGTGTCCCAGAAATACACGCCCAGCCCAGGCTTTCTCTTCAAGACAATAAATACGTCAACGACTCAGGCAAACCCTATAAGGAGGTGTCCTAGAACAGAAATCTCTGGCCAAAAAGTGCCCCCTCTCTTTCCACAACCGGCGGCACTCAAAAAGAAGCGACTTCCAGGACACCAGAGCGCGCTCAGGAAATAAAAATGAGCATAACCCCAGCAACCTTTAGGGATATACCAACATCTTGCTCCTGGTCATTTAACCTCATCACTGGTTATGGGATCCTGAAATTAGCTGTGCCCACTGATGTTCGCCCCGCCCCGCCCCGCCCCGCTAAGGCCACAATCACTGGACCCACACACTCACCCGGGTCTCAGCCTGCCGCTCTCGATCCAGATCCGCTTCTTTGACAGTGAGGTCTGACAGCCCCAACCCTTTAAACCTGCAGGGCTGAGCCCCAGCCCTTTACAAGCTTCGGGCTGAGCGCTGAGCCCCGCCTCACAACTCGGGGCCACGCCCATACTGGCAACGCCCCTGCCCGGTTGCTTGCAAGTCTGGCCCCCAAGATGCAAACCTGAGACAAGGAGGCTGAGACAACAGACAGAGATGGAGCCGTGAAAATGCAGACAAGTAAGAGCCTGAACCTTCAGACTCCCTGGTCTTGACTCCTATCAGAGCCTCATTTCCACTCTGGGTCACTCATCTCCTATATCAGAACAGGTTCCCAAGCTTGCGCAGGACTTCCTGCACCATCACCTCCGAGGTTCTCACTGTTCCACGGGAGTATTCTTTGGGGCCTCTCAAGAGTTCTCAGACTCCATCAGCCACAGGGCGGAGGGCTACTTGTTTTGCCTGGAGCCTGCCCTACCTGCCCTCCTGGGTCGGATTCTGCAGCTGTTCCTCCAGTCCAAACAATCCCCTCAATCCACTGTCCCAGGACTTGGAAGCAGGAAAATCACAAATTTCAGCCCAGCCTGGACAACTTAAGGAAACCCTATAGAGATAGATAGATAGATTGGTAGATAGATAGATAGATAGATAGATAGATAGATAGATAGATAGACAGACAGATAGAGGAGAGATAGAGTAATGAAGAAAAGGGTCTCTGGAGAAATGGGTCAGAGATTTAAAACACTTGTTCACAGCTGCTTGTATGTAATTCCAGTCCCAGGAGATTGAAGGAGCCAGAGGCTCTGCATCCATGTGTATACACCTTCACACAGGTGGATACACTACACATAATCAAAAATGATAAAAAGAAAAACAAATCTTTAAATAAGAATAATAAAATTTTTCTAAGGAAAAAAAAAGAGGCCAACAGAGTTCAAGGCAAAGGCAATCACCACGAGCATGACTCCCTGAGTTCATCCCTAGGACTTGTGATGGAAGGAGAGAACCAACTCCCACAAGTTGTCCCTGACCTCTACAGGCCCACCACAGGCCACTGTGACCCACACACTACCGTAGTGAATACAGAAATGACAGCTCACAACCATCTCCAACGCCAGTTCTAAGGGACCCAACACCATCTTCTGACCTGGAGGGCACCAGGCATGCACATGATGCTCATACAAACATACAGACAAAACACTCATGTACACAAAATAATGTAAATAATATAGCTTAAATATATACAGTTTAAATGAACAGATGCAAAAATACAAGATGAGGGGAGGGTCTCCAGAAGTATTAGACTATTCAGGTCCTACCTCAACCGAACCCACCCACTCATAGGCACTTGACCTTGCAGCAGGATATTGTCCTTGGCCAGCCCATCTGCTTCAGAAGTATCCAGTCAGACCCACCCTTGAATGTGAGACAGACCATATGGCAGGGCTGAGCAGGCTGGTGGGTGGCAGGCAACTGACTTGGGTCGGTGGGCAGAGAAAGAAGAGAACCAATTTAAGAAGGTCCACTTGGCCTCCACTTCAAAAGATTTCTTTCTGTCTTCAGTGACTCTGCCCTGGAAGGGTGGGGATTTGAAGTGAAGAACAAGAGACAGAAATAATTGAAGCTTTCCTGCATGGAAGCCACAGAAGGGAGGGCAGACTAGGTGGCCTGAAGCATGTGACATTCGAGCTAGGCCTGTGGGGAGAGGTTGAATTTCAACAGGCTTGCCAGAGGGGGTGGAGCTCAGACACAGAGAAACCAGAAGGTAGAGCCTGGCAGGTAGCTTTTCCAGGACTTGGGTGTGAGAGATGAGAAGGCTGGCAGGGTCCTGTAGCTGACAGGAAGGGCTATGAGGGTCAGTTGCAGAGGGAAGGAGTTGATCTGGTTGGCAATGAGGAACCACGGAGAGTATCTGAGCAGAGGAAGAACCCCATACTGGTTGCTAACTTTAAAGCACATTAGAACTTTCTTATCGTTTTAGCTGTGTGGCCTGAATTTGCTGTTGATGTTAGCAAAGATACTAGAAGGTTCACAAATTCCCAAAGGCAGAGAGCCTGGGAAGGATGTTTCTAATGGCTGAAGATGGAAGATGGTAAAGGGGGACTGGTGGGGTAGAAGGGGTTTGCTGAGGCTAGGCCCAAGACGCTTAGCCATTATCAGTCACAGGCTGGATATGAATCTGGAAGCGACAGAGAGATGAACACCAGCAAAGAGAGAAAAACCAAAGAGTCTGGGGTGGAGAGGCACTGACAGACAGTAGGTGTCCTGGCTGTGTGATCTTGGGAAACTCACAAACTGCTCTGAGCCACTCATCCTCCTACAGATAAAATGGGCAGTGAGATGAGGAGTTGTTTGCAGGGTGTTTAGCCCTAAGTCTGGTTTAGTGCAAATATTGGCTCTTTGAGTTTGGGGATTGATTTGTTAGTAAGCAGTTGCCAGGGCAGACATAGACAAGTATCTCCTTTGGGTCATCACATCGGGGTAAAATTGACATGTCCCAGGCACGTCATCAGTGGAGACCAGAGACCAGCTCGATGTCCTGTCACACACAGTACACCCCAGCAACAGAGAATTGATGGGTCACAAGGGTCGGCAGTGCTGAAGAACACTCTCTGAGGGTCACCTTCAGTCCACAAGGGCCGTGGGAAGTTCACGTGGGTAGCAGCGTGCGTGTGAGAGTGTGAGTCACCTGCACTGGAAGGAAAATCATGGTGGTGGGTGGGTGGGTCATTCACCGAAGGAGGAGGACAGAGCTGTGGGTGGTAGCACGTTCACAATGAGGACAGGCAGAGGCTGTCCTCCAGCTGACTGGAGGTGGAGATAAGGAAGGATAATGACCAGTGACATCACATGAATGGTCTCATCATAGGACCCTGGGAACGTGCAGAGCTACGTGGTTACCAGGCAACTAAAGGATCCCTGGGCTGAGCCCCTCACTTTCCTCCTTCCCTCAAAAGCCTGCTGTGCCTCCTGATTGCTTAAACCAAATGGGAGAGTCACAATGTCCACATGGAGGGGTTCACAATGGCCACCTCCTGGCTCACAGCATGGGAGTGGGCAAAAGAGATGAGACAAGATGGAGAGGATGGCAAAGAGACCAAACCTGGATGAGACAGCCATGACTAGATTCGGGAGATGGTTCAGGACAGCTGTGTGATCCACAGAGGCAGAACACAGGGTCTGTCTGTCAGTGCTCCAGAAAATAGCACTCCCCCAACACACGCATATGTAAGAAGCCCCTATTAAATCATAGAAAGACAAGAAAGTGGGAGGGAGGAGCGTTGGGGAGAGGGAGATGAGAGTGAGATGGAGGGAGGAGTTTGCTCAAAATGTAGTAGTATGCATCTATGACATTCAAAGCATTAGTTTAAAAATAAATTTTGACATGGGGGGTCTACTAGATCTTGACACAGGATGACCTCAGACTCCCAGAGACTCATCTGCCTCTGCCTCCCATGAAACTAAAGACATGTGTTACAAAACCTAGCATCCATCATTAATTTTTTAAAAGGTCTTTCCGGGATCTAGAGCAATGACTTAGCATGAAGAGTGCTTACTGTTCTGAAGGAGGACCCAGGTTCCATTCACTGCCCTCATGCTAAACAACCCACAACCACCTGTAACTCCAGCTCCCTCTTCTGGCCTGCATGGGCACAGCACTCATGTGCACACATATACTCCACCACAAATAAACATAAGTAAAGACTTTTTTTTTAACTTAAAAAAAAAAGTGAAGCCAGGCGTGGTTGCACATGCCTTTAATCCCAGCACTCGGGAGGCAGAGGCAGGCAGATTTCTGAGTTCGAGGCCAGCCTGGGCTACAGAGTGAGTTCCAGGACAGCCAGGGCTACACAGAGAAACCCTGTCTCGAAAAACCAAAAATAAAAAAAAAAAAAGTGAGAGGTAGAGGTAGAGGCAAGCTGACATCTGTAAATTCAAAGTCAGTCTGGTCTAGATAGTGAATTCTAGACCAGTCAGGCTATATAAAGAGACTGTCAAGGAAAAAGAAAAACTTAAAAGTATTTTTTAGATCAGAAAGATGGCTCAGTGGGTAAAGGTGGCTGCAAATTTGATCCCTAGACCCACATTTCGATGGCTGTTTTATGTTAACTTGACAAAAGCTTGATATCAGGATATAGGCAAGCCTATAGGTTGTTTTCGAAAACAGTGATACATGGAGGATGGCCCAGCTGATGGTGGGTGGTACCACCCCTGGGCTGGAGGTCCCATGTTCTGAAGAAAGAAAACAGACTGAACAAGTCAGTAAGCTGCACCCCTCTATGACCTCTGCATCAGCTCCTGCCTCCAGGCTCCTGACCTGTTCCAGTTCCTGTCCCGACTTCCTTCAATGGTGAGCAGTCATATCAATGTAAGCCGAGTGAGCCCTTTCCTCCCCAACCCGCTTTGGGTCGCACTGTTTCATCACAGCGATAGCAACCCTAACTAGGACACACATGATGGAAGGACCAGAACCAATTCCTGACCTCCGTGCTGCAGAGGATACGACTCTTCTGATAAATGAATAAATGTAATTAAAATAAAATAAAAAGCTATTTCCCAGGGCCCCCAGAGCTGACATCAGATGAGACTGAGAGCAAGGGTTTGCTCTCCTCTGACACTCTGGCTAGGAATGTAAAGGTGGAGCTTCAGGGGCTCCAGAAGTCCATCACAGAGGGATTATCACATCATTCAGAGAGTCCACCCCTAAGTACAGAGCCCAAGGAACTGAAAATACATACACATGTCCACTTCTGTGCTTACTGTAGTACTCACAATGAATGCTAAAAACAATGGAAGCAATTAATCTGCTCATAAAAGGAGAAGGGAAAGTGGTTCATCTATGTGATGGAATAGCAGTCAGTCATAAAAATTAATGACATGTCTTTCTGCTTTGGGGACAGTGCCTCATGTAGTCCAGGATGGCCTCAAACTTACTATGTCTCTGAGGATGGCCTTGAACCCTGTCTCTGCCCCCAAGTGCTGGGATTGCAGGCTTGTGTTACTACATCTAGCTTCAAGCCCTTTCTTTCTCTTTTTTCCCCCTTATTCTTACATGTGTTTATTTGTGTGTGGATGCATGTATGTGGGGAGGGTGCAAGTGTTCATGGAGGTCAGAGAGCCACCTATGGGATTTGGCTCGCTCCTTCTGCTGCATGTGTGCCCAGGGGCCAAACTCCAGTCACCAGATTGGTTGTCAAGTGCCCTTACCTGCTAAACTATCGTCCAGCCTTTATTTCTTTATGTGTATGAATGTTATGCCTACTTGTCTGTCTGTACATACATGTGTCTGCCTGGTGCCCAAGGAATTCAGAAAAGGGGTATCAGATACCCCCGGAACTGGAGTCACGACCAGCATGTGGGTGCTGGGGACTGAGCCAGGCTCTCTGCAAGAGCAACAAATGCCCATAATCACTTCAGCCCCCATCCTCTTCCTTTTCTTTCTTTTTTTGAAGACAGTGTCTCACTTTATAGCCCATACTGTCCCTGAGCTGATCCTCCTGCCCAAGCCTCCTCAGTTCAGGCATAAGAGGTATGCAACATGCCTGACTCAATTTATGTTTTTGATATTATTGTCTATTTGTATATACATGGATGTTTGTCTGCATGTGTGTCTGTGTACTATACACATGCAGTGCCTGAGAAGGCCAGAAGAGGGCATCAGATCCCCTGGGCCTGGAGTTACAGATGGTTGTGAGCCACCATGTGGGTCCTGGGAACTGAGCCCCAATCTTCTGCAAGAACAACCAGTGCTCCTAACTGCTGAGCCAACTCTCCAGCCTTTGAGTTACTTCTATTTTAAAAGATTATGAACTAGTGGAGTGGCTCTGTGGTCAATCACTTCCATAGAATGCATAAAGCTCTGGGTTCCACAATAGGTTCAGAAAAATGTTGAAACAGAGGGAAGGTGGCTTGATAGAATCACCCTGGAGGAAAGAAACAGCTATCAGTCCTATTATCAAGACTATTACCAGTCCTAGGATCTGGTTCAAACTTCAGTGGTTCCCAGAAGCTGAACCAAACAGGGCTATGTGCACAAGACTATGTGGTCTGAACTATACCTTCCCTCCAGGGACACAGACCTAGATGTGAACCCTGCACAGAAAGAAATGGAGTGTTTGCAGCCTCACTCTCTTCCCTCTTCCTGGTGTCACCAGTAGCTCCCCATATGTTGAGCCAAGTGGAAAGTCACAAGGCAAAGCTCCCCCATCAAGTCATCAATATGGACATGCCCCACACATCAGCTAAAGGGGCACAGACCTAACTAAAGTGCTCTTGGCAACATTCGCTTACCAACTCCCTAGGTCAGGCTGTGACTGTCACCCTATGGGCAGGGCTTTTCCCCAACCACATCTGCTGTGAAACATACTTTCATTCAACAGACGCTGACTATCTTGTATGCTTGAATTTTTAAAATGGGCAACTCTACACACAACATACTAGGGGGTAAAATCCAACAAGGCAAGGTGATGGAAGAGGCCTCTCTACCAGATGATACAGCTTTCGAGAAGGCCCCAAGGCTGCCCTCTGCCTGGAAGAACAGCCAGGAAGTGGGTGCCGATGGAGCTGAGCTAAAGATGGAAAATGGGGGAGGAGAGCAGGGCAGAACATTGTAAAGTTCACCAGGTTCAGCCCTGTGGGCTCTTACAGAGAGGACCCAGTTTATTGACTCCGAGTGTGCATGTCTGTGAATTTCAGTGTCAGCATTCTCTTTTCACCATGTGGGTTCTGGGGATGAGTCAGGTCATCATCCTTGGTGACAAACACCTTTACCTGATACTGTCCTGGCTGGTTTTATGTCAACTTGATGCAAGCTAGAGTTATCTGAAAGGAGGGAACCTTCTCATCTGAGAAGATTCCTTCATAATTTTCTTTTTTTTCTTAAGATTTATTTATTATATGTAAGTACACTGTAGCTGTCTTCAGACACTCCAGAAGAGGGCGTCAGATCTCATTTCATTACGGATGGTTGTGAGCCACCATGTGGTTGGTGGGATTTGAACTCAGGACCTTCGGAAGAGCAGTCGGTGCTCTTAACCACTGAGCCATCTCTCCAGCCCCCATAATTTTCTTAATTAGTGGTTGATGGGAGAGATCTCAGTCCTTTATGGGCCAAAGCTCAGTGCCATCCCTGGGATGGTGGTCCTGGTTCTATAAAAAAGCACGCTGAAGCCGGGCAGTGGTGGCGCACGCCTTTAATCCCAGCACTTGGGAGGCAGAGGCAGGCGGATTTCTGAGGTCGAGGCCAGCCTGGTCTACAGAGTGAGTTCTAGGACAGCCAGTGCTACGCAGAGAAACCCTGTCTCAAAAAAACAAAAAGAGAGGGAGAGGGAGGGGGAGGGGGAGGGGAGGGGGAGAAGGGGAGGGGGAGGGGGAGAGCATTCTAGGACAACTAGGGCTACACATGGAAACCCTGTCTCAAAAAAACAAAACCAAAACAAACAAAAAAGAATGTTGAGATGTTGAGTACAACAGAGACTAAGGAGACCTGGCTAGGGGACTTTCAGAGGGAAACCAAGACTTTATGGGGCCTTTTGTGTGAAGAAGCTGTGGTGGCTGGTCAGACAGAGCTGGAAAATCAGCTGTGATTAACAAGAGACCAGAACCACTGAAGTAAAACGTTTGCTTTGCTGAGACAACGGATGTTGGTCATCTGGGGCTGAAGAATCAGCTGTGGTTAAGAAGAGAACAGCATCACTGAGCTGAAGTCTGGCCAAGTGTTTCCTCAGAGTCAGCACACAAGCTGGGTTCCAGAGGCAGCCAAGATTGTCTGTAACGCTGGCAGCCGAACTTGGTAGGTTAAGAGTCACCCATGTGGTACTGGTTTTGAAGGCATGAAGGGTTCATGGAGAACAGCTAAGGTTTGGCACATTGTGACAGAGCTGGAGGCCAGGAGAGCCCAGAGGAAGCTACTGGTGAGCGTGCAGCCCAGTTGCAGTAAGAGACCCCAGCAGTTTTGGAGACGCCAGTACCATGGGATCACCACCAAGAACAGCAGCCGGAGGGAAGTGGAACCAGCTGGAGCCAGAAGACAAGCTGTACATGCTGCAGAGGGCCAGGGAGCTAACCCAAGCCCTTAGGAGGAGTCCAGAGCAGAAGCATTGCAGATGGTTGGACACTGAGTTGTGTTCACTGTTGGAGTTCAGTTTTCCTTTGTTCAGATTGTGACTGAGCCCTGGTTCTTCCCTCTTGAAGTAAGAAAATATTTAGCTTAATTTTGATTTTTACAAGAGCCCACAATTGAGAGACTTTGAACTTTTAAAACACATTTTGAATTTTTAAAGAGACTGGATATTTTAAAGAAGCTGAACTTTTAATGTGTTTGAGTTTGTGAAGACTGTGGGACTTTTAAAGTTATATGTTTTATAATATGATATTAACATAGCATCTTGGGGTTAAATGACAAAAGAAAGGCTTTAAAAGTGATATGTTTGTATATCAAGTTGACAAGGGGTCAGTTATACCTGGCTAGCTTTATGCCAACTTGACACAGGCTAGAGTTATCTGAAAGGGAGCCTCAGTGGAGAAAATACCTTCAAACCAGGTGGTGGAGTCTCACACCTTTATTCCCAGCACTCGGGAGGCAGAGACAGGAGGATCTCTGTGAGTTTGAGGACAACCTAGTCTATAGAGTGAGTTTCAAACTGAGTTATAGGCAAGCCTGTAGAGCATTTTCTTAATTAGTGATTAATGCAGGAGGGGTGAGCCCACTGTGGGTGGTGCCATCCCTAGGCAGTGGTCCTGGTTCTATAAGAAAGCATTATGGGCAAGCCATGAAGAGCAAGCCAGTCAACAGCACTCCGCCATGGCCTCTGCATCAGTACTGCCTCCAGTATCCTGACCTGATTTGAGTTCCTGCTCTCACTGCTTTTCATAATGAACTGTTCTGTGGAACTGAGAGTGAAATAAACCTTTCCTCCCCATGTTACTTTTGGTCATAGGGTTTCATCACAGCAATAATAACCCTAACAAAGACACCTACTCAGACACCTGACCTGACCAGAACTGAGATCATTACTCTGGGGAAAGTGGGACCAACACAAGGTTCTCAGCAGAAGAGGTGCAAAGCAAAGGTTGTAACAGGCGCCTTTTGGCTGCAACATTAGGAATAGGTTGAAGATGGAACAGTGCTTCCCGGGCGCTTCCCTGGTCTGGCTAGTTGCTGGGAAAAGAGAGTGGAAGTTTGGTTTTGGAGATTTTTTTTTTTATTGGTTTTGTTTATTTGTTTGTCTTTAAAGACAGTGTTTCCCAGGTGTAGCCCTGGCTGTTCTGGAACTCACTCTGTAGACCAGAGATCTGTGTGCTTCTGCCTCTCTGGTGCTGGGATTTTTTTTTTAAGGCATGCACCACCCCAGCCCTGCTCTCTTGGTTTTGCTTTTTACTTCCAGTGCTGGAGTTAGAACCCAGGGTCTTGAACATGCCAGGCAATCGTTCTGCCACTGAGCCATGCACGTCCCTGCTCAGGGATGTTCATAGAGGTGAAGCAAGTGGAACTTGCTGACACATTGAATGCAGGGATCAGAAGACAACTCATAGTGACAAAGAAAAATGTTTTGGTCTGAGGAATATATAAACTGAAGTTTTCGAGAAGGGACTAGGAGAGAACCGGTTAAGAAAGAGGAACAGAGAGAAAGACCAGTGGGAGGAGAGGGCAGGAGTATTTCCAGATGAGAAGGTGCGCAGCAGCAGTACAAACCCAGATGAGAGCTGAGCATGGTGGCACTTGGTGAGCTGAGGCAAATGAATCAGAGTTCCTGGCCAGCCTGGACTACACAGTGAGACCTGGAAGGGACATAGAAAGGTTCCTGGAGGAAGTGCTACTGGGGGTGCGGTTTGATGGCTTAGTAAGAGTCTGTGTTGGAGGAAAGAGCGGGTAGGTGCAGAAGGAAGCCTTGGGATGGTGGTCCTTGTCCTCAGAAATTACCGAAAGAAGCCTGAGGATGATGGATGGCTGAAGAGGGACAGCGCACCCACCGCCCATCTGAGGCATCTCACTGGGCTGAGCTGGAAGAACTCTTCGTCCTTATAAATTCATGTAGGAGGAAGAAAATTTGTATTTATAACAAACAAAAGGGAGAGAGCTGTGGGTGTGGCTCAGATAGTAAAACATCTATGTGCCTGACATGAGTTCAATCCCCAGCGCAGAAAATAACAATAACAACGACAGAGGGTCAGTCAGTTGAAGGATGATAGATTGCAGTTCCCAGCACCCACATCACATGGTTCACCATCATCTGTAACCCCAGCTCCAGGGGATCCCATGACTTCTACTAGTCTCCAAAAGCTCCAGTACACACATGGCACACACACACACACACACACACAATCTCTTTTAAAAATAAAAAGCAAAACTCAAAATTGTCCTTGACTTGGGTTACAAGAGACTTTATCTATAAATTCCTCTTTAAAATGTCAGATAAAGATTTATGAAAATAGGATGAGGTCCCTAGGAAGACCTAGATATCTAATGTAGAATATAGTCAACGTATCCAGTCCAAGCCAGCTTGAGAACAGCATCCTCAAGGAGACAGGGCAAGCAGGGTCTGGAGGAAAAGTCAGAGGAGGCAATGAAAGACACATTGTCCACATTCTTGCATGATGCCACTGTGTGCCAGGCAAAAACAGAGGGAACCAGTTAGCAGGTATGGTGGTTTGAATATGCTTGACCTAGGGAGTAGCACTACTGGGGGGTGCGGCCTTGTTGGAGAAAGAGTATCACTGTGGGGGTGGGCTTTGAGAGACCCTCCTCCTAGCTGCCTGAAAGCCATTCTTCTCCTGTCTGCCTTTGGATCAAGATATAGAACTTTTGGCTCCTCCAGCCCCAAGTCTGCTTGGACACTGCCATGCTCCCACCTTGATGATAATGGATTGAACCTCTGAACCCATAAGTCTGCCCCAATTAAATGTTGTCCTCTGTAAGAGCTGCCTTGGTCATGGTGTCTGTTCACAGCAATAGAAATCCTAAGACAGCAAGGAAGGGCACTTGCAGCCAAGCCTGAAGACCTGAGCTTCCCTGTCCCCATTAGCTCGTTCCTCAGAATGTTGCACACAGTAGCTACACAGCCCAGCAGAGACTCTCTTCCATGGAGGACTAGAAGGATTGAAAACAAAGGTCAGCCTGGTGGTGCACACCTGTACACACTGGGAATGAGGAGTTCAGTGATCAAGAATTCAAGGACACCCTCAGCTACATAGAGAGTTCAAGGCCAAGGTCAGCCTGGGCTACAAGAATCTCAAAAAAAGGTTCATTGGATTAAAAAACACTTGCAGTATGCACCTGACAACTTGAGTTCAATACCTGGATCCCCCAGTGGAAAGCGAACCAACTTTCCAACTCCCAACTCTGACCTCCACACATGCACCAAAAAGTATGCATGAGCACACACAAATATACACAGTACTAGTCGTAACAATAATAGTTAGTGTCTGGAGACAAAACTGGGCCAGGCAGCATACGCCTGTAATCCCAGTACTCAAGAAGAATGAAGCAGAAGGGCCAGTGTTTGAAGCCATGCTAGGCTACCTGGCAAGTTCAAAGCCAGTACATGAAACTTGACTCAATAAACATTAGAAAAAGATGTGGGGGAAAAGAAAACAAGCAACAAAACAAAACAGAGCCAGACCCGGGGTGGCACACACTTTTACTTGGTTACACAAGCACCCTGGAGAGTGAGGTAGGAGGGCTGAGACTTTAAAGCCAGCCTGGGCTACCTATTAAGTTTTTTATTTAAAAATACAAAACAAAACAAAAAAGAACCAACAAGATGTTCCAGTGGGTAAAAGCGCCTCTGTGAAGCCTGACTATCCGAGCGGAACCCGTGTGATGGAAAGAGAAAACCAACTCCCAAAAGTAGTTGTCTCCTGACATCCAGACACAGTTGCACACCACACACCCACATACACTTTCCCCTGGGTGTTCTGAGAACTTGTGCACATTGCAATGTTTGTCAAAACACAGCTCAAATGGGCACAAACAGAAAGAACTCAAGTGAACACCCAGTGATGAATAAAGAAACCGTCGTCTAGCTATCCAGTGTGGCATTGCTCCAACTGTATAAGGGAGCGATGCACCAACACACACCATAGCGTGACTGAACCATGAAAGCAGAGTGATGCTGAAAGAAACCAGACCCAGAAAGCTGGACAGTATACAGTGCCATTCATATAAAATGGCAGCACCAGGAGCAGGCGCAGATTGCAGAGCTGAGGCTGTCTGGAACTGGAGAGACGGGGACAGGGAGCAATGTGCATAGGCTTTTCATTGGGATGGAGAAACTGCTTTGGCTCTGGATGGAGGTGGTGCTTGCCCAACTCTCTTGGTGTGCTAAATGTCACTGATGGCTCAGTGAACACTTCCAAACTGTTCACTTTATGATGCTTAATTTCACTGAGCACGGCGGCACACACTTGCCATCCTAGCACTTGGGTATGGCAGAAGGACCCTTCACAAGTTCAAATCCAGCCCGAGCTCCCTGAAGCTCTGTCTCAAGAAAACAAAATAAAGGCAGCAAAATAGCTCAGTGGGTGAAAGTCCATGGCCACCAAGTCTGGCACCTTGACTCTGATCCCTGAGACACATGGCAGAAGGAGGGGACTGACTCCTGGAAGCTATTCTCTGACCACCACATCCATACACACTCAAGAAAATATCATTTCTGTTGTATTTATTTAGTTCGTGTGAGAATGCAGAGGACAACTTTGGTGAGTCCATTTTCTCCTTCCAGCGTGTGGATCCAGGGTGTGGAGGGTGAATTCAGGTTGTGAGGTTTGGCAGCAGAGCCTTTCCCGCATCTTGATCCCATCCCATCCATGGCCATCATGCCAGACAAAACATGAGGGTTTTTTTTTATGTCTTTAAATAAAATAAACTGAATACGATGGTGTATGCCTATACATCAAAGCACTTGGGAGGCAGAAGCAAGATCAGTCTCAGGGCATATGAAATTAAAGGTCAGCCTGGATTATATGAGATCCTGTCTCAAAAATAAGTAAGTAGCTAACATTTTTGCCCTATGAATTTTTATCAGTAAGTACTTTTACATGTAAGTAGTGGGAAATGAGTTGATAGATTTACACCCCAACAATTTCTTTGCCACAGCCAAGGGATAAGAACACTATTGTACCCATTGTAGAGATAGAGAAAATGAGGCACACAAAAAGAAAGGACTCTACCTAGGCATCTAGGAAGCCTTATTGAAACTGGGGTCTCCTTGAACCTTATACACATTTCTTCAGGCCAAGGAACCACACAGGTGACATACTCCCACAGTGAAGTCACCACCCCCACACAATGACTCAGAAGAGGACAGAGAGCAGAATTCCAGAGGTTGGCCATCTTGACCTAGAACTTTTTCTTTGCCCAGAGGAGCCTAGCTGGGAGGCCCACAGCTAAGAGGCGGGCCCTTTGTTCTGGACA
This sequence comes from Mus caroli, assembly GCF_978045245.1. Classification (NCBI taxonomy): domain Eukaryota; kingdom Metazoa; phylum Chordata; class Mammalia; order Rodentia; family Muridae; genus Mus; species Mus caroli. The sequence continues at coordinate 61,409,302 of NW_028227273.1, forward strand.
TAAACCCATGTCACCCCTGTCCAGAGTACTTGCTCATGGTCTGGAATGGATGAAGCCAGAAAAATATGGTCCCAAGTTATCAAAGTCAATGATAAGCATTTCTTGGCATCTCGGGGAACAAAGGAACTGGGGAAGCCAGAGAAGAAAGGATGGCTTTCTGGAAAGGAGGCTATTGCCAAAGACCTTTGAAGAATATATAGGAGCCTACAGGGTCAAGTTAAAAAGCTTGTAAGTATGTTTTGAATCTTTCTTAGCATATATCTTTATTCAACATATTGGAAACATTATGGGATGTGTTATGTCATTCACTGAAGTCAGTCAGATTCTATCCCTCTTTTTCTCCTCCTCCTTCTCTTCTTCTTCTTCTCCTTCTCCTTCTTCTTCTTCCTCTTCTTCTTCCTCCTTCCCAAATAGTTCTTCCACTTTCATGTTGTATAATATCACACATGCATACACACATGCACACACATGCACACATGCTTACACATAAGCACAGATGCACAAATACACACATTTTCATTGTCTATTCATCTACTGACAGATACCTAGGTAAACTCCATTTCCTAGCTATTGTGTGAATATAGCTGCTGCAGTGAGCATGGATGGGCACGTGTCTCTGATGTACGCTGACTTAGGGTCCCTCTGATACATGTCCAGGAGTCAAATCCTATGGAGATTCCATGTTTCATTTTTTTGAGAAAGTTTTCAAATTTCCATAGTGGCTGCACCAATTTAAACTCCCAGCCCAACAGTGTTTAAGGGTCCTCTTTCCCGACATGCTTTCTAGCTTTTGCTGTCATTTATTTTCCTCTAAAAACTAGTTAACTCATTAATTTAGTGGGTATGTGTATGCGCATGAGAACTGCCTTGGTGCTTATCTGCAGGTAAAAGGAAAGCATGTGGGAGTCAGGTCTTCCCTTCCACCATGCGAGCTCTGGGGACTGAATTCAGGCTGCTGGGCTTGGCAGCAGGCATACTTACCCACTGAGCAATCATGTCTGCCTGTTTTTTTGATGACTGCTACTTTGAGTGGGGTATAGTGGGGGTACTTTACACACTCATTTTTACTAGTTGGCATGTAAAGTTATAAAAGCCATGAGAAAAGGAAATTGGTGTTATATAGTACAATTTATTCACTTACCCACCTATAAGAATATAAATAGTCTATTGTAACCCTAAACTATCAACAAAGGTGATGTGTAGTGTTTGAATATGTTTGGCCCAGGGAGTGGCACTATTTGGAGGTGTAGCCCTGTTGGAGTAGGTGTGTCACTGTAGGCATGGGCTTTAAGACCCTCTTCCTAGATGTCTGGAAGCCAGTCTTTCCCTGTTTGCCTTTGGATCAAGATGTAGAACTCTCAGTTCCTCCTGCACCATGCCTGCCTGGACGTTGCCATGCTCCTGCCTTGATGAAAATGGACTGAACCTCTGAACCTTGTACGCCAGCCCCAATGAAATGTCATCCTTCTAAGAATTACCTTGGTCAACAAATGAACTGCCTCTTCCTTCAAGCATCCAGCCTGAGCGAGTGTGTAATCCTGGTCACGAGCCGATGATAAAACAGTACTCCATGAGCCCACCCTAAGACTGGAGGCGAGACCAGACCAGAGTGTTGATGCCGGGCGGGCCTTGCTCGCATGTGGTAGACGCAAGGTGCCCTGGAACCCAGTCTTTAGAACCAACCCTAGTCGGTAGAAAGACAGAAGTAAACCAGGTCGGTGTCAGAGCTCGGAGGTGCTCTGACCTTTGCTCATCTTCTCTAATGAGTGCGTAAATAAAAGTTGCTGAGCCTTTCCCTTCAACACCTAAACAAGCCCATCTTGGAGAACTTAAAAAAAAAAAAAAAAGAATTACCTTGGTCATGGTGTCTGTTCACAGCAGTAAAACCCAAACTAAGACATGATGTTTCTACATTAAATGACCAAAACAAATAAATAAATATATATATAAGCCAGGCCAGTATGATGACTTAGCAGGTAAAACTACTTGTTGCCCAAGCCTGAGTTGATGCATGGCAATGCACAGAGTTATCCTCTAGTCTTCAGATGCACGCCATAGCATGTGCTAATAAAACAAATCCTGAGACAAGGTCCCACTATGTAGCCCTGGCTGGTTTCAAACTTGCTGTGTAGACTACGCTGCCCAGCAACTCACAGATCCTCCCACCTCTGCCTTCCAAGTACTGAGATTGAAGACCTGCACCACCATGCCCAACCTAAATCAATAATTTCATGTCTGGAATCCTTGGACTCTGGGAGCAGAAGCAAGAGAATCATTCACAAATTCTTGGGCAACCTAAGGTTACAAAATGAATGGAGGCCAGCCAGAATTACATAGTAACAAATAAAACCCAAAACAAAATGTGTGCCAATGATTCGTGTGCAAGATACATATTTTTCTTTTTAATGTATTCTTTTATATTATGTGCATTGAATGTCAAGGGCCAGCCAGGGCTATGCAGTGAGTTCCAGGCCACTTCTGCTACTGTGAGGCTCTGTCTCAAGAAACAGGATGCAGGACCTCTGAGTAAGATGGCAGACAAGAAGCCTTGCCACTTAAACTCTGAAGGAGAAAACAGCAAAGGGAGTGGCTCAAAAGCTTCAACTTGGCAAGAGACAAGATTAAGTTCATCCCCACCTTGGCCAGAGTAGATTCTTTCTGCCGTGGGCAGCAGTTAGAAGGCAGAGAATAAGGTCTCTGTGAATGTTCAACCCTAAATGGGGCATCTACACTAGCTCCTCCCTCCGAGGCCTAGGGAACATCCTGGAAGAGGAGACAAGAAAAATGTAAGAGCTGGAAGCTGGGGAGGGGGGCTATCCGCTGGATGTGACGAGTCTCAGCAACTGTGGCTTCTTGCACAAGGTCAAGCCAGTTAGAACTTCCAGCATGAAAGGAGGAGGGGCTGCTGACAGTGGATGGCTCTGAGGAAGAGAAAGTAGGGTTTTTTTCAAGAATGTGGCCCCTTGAAGATGGCCCTGATCCAGAGTAGTTCCAATTGGAGTTAGTGGGTTGTTTTTAAACAACGAGAAAATGAAGTTGGGAAAAAGAGAGGAAGGATCTGAGATAAATTGGTATGATCCAAAGAAGGAAATTCTCAAAGAGCAGGTAAAGGGAAGGGAAGCCTAGCATCATGGTGGAGCCTGCCTGTGATGGGGGTGTGGGAGGAGGCAGTTGGGAGGACAGAGAGATGGCACTGTGACAAAGAGCAACGTCTGCTCTTCCAAAGGACCTGGATTTGATTTTGAGTACCCACGTGGCCACTCACAACTGTCTGTAACTCAGGAAATTAGACACCCTCTCTGGACTCTGTGGGCTATGCATGAACATGGTACACAGGCATACATGCAGGTGAGACATCTAAGACATAACAATAAATAATAATCTTTTTATTTTAAAAGTGGGGTCGTGGTGGTGCACACCTTTAGTCCCAGCACTCGGGAGGCAAATACAGATGGATATCTCTGTGTGTTCAAGGCCAGCCTGGTCTACAGTACTAGTTCCAGGACAGCCAAGGCCACAAAGAGAAACCCTGTCTGGGGATGGGGAGAGGAACGGGTGGTGGAAAATGGATTAGTGGTTAAGGGCACACACCTTTAATCCCAGCACTCAAGAGGCAGAGGCAGGTAGATCTCTGTGAATTCAAAGCCAGCCTGATCTACAGAACAAGTTCCAAGGCAGCCAAGGCTACACAGAAAACCCCTATTTTGAAAAACAAACAGCAACAAAACAAAACAAAAAAACTCTCTCTTGGACAGTATCTTATCCAGACCAGGATGGCAATAAATTCAATGTGTAACTGAGTCTGGCCTGAACTTCTGATCCTCCTGTCTCCAACTCTCCAGTGTCGATGTGCCTGTCTCCTGTGTCCCTCTTTTGAGGGAGTGACACCAAGTTAGCCTGTGGGCAGTGGGGGCTATTTGCCCAGGCCCTCCCCTCCAAGTCCATTTACCCCACTCAACCTGGGCCCTAGCACTCCCTCACGGGTTGAACTCACACATCTACATAAAGTCCCACATCTTCATTTACAAAACTTCTTCCCAGTTCCAGGATGAGATGCCTGGATGATTAAATCTCTCCCGTCCCTTCCAGAAGCTCAGGACACCTATTGCCTATTGGAGACTCCTGGAGGCAGAGAGTCAGCAGCTCCAACAGCAAACAGCTTTTATTTCATTCGGTACTCTGGACTCCTCTAATCCCTGTGCTGGCCTAAACCAGCTTCAACGGCTTGGCAGCTGCTCCAGATGGGCTTCAGTCCCAGGCCTGAGGCCCGGAAGCCCACAGGAATCCAGGGATGCTCCAGATGAGGAAATAATGGAGTCCTGTGGGCCCGAATTTGCCTCAGATGTGGGCGCCCTGACATCAGGTTAATGAGAAGGATTACTCCCATTGGCTAGACTCTGCCATAGCTGGGGCCTCTGAGACAGGTGTGTAGGACAGAGAACCCTGAGCCCGCCCTCCCACGCACTCCCAGGGCCCTGTTCCTCAATCCCAGCCCACACAGTGTTGCATCTCTGCGGCCTGATTCCACCTTCACAGTGTCTATGGGAGGGGCCTTCCTTCCATTCTCAAGGTGGATGGAATGAGGGCAAGACATGAAACTACTTACTAGAATTAGAGGCAGACCAGGAATTTGTTAAATGTTTTAAATGGGTTTTTACTGTTTAAGAATTTCATACCTGCATCCAATGTGTTTTAATCAAATCTCTCTCTCCCATCACCTCCAATTCCTGCCTTATCCCCTACTCAACTCCCTCCCAATTTCACGTAAATTTTTTTTTAACCCAGCGAGTTAACACTAAATGCTGCCTGTATCTCATGGATGTAGGATCATCTACTGGAACATGAGCATTCTCTCAGATGCCACAACCTTAAAGGAAACTGACTCACCCCCTCCCGACAGCCATCGCTTGGCTACTGGCAAACAGCCTCTCTGCTAGGGTGGGACTTCCTGACCACCCCACCACTTCATGCTGTGATTCTGTCTTCGATTGTGTATGCATCTCAGCCACCATGAGTTCGTGTGTGCCGGGTGTCCCTCCCCTGTCATGTCCAGAAGTCAGTTTCGTGGCAGTCACCCATGACCCCTGGTTCTTGCAATCTTTCTGCCTCCTCCTCTTCCAAGATCCCTAAGCCTTGGAAGGAGGTGAGTGACCCATTTAGTGCCGAACACTCTGGCGTTTCTTATTCTTCTCACATTGACTAGCTGTAGTGAGAGAGATGAGACAGACTGACTCCATGACAGACTTCAAATTGACAGTTAAAGAGATTGATGAGACCTAAGAACTGGGAAGTCCGGGGAAGCCCAGGCAAGTCAATTACTAATAGAAAAACCCAGGCTCCAGCCTTCACGCCCCGATAATGGTTCTGGAATGCCTAGAGATAGAGCAAGAGAAAGCTCACCTATCCCAGAATTCCCCTAATGTGCTTTAAATCAGGCCTTCGAGCTCACTTGGTTCTCTCCATTTGGAATGAGAGATTCCAACATGCTAGGCTTCTGCAGAATAAAATACTCCTGGCTTTTGCACGCCATTTGGGTCTGAAGCATGATTCTCCGGCGAACAACAAACCCTTACATTAGGACTCTTTTACATTCCCTTTCATGTATACATTGGGGAAGGGCATGTGCATGGCATATATATGGAGGTCATAGACAAAAAGTGCAGAGTTTCTTCTTCCCTCCCACCATGTAGGCTTCATGGAACTCAAGTCTGCAAGCTTCACCCACTGAGCCATCTCGTGTGTGTGTGTGTGTGTGTGTGTGTGTGTGTGTGTGTGTGTGTGTGTGTGTGTGTGGTGTATGATTTATTTGTGTTATTTATATGATTCCTTTACCTGCATGTATGTCTGTATGCTACCTGCCTGTCTGGTGCCTGCAGAGATCAGAAGTAAATATCAGATCATCTGGAACTGGAGTTACTGATGTATGTTCTGGGAACCAAACCCAGGTACTCTGCAAGAGCGATGTTCTTAATCACTGAACCATCTCTCTAGGCCTGAGCATATCTTTTTAAGGTATGTTGATTGATTGATTGATTGATTGATGCCAGTGTGTACATATTGAAGGTCAGAAACAACTTGAGGGATTAGTTCTCTCTTTCTACCATATGGATTGGGAGTGGGGCACAATTGAAATCATGTTGTCAGGTTTGAGAGCAGGTGCCTTTCCCTCCTATGACGGTCTGAATAAGAGTGGTCCCATAGGCTCATGTGTTGGAATGCTAAGTCACCAGGGAGCAGCACTGTTTAAAAGGATTAAGAGGTATAGCTTTGTTGGCGGAAACATGTCACTTGGGGTAGGCTTTGAGGTTTCAAAAGCTCACGCCAAGCCCGATGTCTCTCTGTCTATGGATTACCATGTAGCTCTCCAACTACTTATCCAGAACCATGCCTGCTATGCCTGCTGCCATGATCCCTGTCCTGATGATAATGGGCTAAACCTCTGAAACTGTAAATAAGCCCCCATTTAAAAACAATGCTTTCTTTTATAAGAGTTGCCACAGTCATGATGTCTCTTCACAGCAGTAGAACAGTGACTAAGACACACACACACACACATACACACACACACACACACAGAGTTTGATTTTTTTTATACCCATTAAAATTTTTGAGCTGGGATGAGAGAATGCTTATCACACATGATAATTCCATCTCCATCAACAAAACTCAAATAAAAATAGCTCACCTATTTAAAAACTGTTTAAATAATGCAATTTTATATTAGATAAATTTTATATACCACCAAAAAATGTTTACAAAAAGTCAACCCATTAGCTGGCTCTGTTCAGTAATATATGTAAGTAAGATCTAGAACTGAGTTAAAAAACAGACACAGGGCTGGAGAGCTGGCTCAGCGGTTAAGAGCACTGACTGCTGTTTCAGAGGTCCCGAGTTCATTTCCAAGTGGTTACATGGTGGCTGACAACCTCTGTAATGGGATCCGATGCCCTCTTCTGGTGTGTCTGAAGATGGCGACAGTATACTCATATAAATAAGATAAATCTTAAGGAGAGAGGAGGTGGGCTGGGAATGCAGCCTAAGAGAAGAATCCCTGCATAGAACCTCCAGTGAGGGGCTAAGAGCTTGGCTCCCTGATGAAGATCCGTACCCAGCACTGAAGAAATAAAATCTTATTACTTATAAAATCTCAACTCAGGGGCTACAGACTGCTTCAGTGATTAAGAGCGCTGGCTGCTTTTCCCAGAGGACACAGGTTTCACACCCAGCACCCACTGTAACTATTCTAGGAGATCCGACACTCTCTTCTGGCCTACACCTGCATGTTATACACAAACATACACGTAAACAAGACACCCATACACATAAAATATATTTATTTTTATTTTTGTTAAGTTTATTTTATGTATAAGTGTGCTGCTGCATGTACAGTTACATGCCAGAAGAGGGCATCAGATCCCTTCATAGATGGTCATACTCTTAATTGGCTGAGCTATCCCTCCAGGCCACTTAAAATATAAATAAGTAAATCTAAACAGAAAAATTCAACCCAGGACAGAGCAGAATGGCACATACTTTAATCTTACCACTTTTTTTTGTTTTGTTTTTGGTTTTGTTTTGTTTTGTTTTGTTTTGTTTTGTTTTTTTTTGGGGAGGGGGTGTCGAGACAAGGTTTCTCTGTATAGCCCTGGCTGTCCTGGAACTCACTTTTGTAGACCAGGCTGGCCTCAAACTCAGAAATCCGCCTGCCTCTGCCTCCTAAGTGCTGGGATTAAAGGCGTGCGCCACCACCGCCCGGCTTAATCCTACCACTCTTAAGATAAAGTCAGGTGGATCTCTTTGAGTTTGAGGCCAGCTTGGTCTACAAAGTGAGCCATTAAAAAGAAATCTCAATATAAAAAAAAATCAAATGAAAAATCTTGAACTGGTATGGTGAGTTAGTTGGTGAAGGTGCTTGGTGCTAAGCCTGTACCTGTACTTGATTGACCTGGGTTCAATCACTAGGACAGACCCAAATGGTTAAGGAGAGAACCAACTCACAGGGGGTTCCTTTGACCACTCCATTAGTCCTGAGGAGAAGTCTTCTCCACAGTGCATGCAGTTTACATCGTCATCACCATCACCATCAGCATCAGCATCACCATCACCATCACCACCACCACCATCATCACCATCATCACCATCACCACCATCACCACCACCATCACCATCACCACCACCACCATCATCACCATCATCACCATCACCACCACCACCACCATCACCATCACCATCACCATCATCAAGGGTTTTGCAATGATTGCCGTGACTCCTACCACAGTAGAATGTGACTAGATTTGTTTCTAGGATGCAGAATTTGCAGGTCTAGGGAATAAACCTCGGGCCTCAGTATATATACTAAGCCAATACTCTACCACTGAGCTATATCCTCATAGCAAATTTCTTCTTCTTTTTCTTATTTTATCTATTTGTGTGTGTGTGTGTGTGTGTGTGTGTGTGTGTGTGTGTGTGTGTGTGTGTGTGTAGATACACTATGGTGTACATGCAGAAGTCAGTTCTCCTCTTCCACCCTGTGAATCCTGGAGACCTTGGCACCTCACAAGCCCCATAATGAGTGCTTCTAACCCTGATCATGATCCCAAGTTTAGCCCCGCTTTAAGTTCCTGCCCTTCTGACTCTGATTCGTCAGAGAGCCCCTGGGCTCTGCCTGTCTCTGCCAGTGCTCCAGGTTCTGATCAGTGTTTGTTTGCCTGAGATGCTGGCTTGCTACCTGACAGACAGCCTGGAGACGCTGCTCTCTCCTTACAGGCAGGCCTCGAGAACTAGGAGGGGAGCTTGGGCAAGGGGGTGACTCATTATGGAATCTCCAGATTTTCTGCTGCCACCCAGGCCCCGCCCCGCCCAGCCCAGCCCCACCCCGCCCAGCCCAGGTGCGTTGGTGACTGGGTATCTGATGTGTGGGCATGTACGTTCGTGCGTTTCAGAGCCTAACCCAACCTGACCCCGAAGCCTTTCTTACTTAGGTTTTTACATACTAAGCAAACAATCCTTGGTACCTAATTTGTCCCTAGGCACTACAGAACGAGGCTTCCCATTATCTAGGGGCAAGAGAACTGGTCAAAGATAATATATGGACTATGGGCCTAAAGACAGCAAAATGGCTCAGTGGATGACGGTGCTTGCCACGGAGCCTGACTACCTGCCTGCCTGCCTGCCTGCCTGCCTGCCTGCCTGCCTGACTGCCTGACTGCCTGACTGCCTGACTGCCTGACTGCCTGCTGCCTGACTGCCTGCTGCCTGCCTGCCTGCCTGCCTGCCTGCATGCCTGCCTGCATGCCTGACTGCCTGACTGCCTGCATGCATGCCTGACTGCCTGCCTGCCTGCCTGCCTGCCTGACTGACTGCCTGCCTGCCTGCCTGACTGACTGCCTGACTGCCTGCCTGACTGCCTGACTGCCTGACTACCTGACTACCTGATTTTGATCCCCTGGACTCTCACAGTGGAAGGAAATGACTCCCACAATTTGTACACGCACACACATCTACACACACACACTACGGCACACAAAATAAATGACATACAAAAAAGAAGACTAAAGAAAAGATAGGGCAAGCCTTCAGTTTGGGCTACATAAGGTGAGGGCAGATCTGATGGTACATCAATAACTCCAGCCATTGCGGAGATTGACACAGGAGGATTGATAGTTCAGGGCCTGCCTAGGCTACAGATTGAGTTCAAGGAATGGCTGGTCACTTGGTGAAGTTCTATCTCGAAATGAGAGAGAGACAGAGACAGAGAGAGAGGCTGAAAAAAAAATGTTCTAAGAACCTAAGTTCAAACCCTCAGCACCATTGTAAAAAAAAAAAAAACAGATATGATGGTTCATTTCTGTAATTCCAAAATTAGGGGGCATATCCCTGGAGTTCACTGGCTACCCAACCTAGCTGAATCTACAAGTAAAAAGTTCACTGAGAGATCCTCTCACAAAAAGTAATGTGATAGGAACGGAGGAACAATCCATGCCAACCTGTGGCCTCTACAGGCAGGAGCATACATATGGATACACACACACACATACACACACACACACACGCACACGTGCCCATGCACACACATGCACGCACGAGTGTGTGCCCACAGCCATATGAACACTTACATACAAAACATAAACATTGGAGGATGGTGTTGTGGACTGTACACTTCAGATGCTGAGTGTTGTGCCCAGAGATCTGGTTGCACTGCCATGACTATTGAAGCATCTTCTGTATCGATGATGTGTAAAGATTGTTTTCCATTACTTCTGATTAGTTAATAAAGTGCTGATCAGCCAGTAGCTAGGCAGGAGAAGAGAATAGAGCGGGACTTCCAGTCCCAGTCAGGGGTTCCAAGGACAGAATCAGAGGAGTAGAGAGGAGAAAAGGAGATGGACCCGGAGGACACACCATGAGGTCATGATGAGAGAGCAGCCATGAAGACACACATGGACCTGAGTGAGCCAGGACAAGACCAGATGGCTAGTTCTGGTGCTGAATGTGGCTCGGTAGTTGGTAGCCTGGTCAGGTTAGAATAGCTCAGAACCTGCCCTACTTAGTGCTTTCAGCCAGTTAACAAAAACTGTCTCGGGGACTGGAGAGATGGCTCAGCAGTTAAGAACACTGACTGCTCTTCCAGAGGTCCTGAGTTTAATTCCCAGGAACCACATGGTGACTCACAGCCATCTATAATAGAATATGATGCTCTCTTCTGGTGTGTCTAAAGACAGAGACAGTGTACTAACATATATAATATATTAGGTCTCTGTGCCATTATTCAGGGGTTACAGCAAGCTGGAGTGGGTATAGACGCTCCCTTCATTTATTCGGGAGCAAAGGAAGTGAAGAAACCCCTCCCCCAGGATTTCATTTACACACACACACACACACACAATTTTCTTTTTCTGAGAGAGTTTCTCACTATGTAACCCTGACTGACCTGGCACTCAGTATGTAGACTAAGCTGGCTTTGAACTCACAGAGAGCCATCTGCACACTACCTTCTGCTATTAAAGCCTTACGCCACCACACATAACTAAAAATTATTTTCAGTTACAAGGACTGAGAGAATATGGCTCAAAGGTAGATCACTTGCCTGGCATGTGCAAGGCACTGAGTTCAGTTCCCAGTACTGATTGAAAGAGAGCAAAAAAAAGAGAGAGGGAGGGAGGGAGGAAAAGAGGGGGAGGTGAATCTAAGCATTGCGGTCGGGACATGTCAGTAATTCTAGAACAAACATGGTTTAGGCAGAAAAGAGTGCCATGAGCTTAAGACCAGTCTGGGCTACATACCATATACCTAGCCCCATCTCAAGAAACCAGGAAGGGGCAGGTGTAGCAGTGTATGCTTTTAATCCCAGTAACTGGTGGACAGAGTCAAGCAGATCGCTATGAGTTTGAGGCCAGTGTGATCCAGAACAGCCAGGGTTATATAGTGAGACCCTGTCTCAGGAAGAGAAAGAAAGAAAGAAAGAAAGAAAGAAAGAAAGAAAGAAAGAAAGAAAGAGAGAGAGAGAGAGAGAGAGAGAGAGAGAGAGAGAGGGAGGGAGGGAGGGAGGGAGGGAGGGAGGGAGGGAGGGAGGGAGGGAGGGAGAAGGAGGGCGGAAGGGAGAAGGAGGGAGGAAGGGAAGAAGGGAAAAAAGGAAGAGGGAGTGAAAAAGAGAGAGAGAGAGAGAGAGAGAGAGAGAGAGAGAGAGAGAGAGAGAGAGAACGAGGAGAAAACAAGCAAACCAGGAAAATGTTGACTTTTGTGCTCCACACAAGCACACGGGAGTGCATGCAACTACATATACCAATCTGTATACAACACACACACAAATAAAATTAAATAATTTTTAAAGGAAACATAGCCCCTGACACTAGTAATGATACCCTGCTATGCTTGCAGCAGGAGCCTAGCATAACTGCCTTCTGAGGGGCTTCATCCAACAGCAGATGGAACAAGATCCAGATACCCACAGCCGAACACCAAGTGGAGTTCAGGGAGTCTTTGGAAGAGTGGGAGGAAGGGCTGGGAGCTGGAGGGGTCAAGGACACCATAAGAAGACCTACTGAGTCAACTAACCTGGACCCACAGGGGCTCACAGAGACTAAACCATAACCAAAGAGCATGCATGGGTTGGACCTAGGTTCCCTGCTCATATGTAGCAGATGTACAGCCTGATCTTCGTGTGGGTCTCCTAACAATCGGAGTGTGGGCTGTCTCCAACTCTTGCCTGCCTTTGAGATCCCCTTCTCCTAGCTGGGCTGCCTTGTTGGGCCTCAGGGGGAGAGGATGCTCTAAACTCTGTTGTGACTTAAGTCTTGATTGCCAGGGCAAGTTGGTACCCATGGGAGGCGTTTCTTTCTCTGAGAAGAAGGAGGTGTAATGGGGGAGAGAACTTTGTGAGGGTAGGACTGGGAGGAGAGGAAGGTGGAGTTTAGCCCCTGGGTAGAATACTTACCTAATGTGTGGGGCCCTGGGTTCCACCCACCTGCAGCACAGCAAATAGTAGCTGTGATAGGAGTCCAAGGGAGCAGCACCAGGAGACAGAGGAGACACTAATGTAGGCTGTGGACTTTGAATGCCTGATGTGCAAATATAGGCTCATCGATTCTCACTAGTGATGTAGGATGTTGACAACAAGACACCCTGCATGTGTGGGGGCAGGGAGAGTGCTTACAAAAAAAAAACCTCTACATTTTGTGCTCAGTTTTGCCAAAATGGACTGAGAATCCTGTATTCCCAGGTATCAGGAGCCTGAGGCAGGATTATAAATTCAAGCCAACTTGGCTATTTAGTGAGACCCTGTTTCAAAAGAGGGTAGGGGACTGATGATATAGTTTAGAGGTAGAGTTCTAGCCCAGCATGCTTCAGAACCTATCTATTAAATAAATAATAAATAGACTCTCTTAAAAATCAATTTATCTTAGTAACTGGGGTTATCAGTTTTACCAAAGGGCAAGCTTCACCCTAGAGCCAGCCCTGAAAGAACGTGCATCCTACGTACTTTGTTTCTAATTTACTTATCTATTCATTGATTTTGTAGAGGTACTGCTATGGCTCATGTGAAAATCAGAGGACAACTTTCAGGAGGATGCCTTCTTCCACCATGTGGGTTCCAGGGTTTAAGCTCAGGCCTTCAGTTCAGGTGATAGCAAACGCCTTAACCTGCTGATCCATCTCTGTTCCCAGCACATGTTTTAGCAGACAGAGCCTTCCATTCCTAGATCTTTGAAAAATCTAGGCTTGATGGACAATATCGCTTCACACTCCCCTGAGAAGTAGAGACCATTCAATAAATATCATGCCTCAGTGATCTGAGTTCTGACCTGTCTCTGTATACCTGCCTTCACCATAGGTCACTAGGAAGAGAATAACTGGGGCTGAAGACACATCCATTGGTTGAGTGGTTGCCTAGCATGAGGGAATCCTTAGGTTCAACTCCTAGCACCACATAAACTAACTGTAATGGTTCATGCCTATAACCCAAACTTTTGGGTGCTGATGGAAGAGGAGAGGGGGAGGGGAGGGGGAGGGGGAGGGGGAGAAGGGGACAGAGAGGGAGAGAGGGAGAGGGGAAGAAGGAGGGAGAGAGGGAGGGGGACGGGGAGAAGGAGAGAGGGGGAGAGGGGAACAGGGAGGGGGAGAGGAGGGAGAGAGAAGAGAGGAGAGGAGAGAAGGGAATACGCCACCCACTGAAGGTGAATAAGAATACCTGGTAGGTGAGCAGGCCCTGGGGTAGTTCCCTGGGGAATTCCAAGTCTGGCTCAGTTTGGGCTTCCCCAGCCTGGCCTGGGACCTGCCTCATGCTGAGTCCCTAGCCTGGTGGGCCTCTTTGAAACTTTTAAGGCTGGTTTGAAGGTGGAAGGCCAAGAGGGGAGTTTCCATACTGCCCAGCCTCAAGGAGCCAGCCCCACCTGATGCCAGAATAAAGGGGAGCTAGATCTGGCTGGCCTGAGATCACAACACCTTGGAGGAGGCAGGAGGTTAGGAAAGCTCCAGGCCAACCTAGGCTACGTAAGAGATTCAAGGACATCCTGGAAGGGAAGAAGGTGAAGAGAGACAGGACCATTCAGCAGGACTCGGACATCAGCACCAGGAGAAGAGGGCAGATCCTGTACTACAAACCTAGGTGGGTTCCTAGGATAAAACCAGAGCCCTTCTCTTTGTTTAATCAGGGGCTGGAACTTGGCTGGGAGGCATCTTCAGAAGCCAGGCATCGTGGCTCCCACCTGTAATTCTAACACTTAGCTTGCTAAAGCAGAAAGATTGCGTTCCATCCAAAGCCAGCATCGGCTACAGATTAAGACCCTTTCTCAAGAAGCAAAACAGAGGAGACTGGGAAGATGGCTCAGTGGGTTGGAGCATCTGCTATGTAAGCATGAGAGCCTGAGTTAGAATCTCCTTCCACCATGATAAAAACCAGTAAACCCAGCATTTGGCAGCAGAGATAGACAGTAGATCCTGGGAACTTGCAGGAAGCCTAACCCAAACAATGATCTCCTGGTTCAGAGAGGAGCCCTGTCTCCAGGCAATATGGGGAACAGGGTAGAGGAAAATACTGATATTCTCCTCTCACCATAAATGAATGTGCCTACATGGTATATGCAGTCATGTACACACACCATACACACATGAACACTCATACATACGCATACACATGCATGCATGGACACACACACACAAACATGCACACTCTTAGACTTTAAAAAAGCAGGGTCAATGAGACGGCTCAGTTTGTAGAGGCCTCCAAGCCTGAGTGAGAACCTGAATTTGATCACTGGTAGAAGGAGAGAACTTACTTTCACAGTCCTGTGCCACACATGCACCATGCATGCACACACATAGACAGAGAAGGAGGGAGGGGGAAAGGAGGGAAGGAGGGAGGGGGAGGGAGGGAGGGAGAAAGAGACTAAAAGCTGAGGAGGAAGAGGAAGACCCCAACCTCTCCAGCATCCTGTTGGGGGGAGAGATGTGTGTGCAGCACAGGAGGGGAGGTGACTCTAACCACAGGCTTCCTCTCTCTACTTGCTAGAATGTAGATATGAAAAGGCTGGGTGCTAGGTGAGGGCTAGTGGGAGGAAGTCACTCAAAGGTACCCTGAGCCTTCGTTCCTCCATTCTTGCATCTCCATTTATGTGAGGTAAACAGCTTTCTCCAACAGAAGTTCCTCTCTCCTCAAAGGCCCAGAGTGTCCAGGCCAACCAACTGACCAAGAATTACAACTGCTGAAACTGTAAGCCAAAAGATATCTCTCTTCTTTAAAAACTGATGGATGTCTCTGGGTATGATGGTGTGTGCCTTTAATCCTAGCACTCAGGAGGCAGAAACAAGCAGATCTTTGTGTTTGAAGGCAGCTAGGTCTACATAGCAAAAGTTCTGGGGGTTATATAGCAAGACCTTGGTTTTTTGTTTGTTTGTTTGTTTGTTTTTGTTTTTTAAAGAAAAGTAAAAGAGAGAGAGAAGGAAGCAAGCAAGCAAGCAAGGAAGGAAGGAAGGAAGGAAGGGCTGGGTGAGATGAGAGAGAGAGAGAAGAAAGAAAGGCTGGAGAGATGATATAAATAAATAAATAAATAAATAAATCCAGGGAATCCAATGAGAGATGATATAAATAAATAAATAAATAAATAAATAAATAAATAAATAAATAAATCCAGGGAATCCAATGACCTCTTTGGTCTTTCATAGGCATGGCCCTCCTGCAAAATCCCACACATATGTACACAATTAAAATAAAGGGGCTGGAGAGATGATTTGGTGGGTCAAGGCATTTTGTTGTGCAAACCCTGACAACTGGAGTTCTCTCTCTAGATCTCCAAGAGGAAGGAGAAAACTGACTTCCAAAAGTTGTCCTCTTATCTTCCCTTGCATGCTGTGGTACATACACATAGCCCATGAGCACACACTACACACATATACACAATAATAATACTGGTAGGTTATTTCTTTGTAGGTGAAATGAGCCGATTCAAGCCAGATTAGAATATATTAAAGGCATGTTTACTGGGGAGGGGGGACACAAGGGCCTGAAGTGTACATTTTACATATCAAAGCAGACCTGGTCTTCAGTCTCTTACTGGTATACCCTGCCCCCAACCATGAACTTTCCAGCCCAGGGCAGAGCTGCCCTCCTCTTATAGAATCCAAACATTTTTCATTTTGTGCTCTCTCTCTCTCTCTCTCTCTCTCTCTCTCTCTCTCTCTCTCTCTCTCTCTCTCTCTCTCCCTCTCTCTCTTCTCTCTCTGTACTTTCATTTTTGGCCTTTCTCTCTTTTTCTCCCCACCCCACCCCCATGGTGACTTCCCTGGCCTTAATCCTTAGAACCAGTGAACTCACCTAAAACAGCTTCCCAATCAACCTGCCTTTATTATATTCAAATCTGGCTTGGATTGGCTCATTTCATCAGCAGAAAAATAGCCTATCAAAGACTTTCATTCATATGTGTGTGTGTGTGTGTGTGTGTGTGTGCATGTGCGTGTGCGCACACACACACAGACACAGACACACACACTTTATTTGATACAAGGTTTTCTCTGTAGACCATGTTGGCCTCAGACTCAGAGATCCACCTGTCTCTGACTCCTGAGTGCTGGAATTGAAGTCATGAGCCACCACTACCTGGTTTAAACACAGGAGTGGGTGTTTTTTGGTTTTTGGTTTGGGGGAGGTCTTTTGTTGGTGGTGGTATTTGTTTGTTTGTTTGTTTGTTGTTTTGTTTTGCTTGAAACAGGTTCTCTCTACATAGCCCTGGCTGCCCTGAAACTCATTAGAGTCTTTTAAAACATATTTTAGAATACATAAAATAAGATAAAATAAATAAAATGTAAAAAGGGGACTGTAGACCAGGCTGGACTTTAACTCACTAAAGTCTTTTAAAAAATATTTTAGAACAAATAGAATAAGATAAAATGTAATAAATAAATAAATAAATAAATAAATAAAGGGAAGCTGGGGACACAGCTCAAAGGCACAGTGCTTGCCCAGCTTGCTTAACTTCCTAGATTTAATCCCAATTCTGCAAAATAATAATTGATTATAATTTTACATTTCTGGAGTTTGAACTTCCCAGTCTACGGACTTCTTCTGGCAGGGACCTGTCTTGTTGACCCATCATGTCACTCTGGACGGGGACAGGACTTTGAGACCAGATAACCTTGACCTAGGTTCTCTACTCCCACACAACCTTACCTCCACTGGGGTGACCGCAACAAGTTAATTCTCATGCTCCTATCCTCCTAGGGCCTCTGAGGTTCTCTGCTGGGTCTGTGCCCTGGAACTGGAGACCCACCATGAAGGCCTGGGGTGCCCTCTGGATCGTGCTTGGATTGCTGCTGTGGTCAGAGCCAGGGGCAGGTGAGTCCGAGGACAGAGGCCTGAGGGGGAGGGGTACTTGCTTTGTTCAACCCTAATGGGACAAGGTTCCAGCTCTTAGCAAACTGCCACTCTGGCACCTTACATGATCCAAGTCCCATAGAATCAAGGAAGGGATGCCAGAAAGACCTGGAGACCTGGAGGCAAAAGTTAAGGATAATTTCCTGGAGAAGAGATACACAGAACCAGGATGGGAGGAAGGAGAGCTGGGATTGGTTGAGAAGCAGAAGAGAAAGGATATTTTACACAGAAAAGAGCCAAGTTACAGAATTGTAACTTGCATTGCCCACAGAAGAGCACCAGTTCCAGACACTAGGATTAAAATGACCTTGAGGCTCTAGGTGTACAAACACTTGTTTCCAGAACATAGGAGCTGAAGCAGGAGGCTCATGAGTGGGAGGTCAGCCTGGACTATATAATGAGTTAGAGGCCAGCCTCCAATATAGAAGCAGCCCCTGCAACAAACAAAACAACCTACCTTCTCAGATGCACATCACACCTCCTCCACTTCCTAGCTGGGTAACCTGAAGCAACTAACATGACAGTTCCATTTCAGATGCTTCACTTGTAACAGGAAGCTAATGAGATATACCTTATAATGCTTTGTGAGGATTAAATAGGTTAAATATGTCACTGGCACATGATAAGTGCTTCAATAAACATTGGCAATTATCCAACAACCCATAACTCTACTGTGGACCTGATAACCAAACATTTCTAGCTTCCACTTGCTTGTTTGCGTCTCTCTCTCTCTCTCTCTCTCTCTCTCTCTCTCTCTCTCTCTTTCTTTCTTTCCTTCTTTCATTCTTCAAGACAAGGTCTTACTACAGCTCTGGCTATCCCAGAACTTGATCTATAGATCAGGCTGGACTCAAACTCAGAGATCAGCTTCCTCTGCTGGGATTAAAGGCATGTGCCAGTATTCCTGGCTTGCATTCCTTTTCTTAAAGAGGGAAAAACCCATCCTCCTCCCCGCCCTTTGGTTACTCGTTTGTCTGTTCACCTGTCTGTGTGTCTGTCTGTTTGTCTGTCTGAGACAAGATCCCACTCTGTAGCCCGGATGGCAGGGAACTATGTAGTTCAGGTTAGTCTTGAATTTGTAGTGATCCTCCTGCCTCAGCACTTTTAAATGAGGTGATTACAGGCATGACCACAGCAACTCTTATCAAGGAAAGCATTTCATTGGGGCTGGTTTATAGGTTCAGAGGTCTAGTCCATTTTTAGCATGGTGGAAAGCATGTTACACAGACATGGTAGTGGAGGAGCTGAGAGTTCTACAACTTGATCCACAGGCAGCAAGAACAAGAGAGAGAGAGCCACTGTGCCTGGCTTGGGGTTCTGAAACCCTAAAGCCCACTCCCAGTGACACACTTCTTCACCCACTCCAACAAGGATACACCTCCTATACCCTCCCAATAGCACCACTCCCTAATGACCAATGGGCCCAACTTATGAGCCTATGGGGGATATTTTTATTTAAACCACCACAAACGCTAACCTGGCCAGGCCTCTATCCTGTTTATAGTCTTTCCATGGCTCCCTAGTTAGTGCTCAGACAGTTCTACCTCCTTAACCAACAGGCAACAGTCTGGGTGCCTCCATTTCTTCCTCTACACAATGGTAGTGCTGGTCACAATGGTGTCCGATGAAGAGGTAGGAACACTTGGAGAATGTGACCTGAACAGAGGAACATTCCAGAACAAATGAAGCTGGGTGGCTGGGCTGACTCATTCTTTCTTCCTGCAGCCTCCTCCTTGCCTCTGCTCATGGACTCCATCATCCAGGCCCTTGCTGAACTTGAGCAAAAGGTACCAGTGACTGAGGCCAGCATCACTGCCTCTGCATGGATTCTGTCAGCCAAGAACTCCAGCACCCACAATTCCCTTCACCAGCGCTTGCTGCTGAGAGCACCAAGCCACAACACTACAGAGCCAGATCCTCACTCTCTCAGCCCGGAGCTTCAAGCACTGATTTCTGAGGTGGCTCAACATGATGTACAGAATGGGCGGGAATATGGAGTGGTGCTGGCACCTGATGGCTCCACTGTAGCTGTGAAGCCTCTGCTGTTTGGGCTAGAGGCCGGTCTACAGGCACACAGCCTTGCTAACTTGCCTTCAGATTGTCTGGCTACCCCCTGTGATGCTGGAGACACCTTGGCCAATATTGGAGTCACCTGGCCAGTACTCAAGGATGCTTTTCCAAATGCCTCTTCTCCAGATGTTGGAGCCACTTTACCAAATGACAAAGCCAAGACTCCCACCACTGTGGACAGACTCCTGGCAATCACCTTGGCTGGTGACTTAGGTCTGACCTTCCTCCACAGGACCCAGACTTGGAGTCCTCCAGGCCTGGGAACTGAGGGCTGCTGGGACCAGCTTACTGCCCCCAGGGTCTTCACACTGTTGGACCCCCAGGCATCCAGGCTCACCATGGCTTTCCTCAATGGTGCCTTAGATGGAGCTCTCCTTGGGAACCACTTGAGCCAAATCCCTAGGCCCCACCCACCCCTCAGCCACCTGCTAAGAGAGTACTATGGAGCTGGGGTGAATGGAGACCCGGTGTTCCGAAGTAACTTCCGAAGGCAGAACGGTGCTGCTTTGACTTCAGCCCCTACCCTGGCCCAGCAGGTATGGGAGGCCCTTGTCCTGTTACAGAAACTGGAGCCAGAACATCTACAGTTGCAGAACATTAGCCAAGAGCAGCTGGCTCAGGTAGCCACCTTGGCTACCAAGGAGTTCACTGAGGCTTTCCTGGGTAAGGAGTTCCCCCTGGATCCTCTTAAGTAGACACTTATGGCCCACTGTGATCCCCTGGATCAGCAGGATCCAGGGCTCAGGAAATCCAGGGGGACAGCAGAATCTATAAAGACAACTTCATGGGCAAAGAAATGCTAGAGTTGGTCCTTGAAGAGTAAATAAAAATCATATAAATTCTTATGTTAAAAATGTTAAAAAAAAATGGGGGGGGTTGGGGTAGAGCGCATGCATAAGAAAGACCCTGCATTCGATTCCTAC
This sequence comes from Mus caroli, assembly GCF_978045245.1. Classification (NCBI taxonomy): domain Eukaryota; kingdom Metazoa; phylum Chordata; class Mammalia; order Rodentia; family Muridae; genus Mus; species Mus caroli. Next base: position 61,429,660 of record NW_028227273.1, read on the forward strand.
CACCACAGTAAACTGTACATAGTGGTGCATGCTGGTAAGCCTAGCTCTTGAGAGGTAGAGACCTGAGAATCAGAAGTTCAAGGTCATTCTTGAATATATATCAAGGGCAGCCTGGGCTTCATGAGCCTTGAACTCCACACCTATCCAAGACAAGAGGCAGCTCACAACTGGAAGGCAACACATGAGGGCTGATTTATTTTTAACCTGTTTATTGAGACAAGGTTACATATATAGCCCAGGCTGGTCTTGAACTTGAAAGCCCCCTTCCTTAATCTCTCAAATGCTGAGATTAACAGGGATACACTACCATATTCACACTTTTAGGTTTTCTCCTAGAAGTGGGACATATAGTGGATCCTATATATATATATATATATATATATATATATATATATATATCTTCCTTTCTTCCTTCCCTCTCTCCCACCCTCCCTCTCTGCCTCCCTCCCTCCTTTCTTTCTTTCTTTCTTTCTTTCTTCCTTCCTTTCTTTCTTTCTTTCTTTCTTTCTTTCTTTCTTTCTTTCTTTCTTTCTTTCTTTCTTTCCTCTCTTTCTTGTGTATGCTTTCTGAGCCATCTCCCTGGTCTAAAACTAGATGTTTTTCAAACCCTGGAGGCTGGAGGAATGCACACAGGTTCATTTTAATAGTGATTCTGTCTTCCAGAAGGAAATGCTTGATAATCAAAGTCTAATTAATGCTCCCTTGCTCTTGAAGGATGCCCAGCCATTCACCCCCGCTGCCGTTGGGGAGCTGCTCCCTACCGAGGCCACCCAACGCCACTCCGGCTGCCACTTGGATTCTTATATGTGCATCACACATACGTGCCAGCGCCACCCTGCACCACCTTCCAGAGCTGCGCCGCCAATATGCGCTCCATGCAGCGTTTCCACCAGGATGTGCGCAGCTGGGATGACATCGGCTACAGGTGGACCTAGCCTAGACCACTGTGGAAGGGACTGGAAGGCAGGGGGTAGAATGAGTGGGCTGAAATGAACAAGTTGTAGAAGAATTTTGTAGTGGGCATGGTCAAAAAACATACTGTGGTCAAAATAAGGGGCGAGGTCCAAAACTGGTGGGGCTATGAGTCCCGCAAGGGAGAGTGACAGAAGAGTGAAGAGGGATGTGACTGGTTCTTAGGGGTAGATTCAAAAAGGAGAAAGCTTGTTTTCTTTTGTTTTGTTGAGAGACAGGGTTTTCTCTGTGTAGCCCAAGTTGTCCTGGAACCTTGGCCTCGAACTTCCTAGTTCTGGGATTAAAGGCTTAGGCCACCACAGCCCGCTGCTGCTGCTGCTGCTGCTGCTGCTCCTCCTCCTCCTCCTCCTCCTCCTCCTCCTAATGAAACACGGTCTCAGCGGGCCTGCAGCTCACTATGTGGAAACCGCTAGTCTCGAACTCATAGAGTTCTGCCTGATTCTTTCTCTGAATGCTATGATTAGGGTATTCTGCACCATTTTGCAAGAAAGAAAGGTTTCTGGGTTTGCACTTGGTGTTCAAATGATACTAAATTGAATGAAACAGAAGCAGTGTGTTGCACTTGGTGTTGTAAGGCACAGAAACAAAGTCCCGCTGATCCTAAAATATCCCATCCCCTCCACAGTTTCGTGGTAGGCTCCGACGGCTATGTGTACCAGGGCCGTGGCTGGCACTGGGTAGGTGCGCACACACGCGGCTACAACTCCCGCGGCTTCGGTGTGGCCTTTGTGGGCAACTACACTGGGTCACTGCCCAACGAAGCTGCGCTGAACACAGTGCGCGACGCGCTCCCGAGCTGCGCAATTCGCGCAGGTCTCTTGCGGCCAGACTACAAGCTGCTTGGCCACCGCCAGCTAGTGGTCACCCACTGCCCCGGGAACGCGCTCTTCAACTTGCTGCGCACCTGGCCTCACTTCACAGAGGTGAGTCTGCTTGTCCCTGTGCCTGAGCTTTAGCCTGTCACCCATGCATCTTCGAAACATGGCTCAGGCACAACCTTGAGTCTCTCTCTATGGCATCATTTGTCCTGTCTATTCTGCGACACAACTTCAGCCCTGGCCCTGCCCCAGTCATCTCACCTTTTGCCTAACTCCTAACACCTCTGATGCCACCTCTCTGACCTCAGTCCGGCCTTCTTTACATAGCTTTGCTAGATTACAGACTTCTGCTGTCCAGCTCTCTACCCCAAACCACTGTTGCGGTTCAGCCACAGCTACAGCCTGGGCTGTTTGGGAACTGAAGTTTCTCTCTTCGGGGCCTCATCATGATTGTGGCCTGATACTACTCAGCTTTGAAGATTGCTCATCTGAAGAGCAATTTGTCTTATAACATTTTTTATCAATTTCTGACAATACCTAAGATAAAACCCTTCTGCCTACACTACCTCAGGATACCAGCCTAGAACTCACTCTAGACTCCTAATGTGAAGGCTTCTGCTCATAGAAGCCTAACCTACCTGCTCCAAATTATACTGGTGGCAAAACCTCAGTCCAGTCCCTACTCCTGTGTTGCTCTTCTCTGCTCATCCCAACCCTGCAGGTTCTTGATAGCCTCTGACTCCCTGACTCCTGAGGCTCCTTTACATTAGAGCAATCTAGACCTAGCCAGCACAACCAAAATAAAAGTATCACCCAGCCTCTGATTTCTACCACTACCTAACCGCACAGTCACATTACCAGAGTCTGTTTTGTTTGTGAAACACAGTCTAACCCAAGCTAGCCTTGAACTCACTGTGATGGTCAGGCTTGCCTCCACTCCCTCCACCCTCCTGTTTCTGCCTCAAGTGCAGAGATTGCAGGCTTTTGAAATATATTACATCCAACTGCTACTTCCTTCTTTTTCCTTTTTAGTGTGTGCGGGGGCCGTGCATTTGCATGTGTGTGTTTATGTCTGTGGTGGTAAAGACAACTTCCGGTTTTACCCTCAGGAAAGGCATCTATCTACCTCCTTTGAGACAGGATTTCCCATCAGACTGAAGCTCACCAAAATGGCTAGGTTTGCTGGCTAGTAGGCTAAGTCTTCTTGTCTTCAGATCTCCAGTGCTGGGATTGAAAGATGCCACTTCACCCAGCATCTTTATGTGGGTTCTGGGGATCAGACTCAGGTCTTCATGCTTGCAAGGCCATTTCTCCAGCCGCTATTTTGATTTTGTTTGTTTGTTTGTTTGTTTGTTTGTTTGGGGTTTTTTGGTTTTTCAAGACAGGGTTTCTCTGTGTAGCCCTGGCTGTCCTGGAACTCACTTTGTAGACCAGGCTGGCCTCGAACTCAGAAATCCGATGCCTGCCTCTGCCTCCCGAGTGCTGGGATTAAAGGCATGTGCCACCACACCCGGCCTGCTGTTTTGACTTTGAGGCAAGGTGGGGAATGGTCTTTCATTTTGGATCCTCTAGCCTCACCTCTATATTACCACTCCTGTTTTCATTAAGCTATTTATCTGCCTGCCCTTCCCTGCAGACATGTTTGAGTTTGTTTTTTCTTTTTCTTAGATATTTTCTTTATTTACATTTCAAATGTTATCCCCTTTCCTAGTTTCCCCTCCGAAAATCCCCTATCCCCTCCCCCTGCTCCCCAACCCACCCACTCCCATTCCTGGTCCTGGCATAGAGCCTTCACAGGACCAAGGGCCTCTCCTCCCGTTGATGACCAACTAGGCCATCCTCTGCTACAAATATAGCTAGAGCCAAAAGTTCTACCATGTGTTTTCTTTGATTGGTGGTATAGTTCCAAGGAGCTCTGAGGGTACGGGTTAGTTCATATTGATGTTCCTTCTATGGGGCTTCAGTCCCCTTCAGCTCCCTGGGTATTTCTCTGGCTCCTTCATTGGGAACCTTGTGCTCCATCCAATGGATGACTGTGAGCATCCACTTCTGTATTTGCCAGGTTGATTTGTCTTAATAGGGACTTGTACTTGTGGTATAACCTGGGTTAGTTTTGTTTTGTTTCTTGTTTTTTTTGTTTCTTGAGACAGTATTTTCACTATGTAACCTGGAACTCACACAGATGTATCTGCCTGCCTCCTGGGCCCAAGATTAGCCTTAAACTCTCCAAATCATTTGGCCTTAGACTCCCAAGTGCTGGGATTGTAGACATTTCCCCATCAGCTTGGTGTCCACTCCTTCACTTTGGGCTCCTGTCCTGTCCTATATCCAAGATTCCATAGCAAGGAGGGCAGACCCAACCACACATTACGTCTAAGTTTCATATTCTCTTATTTCTTCTAGGTTGAAAACTAAGAACTCCTTTGAGAGACCCTTGAAGATCCAGGAGGCCTTATCCCTATGATCCTTTGAGCAACCACAGACCTCTAATAAAGGGACCACTGAAAGGAAATCTCTATGAGTATCACCTTCCTCAGAGACCAAAATGCAAGCAATGTGTGTGTGGCTCAGTGGGAGAGCACCTAGTTGACAAGCAAGAGGCTTTTAGTTTTGTTTTATTTTGTGGGGGTTTTTTGTTTTGTTTTGTTTTTTATTTTCATACAGTGTTTCTCTGTGTAGCCTTGGCTGTCCTGGAACTTGCTCTGCAGACCAGGCTGGCCTTGAATTCACAAAGATCTGCTTGCCTCTGCCTCCTTAGTGCTGGGATTAAAGGCATTGCCACCACTGCCCATCCAAGGCTCTGGATCTCCATTCTAGCACTACAACAGAGTCAGGCTGGCTATGGGAACTCATACTTGTAATCATAGCAATTGGAAGGTAGAGGAAGGAGGTTTTCTTGGAAGCTGTGGGTATTAGGGACTGATCCCTCCTGACAATGAGTACTAGAGAGTTGGGATGACAAAAATTGAGGCAGTTTATTTTACGACCTTGTAAGGTGAAATGCCAACAAAACTGGCAATGGCGCCCCATTGGGAGAAAACTGTCCCTTTTTATTTTTTATTAATGGTCCTAATCAAAATTCCTTTCCCCGCTTTGCTGCATGTTGCCTGAGTTCCATTATCCATTCATCTCCCCCTTTTTTCAATGTATGCTCTTGGTCATGATGCAGCCAGCTGCCTGTACCCTCTCATCCTGTAAAGATAACCTTGGTTTGGAAAGAAGGTTAACTAAAAGGCCAGACAAGAAGAAGGCACAAGCTGTTAGGGCAAAGAAGCCAATGCCTTCCTTCTGCTTACCTGAAACCTATGCCCATCTAAGGGACTTTTGTACTGAAAATGGACCCTTGCGTTTTGTTTGCCACCAAGGCTAGAGGTTAACCTGTGCTACGGAATCAAGAAAACAAAAACAAATAAATTAATTTCCGTACAAAATGGTGATTTGGAGGCAACCCTAGAACTTCCCTATTGGGGAGTAAGAAGGCAAAGCCTGGGGGGAAAGCAGCCAGGGCAGCAGTCAAGCCAGTTTCCACTGCAGGCAAGCAGAGCTCAGCTACTGGAAGACAGCATCAAACTGTAATCGAACAGTAATTCCCTCCCCTGGGATCCCTGGGTCACTGGTAGAGGGCCGCTCTCGGGAAGTGTTAGCTCAGTGGCACATTGGGACTGCTGGTCACATCATGAGCAGATTGGACCCATTTCCTTAAAAAAAAAATTACATTAAAAAACATAACCTGAAGCTGTGGCTCAGTGACAGCACTTGTCCAGTATACCGGGAGCCCTGGGTTTCTCCTCCAGCACTAGAAAAAGAAAGGAAAAGAGAAAGTGAAAAGGGGAAATGTGGGGAGTGGCCCAGTATGCAGCAAACTAATGAAGACCTCTGGAGGTGCTTCAGGAGATAAGAATAAGAATCTGAGTTCAAATCCCCACTACTCATGTAAAAAGCTGGGCGCTGCCGAATGCTTCTGCAACCCTGGCGCTACGAAGGGTGGGCACAGGAGGATTGCTGAGGTTTGGCGGCTGCCGGCCAAACTCTAAATCTGATGAGATATACTGTCTCCAGAGACTAAAGCAGAGGGTGACAGCGCATCACATTTGATAACAGCCTCTTCTGACCTGTGTGGATGATCCCCACCCCAACCCCTAACCCCAGTCAACGTGGCAGAACACGGAGTAGCTCTTGTGCACAGTGAGAGGTTTGAATGAGGTGGGCCTATCTAAAGTATAAACATATCAGATCAGAAACCTCTGACTCTACAGGGACAGTCGGTGGCTTTACTAACCACACCATCCCTCCATTAGACTGGAGATAGGTGAATGTTTGCCTTGCATATTTGAGGCCTGGGGGGTCTACTTTCAGTACCACAAATGAAAAGCCTCCCATTTTGATTAGTCATTTTCCATCATAGGAATATTCTCTAACATCATATTGTACCCAGTAAATATATACAACCATAATTTATCATTTTAGTAAAATATGGCTGAGGTGGCCCACACCTTTAATTTCAATTTTTGGAAGTCAAAGGTAGGCATTTCTCTGTGAATTTGAGAACAACCTGCTCTACCAAGCAAGCTCCAGTCCTGCTATAGCTACATAATGAAACCCTATCCCAAATTTTAATCAATTTATTAACTTACATGCACATGCCTTTAATCCCAGAACTTGGGAAGCAAAGGCAGGTGGAGTTGAGGCCAACCTAGTTTGCACAGCAGGGCTAACACAGAGAAACCCTGTCTTGCAAAAACCTAACTAATTCTGATCAATTAGTTAATTAATTAATTAAAATAAAGCTGAAAGTGTAGCCCAGTAATAGAGTGCTTGCCTAGCATATACAAAGGCGTGAGCTCCATCTCTCACACTGCATAGATGAAGCATGATGATACATAACTTTCATTTCAGGGCTCAGGGGTAGAAAGCAAAAGAATCAGGAGTTCATGTCATCCTCTTGTAGCCCAAGCTAGCCTTGAACACACTACGTAGCTAAAGATGGCCTGCAAGAGGATGGCTTGGTCGGTCATCAATGGGAGGAGAGGCCCTTGATCCTGTGAAGGTTCTATGCCCCAGTATAGGGGACTGCCAGGGCCAGGAAGCAGGAGTGGGTGGGTTGGAGAACAGAGGGAGGGGGAAGGGAATAGAGGATTTTCAGAGGAGAAACTAGGAAAGGAGATAACATTTGAAATGTAAATAAAGAAAATATCTAATAAAAAAAATGACCTGCAATATATATAGCAAGCTCAAAAACAGGCTGGAATACAGAAGACCTTATCTCACGTGTGTATGTGTGTATATACATATATGTGTGTGTATTATATATTATGTATATTAATCTAGAGCTATGGCTCAATTGTTAAGAATACTTACTGCTTGAGGTTGGAGAGATGGCTTAGAGATTAAGAGCACTGACTGCTCTTCCAGAGGTCCTGAGTTCAATTCCCAGCAACCACATGGTGGCTCACAACCATCTGTAATGAGATCTGACTCCCTCTTCTGGAGTATCTGAAGACAGCTACAGTGTACTCACATACATAAAATAAAGAAATATTAAAATAAAAGAATACTTACTGCTCTTTCAGAGAATCTGGGTTCAATTCCCAGTAACCCCATAGTGTTTCAGATTTGTCTTTATCTGTATCTCTGGTCTCAGGGAATTCAATGCCTTCTTTTGACCTCCATGGGCAACAAACACACACATGGTACACATACATACATACATACATACATACATAGAAAAAAACAACAAACAAAAAACCTGTTACACATAAGAATGAAACAATCCTTTTTAAAAGTTAAAGAAAATGAAGGAAAATAATGATTTAGGCCCAGAAGTATGGCTCGATGGTAGAGCACTCTCATGGTGTGTGTATAGCATGGTGTTTCATTTCCAGCAAAGGAGAAGGAAAGAACAGAGGTCTGGGAATAGAGCCAGTATGTAAGGATATGGCAAATAAAATAAGTAGAAATCTACCCGGGAAGGGTGTTGTTTTATTGAACAGGACTCATGTAGCCCAAGCTGGCCTTGAACACACTATATAGCTAAAGATAACCTCCAATTTCTGATCGTCTCGCTTCTAACTACCAACTGAGATTACAGGCCTGTGCTACCACATCCAAGTGTATGTGGCACTAGGAATCAAACCAGGGCCTTGTGCATGAGAGACAAGTGCTCTGCCAAGACGCGTATTTCTAGCCCTCAAAATAAAATTTCAAAGGAAAAAATTAAGATTTATTCATAATAGGATTATAAGGTGTAAGAAATATAAATGCATTGTCCCTTTTTTTGTGTGTGTGTGGTGGTGGCGGAGTTTGAGACAGAGTTCCTCTGTGTGGCCCTGGCTGTCCTGGAACTCTCTTTGTAGGCCAAGCTGGCCTCCCCCTGCCTCTGCCTCCAGAGTGCTGGGATGAAAAGCATGCATCACACACCCAGCTTGTAATGCCCCTTTCTCAAAGCAAAAGTTTCAGGACAATCACAGTAAGGAGAGCCTTAAACTTTGAGCCTGGGCCTTTAGTGATTTCCAGTACCGTATACCCAGAAAGTCAGCCTTATCCTATCCACTCCATGGCTCCAACTCCCACATACATAGTCCACTATATATCCCAGGCTGGCTTCAAACTTATGGCACCAATTTTCTTGTGCCAGTCTTCCAAGTCCTAGAATTACATGTGTGCGCTGCCCCACAAATTATTGTTATCCTTTCCTTTGTACAAAGTATTCCTTCTACCTGGTACAATCGTCTGTTTTCTTCTCGTGTTTCAGTTTTTAAAAGTTATCTCCCTAAAGAAGTCTTCCTTGATTTTTCCAGCCTGGGAAGAGTGGCATTTCTGCTCAACTGGTCATCCTTCATCTGTGTCTATCCTGTCCCAATCTCCCATACAAATTCATAATGTCACACTGAATTCAGGACATGTCCCCTCCCCAGATGGAAACAGGAGGACAGAAATCATGTTTATTTAATCTCTTCCCCCATCTCATGGAGTGAGCACTCAGGAAACATTTGTCAAACATGAGCTTTTTAAAATGTTTTAATTATGTCTATCTGTGGATGGTTATATCCCCTTGCAGTGTGGAGTGTAAAGACACTCAGAGGCCAGAACAGGGTTTCAGGTCCTGCAGAGCTGGACATGCAGAGCTGGACATGCAAATGGTTGTGAGCCACCCATGCCATAACGTTTCTTGTTTAACCTCAGAGTCACCTCTCTAGCCCTTGAATGGGAGCTTTTGAAGCCTGATACCATCATTCTTTACAAATAAGGAAACACAGGGAGAGGAAATGACTTGTCTGAGGTCACAGTGAGAAGGGAGACACCAGCAGTCCAGCCTGGGAGAGAACAGTGCTGATTCACTCCTGCCGGGGTGTTGGCCACCCACTCCTTTTTTGTTAAGTCTGTATTGCATTTTATTTATTTTGTATGTTGCACATATATACATGTGCATGAGAGTAGACAACTTGTGAAAGTCTGTTATTCCCTTCTTGTATTCACTGATCCATCTTAATGAACCCACCTCTTTCTCAAATAAACATTTATCCAAACATAAAAGATACTGACTGAACTGCACCCAAAAACTCACGTCAAAGAGATTTCACAACAGAATACACCCAGCATTGAAACTCAAAAACAAAGCATGTCAAATTTATGTTGTATGAATTTGACTTGCACTTAAAAATAAATCTGGAATGTGAGCTGGAGAAATGGCTCAGTGGTTAAGAGAACAGACTCCTAAACTTGAGTCGAATTCCCAGCACTTATATCGGACAGCTCATAAACACCTGTGGCTGTAGCTCTAGGAGAACCTAATGCCTCTGACCTCTGTGGATACCCTCTCACACATGAATACACTACTCTCTCTCTCTCACACACACACACACACACACACACACACACACACACGCAGTGGGGGTGCATTTTAAATATTGGTCAAGATTATTGATGCCAGGATTCGGGAGACTGAAGCAGGAAAATCAAAGGTTCAAGTCCAGCCTGGACTAAGTAGGAGATCTTGTGTGGAAAAAAAAAAATATATATATATACAGGCTGAAAATGTAGATCAGTTGATAAAGCCTTCATCTAACACAAACAAAACCCTGGGCTCAGGGGGAAGAATACACCAAACAAAGCCAGGAACAAACAAACAAACAACAAACAAACAGGCTGGGTATGTGGTGCACACCTATAATCCCAGCACTTGGGAGACAGTGGCAGGAGGAATAGAAACTTAAGACCAGCCTTGTCTATGTACCAAGTTCAAGGCCATCCTTGGACACAATAGACCCCCATCTCAAACAAAGCAAAACAAAACCAATGAAGCCATCTTCCCAAAGTCTCTTTTATGTCCTCACTCAGCCACTAGCCCTTCTGAATGAAACTGATTCCCTGGCTTTTTAAAAAGATTCATTTGTATTGTTTTTAACTGTATGCATCTGTGTGTGTGTGTGTGTGTGTGTGTGTGTGTGTGTGTGTGTGTGTGCATGCTCGCTCATGCAAGTGGGTACAAATGTCCAAAGAAGCATGAGTTCCCTTGGAACTGGAGTTCCAGGCAGTTGATAACTGTCACAGATTTAAGGAACTGAACAGTTTCTGGTCCTCTACAAGGACAGCCACACACTTCACTACGGAGCTGTCTCTCCAGCCCCAAGTCTGTGGCTTGTGTTGTCACATGCTTGGTTCTCAACTTCTCACTACTTTACTTTTCTTTCTTTCTCTCTCTCTTTCTTTCTTTCTTTCTTTCTTTCTTTCTTTCTTCCTTCCTTCCTTTCTCTTTCTTTCTTTCTTTCTTTCTTTCTTTCTTTCTTTCTTTCTTTCCTTCTTTCTTTCTTCTCTTGTTTTGTATTCTTTGATACAGGGTCTTGCAGGAGAACCCTGGCTCCCCCTTGAACTCACAACCTTCCTGCCTCAGATTCCTAAGTACTAGATTTTATGTGCGTGTGTGTAGTTATCACTCTGAGAAAGGGTTAGGACTCTATACTATATGGCTGAACTCACCCAGAGTACACTCTTCAGCTTTTGCTTTTGTTCCGCACTGTGATTCGTCTGACATCATTAGTTAAAGAATTTATTCATTTTCCTTGCTATATGATACTCTTCGGTGTGGAAATGTCTCTGAGTATTTGTCCAGCTGTCAGTGGACACCTGGAGTCTATGGAGTCCTTAGGTGCAGTGTTGGTGGCCGTGTCTATTGGATGTCTACCTAGCAGGGGAAATACTGGATCTGAGGAGAGCCACATCACCATGCTAGAACAAGGACTGGAGGTGTGGCACAATGAGGGCTACAACTGTCACTGAACATGCAGTCTTTAGTTCTAACTTAACACTGGTTTGGGGAAAGTCTAGCCAAGAGTCCAAGGCCAGCCTGGGCTACAACACATGCAGTGAGCTCAAGGCCCAGTCTGTATAATAAAAAATGAAAAGAAGGCTAGGCATGTGGCTAAGTAATAGAGCATAGGCCTTGCACCCAGGCCCTAGGTTCCACTCCCAAGGTGGAGGGGCTGGTGAATGGCTCAGCGGGTAATGTCACTTGCCTGTAAGATCCAGAGTTCCAGCCCCCAATCTCACACAAAGGTGGGAGAGAAATGACTCCACATAGCTGTCCTCTGATCACCATATGAACACTCTAGCATCCACACACAAAAAAATAATAAATAAATGGTTTTTTTAATCCATTCCAATAAAATTGTGGCAGCTTCCCTACATAAGTGAGTCTTTCTACACTCTGGCCACCAGGAGATTTTAGGGGGCCTTGCTAGCCAGCATTTATCTAACGTGTTCCCATTTCACAGAAGGCAACTGAAGCTCAAAGAGAGAAGTATGTACTGCCTCCTAGACCTTCTCGTCAGAAGCCAGAACTGCCAACCTCTCTTCCACCCTGCCACCTCCACATCCTGCCCCCATCATGCCCTCCCAGCTTGACTGTAAAGGGGGGGGCGGGGCAGGGGAGACAAGACAGGGTCACGTGGAGCTAGGTTCTGAGGAAGGAAGCTAGGCACAGTACAGACGGCTGCTGGTTCTGGACTGGCCAGGAAATCAAGGTAAGGGAGGGTGTATGTGTGGCATCCTCAAGTATGTTCCTGGAGGCAAAGCTGAGAAGAGACCAGGGGAGATGAAGTCAGAATGTGGGCAGACAATGTTCAGAACCTTTTGGTCTCGCAGCAGAGACTCCTCCGCCATGGACCCACCGTTGCAGAGTGAAGATTCCCAAACGCAGCCCTCGCTGCCCTCTCCGCTGACATCCTACCGCTGGCACACTGGAGGCAGTGGGGGAAAGACTGCTGGAGGGTTCCGCTGGGGCCGCTTTGCAGGCTGGGGAAGGACCCTGAGCCATCAGGAGCCCATGGTGAGCAGCCAGCCAGCCCCTAGATCTCTGTTTCGTCGGGTCCTCTCTGCACCCCCTAAGGAGTCACGGTCCAATCGCCTCCGGTTTTCCAAGACCCTATGGGGGAGGCACAAGAACGTGGCATCACTGCTGGAACCCAAGCCAAATCCGAAGGCCCCAGGTACGCTCTCCCCCAATCCAGCTGGGGCTAGGCTGGGTGGCCGGAAGCCTGGGTGTTTGTCTGTCAATCTAGCATCAGCCCTCTAGACACAGGAAGTTGTGGGGAGTATGAAAGCCCAGCAGGAAGCGGCTGGGGCCTCTACCAGCGCTCATCTCTCTTTCCCCCTAAACTGGGTGAGGAAGACTGGCAGGACCCGTAGGCAGCTGGGTTCAGCTGAGAAAGGAGCATTGAATGGATGCATGCACCTTAGTACTGCGAGGATGTCTAACTGTTCTTGGCACTGATGGTTGTGTCTTTGGGATCCAGTAGACCAAGCCGTTGGCTACATATGGATTTCAGCTGCCATATATACATAGCCTATGTCTTACTTTGTTTCCTTGAATGTGAAAATTCCCCATCTCTGCCTTAAAGACAACATTCATTCATTCATTCATTCAAGCAGATGTTCATTCAGTGTGTGTGTGTGTGTGTGTGTGTGTGTCCTTTATCACAACACATGTGTTGAGGTCAGAGGACAACCTGCATTTATTTATTTATATTAGAAAGGGGCAAGCAAGCCATGGTTCCTGGAGTCAAAGGACAACTTTCAGGAGTCAGTTCTCTCCTTCAATCACGTGAGTCCTGGGGGTCAAACTCAGACAGCCTTGGAGGCAAGCACCTTTATTTTCTGAGCCATCTTGCTGGGTCAAGCAGAAGTTTTTTGAGCATGGAATTGGTCCCTGAGTGAAGCACTAAGGAGAGCTTCGCAAAGCAGATGACACTCCCTGCCCTGTGGAGTTCACGTTGTAGTGGGTGGGGGAGGAACAGTTACAAACCTGCTGCAAAATGAGAACTGGGAGACTAGTGGACACTAGGAAGATTAGAGACCAGGGCCTAGCATATACTAAGAGATCCAATTGTAGGAAAGGGTTAGGGCCTCGGATGTGGCTCGGTGATAGAGCACTTGTTTAACATGGAGAGGTTGTGGGATTGTGGGTTTTACACCCACCACCAAGAAAAAAGGAAGAGTTGTATGTATCACCTCTAGTGGTAAAATCGGGTAGAAAGTACACCTAGAAGATCGGTTCAGCTGGTGTTTGCTGGAAGCTCATGGTTAATTCAGCTCTTTCCTAGAAAGTTTTGAAATGCCTTCCATTCATCAGAGTTAGGACTACTAAAATCCCAGCACTTGGAAGGCAGGAGCAGGAAGATGAGTTCTTGAGTTCTTGAGTCTTGAGTTCTAGGCCTGCGTAAGCCATGTAACAAGGCTTTATCTCAAAACAACTGAGGCTCTGGTAAGGTGACCTGCAAGTAAAAGCACCTGGTGATAACCCTGAGCCCACATGGTCAAGGAGAGACTGATACCTAAGTGTTGCCCTTCACCTTCCCGTGAACCCACACAAATAAATAAATAAATAAATAAATAAATAAATAAATAAATTCAAGCTGTTCTCCGGCCTCCACTTGTGCCATGGCAAATGTGTGTGCATAAGCACAAACTAAATAAATGTCATAGAAACATCTCAGCCTTCATGTTATATTTAGAAAAGTGGTTTCATACTATGGGAATTTTTTTTTCCAAGATAGGCTCTTGCTGCATAGACCTGGCTGTCCTCAGACTCACAGATCTGCCTGTCCCTGTCTTCTGTTTGCAGGGATTAAAGGTGTGCACCACCAGGCCCAACTATTTCTTTCCTTCCTTCCTTCCTTCCTTCCTTCCTTCCTTCCTTCCTTCCTTCCTTCCTCCTTTCTTTTTTTTTCCAGTTTAGGGACTCACACACAAAAGGCAAGTGCTCTACTACTGGGCTAAGCTCCCAGCCCTGCAGCAGTATTCTGAGGGCCCTGTAGAGTGCCAGAGCTGGCCCACTACATAGGCTCCTGATAGTGCTTTCTACCAAGCAAGCGTGTTCCTTCCTAGCTCAGCATCTCCCACAGTGGGGATTGAGGTCATCCACTGGTGGAGGGTATGCTTAGTACAAGCCAAGCCCGGGGCTCAATCCCCAGCACCATAGTTCCTAACTGGCTGCAGACACTTCTGTCCAGCCTTTACTGCCCTTCCCTTGATTTCCCTGGGCTCTGTTCATCTGCCAGCCTTTGTTCAGAGACACCATATACTTTCCCTTCCATCTTGGCTGGGTGAAATTCAAATTTCAGTTCAGAACCTAGTGCAAATGTCAGGGGGAGGAGTAGAGCCCTCCCTGATCCACTCTCCACCAACACCACCTCCCCAAGAAGGAAAACTCCATGGACTTACAACTTTGTCTATACCATTCTCAAATTCTCAAATAAATCCTTTCCACCTTAAGGAAATTATTTTAGAGAGAGACAGACAGAGGGAGAGAGAGACAGAGAGAGAAAGACAGACAGACAGACAGACAGACAGACAGACAGACAGACAGAACACAGCATGGAGACGTCAGAGGATAGCACTGTAGAATATGTTCTCTTCTTCCACCCTTATGTGGGCTCCAGGAGTTGAATTCACACCAGGCTTGCATGACTGGTACCTTTACCTATTGAACCACCTTGCTGGTCCCACATTAGTTATCTATGTAAGAGACCAAGGCTCATATCCCTTCATTCTATCTATCTATCTATCTATCTATCTATCTATCTATCTATCTATCTAACTACCTATCTCTCCCTTTCTCCTTCCTTCCCTCCTCTCCCTCCCTTTTCCTCCTCTTCCTCCTCTTCCCCCTCTTCCTCCTCTCCATCTCTTCTTGTTTTTGGAATAATGTCTCAAATTAGTAGCCCAAACTGGCCTGAAACTCATCCTCCTTCAGTTCAGTGTGTCAGGTACTGGCATTACAGGTGTGTGCTACTAGGCCTACCTTTGCCCAGTCTCTTGGTTAAGAGAAGAATGCTTGTGTTAGAAGCCTAGCTTAATCACACACTCACAAGTTGTGTGATTCTGGTAGGTCACTCTACCTTTCTGGGCCTCAGTTCTAATGCCCTTTGTTTGTTTGTTTGTTTGCTTGCTTGCTTGCTTGCTTGCTTGCTTTGTTTTGTTTTGTTTCAAGACAGGGTTTTTTTTTTGTGTGTAGCCCTGGTTGTCCTGGAGCTCACTTTGTAGACCAGGCCGGCCTCAAACTCAGAAATCCACCTGCCTCTACCTCCCAAGTGCTGGGATTAATCTAATGCCCTTTAAATGGCTTTTGAAGATTAAGTGAGAAAAGGCATGAAGAGCAATAAACGTAGTACTGGACAGAGAGCTGACAGGCAGTGTCCGCTTCTAGGGTTGTCGAGAACAAACCCCAGAGAGGGTAGATATCTACCCAAGGGCACCCAGACTGACATGCTGAAGTGTGCACCTTCATGTGTGAAGACGGGGGTTAGAGGAGGAAGAGGAGACTCTGAAATCAGCATCACCTCCTCTTCCCAGAGCCAGAGCTGGAGGTGGTAGCAGACCCAGATCTACCCGTTGCACAGATCCCTGAGCCTCCCACCCCGGACATGCCTGTTTGGAACATTGATGGCTTTACCCTTCTCGAAGGAAGGCTGGTGATGCTTGGTGAGGAGGAGGTAAGCAGGGAAGGACAGGGAAGGACAGGACAGAGGCGGTGGTAGAGGGTAAACACCAGAAATGTGTGTGCCCCCTCATGTGTCCCCCCCTTCTGACTGCCCACCTGTATGGGGGGACAGGGTCCTCGCCAAATCCGAGTGGGAAGCGCCAGTTCAGAGAGCAGCATGCAGGCAGCTTTGGGGAACCTCAAGGATGCAGGTAAATTTGGGGATTTGGGGAGACTGGAGGATTGGGGAGCCTTTCAAAGTGATTTATCATCTACCATGCTTTCTACCCTTAACCTCTTACCTCTGACCACCCACAGTTCGGACCCCTGGAAAAACTGAGCCGGAAGCTGCTGGTTCCAACCAAGTCCACAATGTTCGGGTATGGCAGCAAGTGTGATAGGGCGGGGGAGCAGCAGGGGTGAACAAGATCTCCTAGACCTTGGCCTCAGACATGCTCTACCATCTAACTATATCACACAGAGAGAGAGAGAGAGAGAGAGAGAGAGAGAGAGAGAGAATTAGGGGCAGGTGTGAGAGTGCACACCTATAATCACTGTCACAGAGACAAGAGGATTGCTTAGGCTTCATAGTGAGGTTCAAGCAAGCCAGGGTAGATATTGAGACTGCTTGAAAAATAAACACACACACACACACACACGATGACTATTTCAGATTTTCTGATCCTTGATCTCTGCTTCTTTTTTATTACTTCTTTGGATATTGATCAAAAGCCTATGCATGATTTCTCTGATGCTCTGGGCTTTTCAACAGTCCCCATCCACTTCTACCATGTAGAGCTTGCTAATCTCTATTGCTGAATATGCTGGCTTTCTTGGACACTAACTCAAAAGGCACAACTAAGGAAGGGAGGAAGGGAGGGAAGGAGCAGGGAAGCAAAGAGGGGAGAGAGAGAAAGAAGTGCAAGCTGTTGGGCAGGGGAAGATAGCACCATTGAACTTAAAGAGCATTTGCCCCTTGTGAGGCTTTAAGTACAACCCCCAGTATTGCACAACATGAATATAAATGTCATATGCTGGTTACAGATGTTAATGAATCTGGTAACAGATGTTAGTGAGCTTGGTGCACCAAGACCAGCAGATCCTCAAGGATACTCTGGGTGGGACAAAGCTGAGGAAAGAGCACAGGGTTCTCTCTGGCTCAGATACCTCCCTGTCCCCTTAGAAGTTACTCAAGAGGCTGAAGGAGAAGAAAAGAGCCAAGTCAGAACTGGGAGCCTACACCCCTCGAGATGGGTAAGAGTCTCTGAGAAGCTGGAGGGCTGTGGTTCAACATTGTGCCATCTGGCAGCACCTCTGGGTTCCTTATCTTCACCTTCGCCAGCTGCCTGTGTGTTCTCTCTATTCTGCTTCATGCTAGGTGAACTTGGGGCCACAAAGACCCCAGGTATTTTCTTATCTCTTGGTTGAACTTTTCTTTTTTTTTTAATATTTTTATTACATATTTTCCTCAATTACATTTCCAATACTATCCCAAAAGTCCCCCATAGCGCCCCCCACTTCCCTACCCACCCATTCCCATTCTTTTGGCCCTGGCATTCCCCTATATTGGGGCATATAAAGTTTGCAAGTCCAATGGGCCTCTCTTTCCATTGATGGCCGACTAGGCCATCTTTCGATACATATGCAGCTAGAGACAAGAGCTCCAGGGTTCTGGTTAGTACATCATGTTGTTCCAACAATAGGGTTGCAGATCCCTTTAGCTCCTTGGGTACTTTCTCTAGCTTCTCCATTGGGAGCCCTGTGATACATCCAATAGCTGACTGTGAACATCCACTCCTGTGTTTGCTAGGCCCCAGCATCGTCTCACAAGAGACAGCTATATTTGGGTCCTTTCAGCAAAATCTTGCTAGTGTATGCAATGTTGGTTGAACTTTTCTAATGAAATAAAAGCTAACCAAATACCTTGGATCTAGGAACTCCAAAGAATGCATGGAAATTCAGCCATAAGGGATGGAGGTGGGGGAAGGAAACAGCGGATCAATCGCTAGGATGCTGAAAGGAGACAGCAGCTAGGGTAACTAAAGATTAGAAAGCTAAGGCCTAAGTGAGTGAGGAATAACGCCTTGTTCCCCTTCACTGGCCCCAGACCTCCCAGTGCTCTTGGTTCCAGAGAATCACTGGCCACACTCTCTGAGCTGGACCTAGGTGCTGAGAGGGACGTGAGAGTCTGGCCGCTGCATCCTAGCCTCTTGGGGGAGCCGTACTGCTTCCAGGTAAATAAGGAACCCACCTTAGCCTCTGCTAAACCCTTGGCACCATCTCAGCCTCTATTTAACCATTGAATCCCGCCTCAAATAGGTAACCTGGGCAGGTGGGAGCCTCTGTTTCTCATGTCGCTCGAGTGCTGAGAGAGACCGTTGGATTGAGGACCTTCGTCGGCAGTTCCAGCCGAGCCAGGTCATTGAGGGGGACGGACACAGAAAGCCCTTTCACTAGCCAGGCCCTGACCCTTCCACGCCATCCAAACAGTTTGTCCCCAAAACCTCCCGTGCAACACACCAGCCCTATGAATGTCAAATCTGCCCTTGCATCGTTTTCCACCTATTTGCTCCCTAAGTCCTGTTTACCAAGTACTCAGTCCAGGGGTACTCCTCTGTATCCTAAACTCTAATGCGTGAGACATTCTCCAAAGCTAGATGTGTTCTGCTTAGCGGCTCCTAGATATTTGTGACCCCAGCTTCTTCCCCAGGGGGTCGTGCAATTTCCCCATGAGGAAGGCTCCCAGATCGTGGTGTTCAACTAGGAATCACAGTGCGCATGTTGGGTCCTAGAGCATAGACATCTCCGACAGACCCCTCCTACCTCACTCTTGTATGTAGGACAACGTGGAGCGGCAAGAGATGTGGCTGACCGTGTGGGTGCACGAGGCCAAAGGGCTACCCCGAGCAACTGTACCCGGAGTGCGTGCGGAGCTGTGGTTGGATGGCGCGCTATTGGCGCGCACTGCCCCCCGGGCCGGCCCAGGCCAACTCTTCTGGGCTGAACGCTTCCACTTCGAGGCGTTGCCACCCGCCCGTCGCCTGTCGCTGCGGTTGCGCAGAGCAGGCCCGGCAGGGGCAACCGTGGGCAGGGTGGTGCTGGAGCTGGACGAGGTGAGCATCCCCCGCGCGCCTGCCGCGGGCCTAGAGCGCTGGTTCCCAGTGCTTGGGGCGCCGGCAGGTGCGGTGCTACGGGCGCGGATCAGGGTGCGTTGTCTGCGCGTGCTGCCGTCGGAGCGCTATAAGGAGTTGGCCGAGTTCCTCACCTTCCACTACGCGCGCCTGTGCGGGGCGCTGGAGCCGGCGCTGTCTGCTCAGGCCAAAGAGGAGCTGGCAGCAGCCATGGTGCGCGTGCTACGAGCCACTGGCCGAGCGCAGGTGAGAAGCCCTAACTACACAGACAAGTGGACAGATAGCTCTTTCTAAGTTGTGCTGGAGAGGGGGGCCTGAACAGTGTCCAGCGAGGCGGGACACCGTGAGAGACGGGACCAATGAGGGACGACGAGCGCGCAGTGTGTCTGGAATTTCAGCTACTAGGGACCTGGCCTTAACTTGATCTGTGAGAGGCAGACCCTGAACTTCAAATGGAATGGGTTCACACTGAACTTCAGCGAAGCGAGACCGGAGGGGCTGGAGGCAGCTTTTCTAACTGTGAGAGGCGGAAGATGTAGCTTCAGTATGAAAGATGAGCCAATGTACAAGATTCCCAAGATCATTCAATGTGATCTCTGTCCTCCACAGGCATTGGTGACAGACCTAGGAACCGCAGAGCTGGCACGCTGTGGAGGCCGTGAAGCACTGCTATTCCGAGAAAATACCTTAGCCACAAAGGCCATTGATGAATACATGAAACTGGTGGCACAGGAGTACCTCCAGGACACCCTGGGTAAGCAAAGAGAGGGATTGGTCCAGGAAGCCCCCAGTGAAACTGCCTTCTGAGGGTGAATGGCGCTTTGGGGTACCAGAATCTAGAGTGGGAATGGAGTTGCTATTTCCTCAAGATGTTTGGTGCTTCCAGAGTAAGTTGGAGATAGCCTTTATCTTAGGGGTTTTATTGCTGCAAATGAAACACCATTACCAAAAAGCAAGTTGGAGAGAAAAGGGCTTAGCTTTCTCTTCCACACTGCTGTTATAATTGAAGGAAGTCAGGAATTCAAACAGAGGAGGATCCTGAAGGCAAAAGCTGATGCAGACATGGAAAGGTATTGCCATGGCTTGCTCAGTCTGCCTTCTTATAGAACCCAGGACCACCAGCCGGGGAAAACACCACCCACAATGGAATGGGACCACCCCCATTGATAACTAATTGATAAAATGCCTTAACAGCTGGATCTCATGTAGGCATTTCCTCAACCAAGACTCCTTCCTCGCTGATGACTCTAGCATGTGTCAAGTTGACACACATAACCAGCCAGTACACAGTTGGAGGCTGGATGTGGCATGTTTAGGTTCATGACCTGAGACTGTCTGTGCTGGACTGCAGGGCAGGTTGTGCGGTGTCTCTGTGCCTCCACTGAGGACTGTGAAGTGGACCCCAGCAAGTGCCCAACACCAGAGCTGCCAAAACACCAAGCTAGACTGCGAAACAGCTGTGAGGAGGTTTTTGAAAACATCATCCATTCTTACAAGTGAGAATCAGGGACCCAGCACTGAGTACACCCTGCCTCGCTGCCACGGTACTACCTTAACCAGCCAAACAAAATGCAGGGCACTCAAACTTGATTTAATATTTCAAATATGCTTACCTCCGAGTCAAATTTAACTGCCCTGGTCTCATCTGCTACCTACACTCTTGCCATGCCACCTAACCCCAAGTAACCTAGGACCAACTTCCTTTGCCTCCCACCACAAATGATTCCATACCGCCTAACCTTGGTCAATATACAATTTTAATTTCAGATTATGCATATTCCTAACCCTATGACCTGTGACCTTAAGAGATCCTGTATCCCAAATCTCAAGAAAATGATTATTGGAAACATAAGCATGTCCCTTGGCTTCTAGCCCTAGGATAACTTGCATGCCTAATCCTGTGACATATGATCCTAAGTGACCCTGTAACCCTATAACGTTATATTACACTCAGAACCTCACTTTCACAATTAGTATACAATTAGTATACCCCAAGTTTATGATCTCTGTTCCCATGTGATCTTGTCTGCCCAAATCTAAAAGTTCAGGACCTAAAAGTTGCCACAATTATGCTATAAATTCTTAGCCTCTGGAACCCAAGCCCCAAGTATTATTATCCCAGATATCCCCAACCCTGCAACCCAAACAACAGGTTCAGTGAAGTGAAAGCACACATAGGCTTCATGAGCCATAGGTCACTGATAAGCCATGTAATGTTTCCAATGCACCTAGGAATGTAGACTTATGGCCTTGGTCGTACTTACTCTTTCTGTCCCTGTCCCTTTCCTCTAACTATTGCTTCTTCTGTCCCAGCTGTTTCCCAGCAGAGCTGGGCACCGTGTTCTCAAGTTGGCGTGAAGCATGCAAAGCACGCGGCTCTGAGGCCCTGGGCCCCCGGCTGGTGTGTGCTTCACTCTTCCTGAGGCTTTTATGCCCTGCCATCTTGGCACCTAGCCTCTTTGGCCTGGCACCAGAGCACCCAGCCCCAGGCCCAGCCAGAACTCTTACACTCATCGCCAAGGTCATCCAGAACCTCGCCAACTGTGCTCCGTAGGTGTTGGGAGAATGTGGGGCAATGATGGGGTCAAGGAGTAGGGGGATTGGCAGGTGTCTGTCCTGACTTAACCAGTTTGGCTCTAACTCAGGTTTGGTGAGAAGGAAGCCTACATGGTGTTTATGAATAGCTTCCTGGAAGATCATGGACCAGCCATGCAACACTTCCTGGACCAGGTAGCTACGGTGGATGCAGATACCACACCCAGTGGCTACCAGGGAAGTGGAGACCTGGCCCTTCAGTTAGCAGTTCTTCATGTCCAGCTCTGCACAATCTTTGCCGAACTTGACCAGGTATGACCTGAACCCAGAACCCTGAGTGCAAGGTAGAAAGGATGACAGGCACTGGAACCACATAACTCACTGGACATCTTCCTTACATTCCTTGACAGAAAACCCAAGATAGCTTGGAACCACTACCCACCATCCTTCGAGCCATTGAGGAGGGCCGGCCTGTCCCAGTGTCTGTACCAATGCGTCTTCCCCGGATCTCCACTCAGGTCCAACCCAGGTACCCTCAAATCCAGCCTGTGTTCTTATGGGTGGCAGAAGAAGTAAATATGTTAAGATAAAAAATGGCAGGGGCAGGATCATGTTGAGGTCAGAGGCTGGGAATGGCATTACATAAGGAGGCAGGCAGAGGAGGGGCTCACTGTGTGGTCACATAGCCAGAGTTCAAGATTGGGATGGAGTCATGTCAGAAGTCAGGGAAGAGTTACCTCCAGGGTCAGAGAAAGTAGCCTTGTGGTAAAAGATGAAAGCCATGTGTCAGAGTCTGTGGATGGGGTCAAATCAGGGGTCAGGTGGAGACAAGATGTTAGGAAGGTCAGAGGAGCAAAGGTCAAGCTTAGGGCAATAGGACTAGTCGTGGGACCACAGGTTAGAAACCATTTCCTATCAAAAGTCAAGAACAACAGCATCAGCTCAAGCCCAGAGGTTGGAGAGAAGATAAGGTCGATTAGGAAAAAAGTGGTTACCCTTGTGAGCAGAGGCCGATGCCCTGGGGTCATATGGAAATCAAATTATTGAAAGGATCAGACCAAAGTCAGAAGTCAGAGCCAAAGCTAGAGAGGGGAAAAAGATTAGATTGGGATAGAAGTCAAGGACAGGGTCTCATCAAAGTCATAGGTCAATTCTTGTCCTAAGAGAATTCTAAAGGTGGGGTTGTTTCTGGCTCTAGGCTGGGGTGGGGTCGTCTCCAGAGCCAACTGAGGGTCTGAACTTTCACATCCCACCTCCAGCTTCTTTTCAGGGGAGAAACCCGGCTTCCTGGCACCCCGAGACCTCCCCAAGCACACTCCCCTCATTTCCAAGAGTCAATCTCTGCGCAGCTTTCAAGGGGCAGGAAGCTGGGCCAGTCGGCGGCCAGATGAGGAGCGGCCCCAGAGGCGGCCGCGGCCAGTGCTGCGCACACAGAGCGTCCCTGCCAGACGTCCTACCCACCGTCGCCCTTCTGCAGGTTCCAAGCCGCGGCCCAAAGGCTCCCTACGCATGGGCCCCGCGCCTTGCGGACGGGCCTGGACTAGGGCTTCTGCCTCGCTACCTCGGAAGCCATCGGTGCCATGGCAGCGCCAACTGGACCAGCCGGGGGACCGATACCAAACTACCGGAACGCACCGACCAGTGGGCAAGGTGACATCCGGTCCAGATCCTCGCCAGGGTTTGGGGCGGGCTGAGGATAAGGAGCCAGACTGAAAAAGGATCTTAGGCTCATCTAACTCTGAGACAGTTTCCCCGACCTACAAGTTCCCCAACAGGGTAGAAATGTGATAAAATGAGGAAGGGACCTGAAGAAGGGTCGGATTACAGCTACTGTCTTCCCACAGCTAGCAGAGATACAATGTGAGGTGGCTGGATTCCGCGAGGCACAGAAAGCTCTGTCCCTTCTGGTGGAGTCGTTGAGTACCCAAGTCCAAGCCTTGAAGGAGCAGCAGGAGCACTTCCACTGTCAGCTGCAGGATCTGTACTCCACACTGGGAGCTGGGTGAGCCCCGCCCTTCACAGTAGCTCTGATCATCCAGGTTCTTCTTCGTCAGGATGGCCCAATTCTCTTCCAGAAAGTCCCTCCTCGCCTAAACCATCCCGCCTCCAGGCCTTAACAGTTCTATAACCTAGATGTGTCACCCACAAGTTACCAGTTCAAGCCCTGGCAGCCTCTCCCACAGGGCCTATCTCACACCTGTCTTTGACTAGTCCTTTTATTTACTCACACCTCCTCAACCAGCCCCTTCTAACCCGATTAGGCCATCTGGGCCCTTCCTGCCCATTGGTCAGTCTCAGCCTTCAAATTGATTAATCAATTCCATCACCCCACCCCACCCCAGTATGTTCCTTCTGTGAAACTAGATTTAACTTTGTACTCCAGGCTAACCACGCACTCTCTCTCCATCCTCTTGGGCTTCAGCCTCAAACCCCCACCCTGAGTTACAGGGTTGCACCACTACACCTGGCTAGTCTTTGCATCTTAGCTGTGCCAAGCTCTAATCAAACCTTGCTTCAGATATACTTATGCCCTGCTCTCTAAACCCCAACTTCACTCCAAGCCCTGCCCACTGAATTCTTGGCAGTGCACTCAGGATGAAAGGGACTTTCTCTGTTTCTGACTTGCCCACTCTCTTGCCCCTGATCCCCACAGTATCTCAAAGTTGGATTCTAAGGGTGGTCTCCCAAGCAACGGAAGCCACAGGCTGAAAAGTCTGGTAAGACTCTTGCCTAAGACTGGAAGGGAGTAGGGAGTGTGCTTGGTATACACCCCCAACCTTCACCCCAACCTCAAACCCACTTTCACTGCCTTCCCAGGAGCACCGCCTGACTGAGATGGAATGTTCTCAGGACCAGCTGAGGGATAGCCTCCAAAGCCTGCAACTTCTTTCAAAAACACCAGGATCTCGGAGCCAGCCCCTGCCTCTCAAAGCACCATGTGTCAATGGAGCTGATCTGTCAATGGGCACTTGAGCATTTCACCCCACTCCATATGGTCTGGAAGCCAAGAGAGCCACTACAGAGGATTTTCTGACTGCCTCAGCCCTTCATGGCCTTCAGTGGGGGACAGAGTGGGAGGTGTCAATCACTCTGGTAACTCTGAGGTTGCCCAGTAAATCCATTTCAGAAAATCACCGGTTTCTCTGCCCCTACAAATGATTAATACAAGAGAATGCCCAGTTCTCCATTCAGGTCTCCCAAATTCATACCTAATTTGAAGTCTCCTGAAGTTGGAAATGGTGAGCAGATCCTCACAGTTGGTGTGATCTAAGTTGTCACTCTAAGAGACTCCATTCTCTCCTCTGTAAAGTGTATCTAAAAATTCTCTACAGAGTGGAAAACCCTTAGTTAAAGGTATTCAATAAAAGGTATTGATCATTTTTGAGGGGAACCATCTGCTTTTCCATGAAGCACAGATCTCCCACCCACCTATCCCACCTCATCCCCTACCAATACTTCAAGCTCCAAGTGACAGAATCTTTCTAGACGCCATATCGCAATCCAGGCACGCTATGGCAGGGAGGGCAAAGAGTCTGGTAGACAGATGAAGGGTATGTGAGAATACAGTTGAGTTTTATGGCTGGTTAAGTAAGGTGGATGAGACAATAGGCAGGTGACTAGGTTAGCTACTTACCTGATCATTTGACCTGGTTTAAGGCAGATCTCTAATCAAAATGGATATATTTACTTAGAGAAGGCTAATAGGAAATTAATACTTAAACTAAATGAGTAATCAAATACACACACACACACACACACAAACCTCACATTTATTGAGGTCTTTTGGGACTCCCAAATGAGCTGTGGGAAGATAATAAAGTAGACAGACATGAACTCCTGTCACCATTTGGTGATGACAAATATGCAACTGATGGATGACTGTATGGGTGGATGGATGTTGGTAGGACTATTGAATCCCTTGATTGTGGATAGAGAAGCAATGGACTGGTACATGGGATATGAGTGGGTAGATTAAGTGGATTTTTGGATAGATGAGTGTTTAGAGAGGTGATTTGTTTATTGTGTTGTTGAGTGGTTGACAGATTGAGTATGTAGATATATGGGTGGACAAATGGGTAATGGATGAGAGAAAGCAACCAGTTTGTGATGTGTGTATATGGGCTAGTCTGGAGGCCATGATCCCAAAGCCTAGGCGGAGGAGAGCTTAACATTCGGGACAGACATAAATGGAGATGTTTAAGTCCAATACAAACAACGAGGAAAGACGACTGACCTTATGACTGGAAGAGATTGAAAGCTAAGAACTGATGCTGGGTGGAGTCCTCAATGATCTATGAATGATCCAAGAGAAAACTTCTACGTTTCCCTGCTGTGAACTCACCTGTTATTAGCAAACCTAGATGTTATTAACAAACCTAGTATAGGAAGAACCAGTGGGGTGCAGAGGACAGGATGTTGTCATGGTAACAGAGCCCCTCCCTAGACTCTAAGGTCCTGCGGCTCCTTTAAGGATGACCTGCTTGGCCACTCCCAATATGGCGGCGCGCCCGTTGGATTTCCCCCCCCCCCAAAGAGGCACAAGGGGGGGGGCAGACCTCCTCATCATGGCGGCGCGGCGGGGCTGTCGCGCTGAGGTCACGTCGGCGCGCCGGGGGGGAGGGGCGGGGTGGCGGGGGGGGGAGCGATTTAAAGGGACAATGTCCCCCGAGCTGTGGAGGCAGCCGCGGCTGCGGAGGCCGTGGCACCGGCACCAAGAGGGGCAGCAGCTGTAGTGGCAGCGACGGCCCTATGAAGTAGGGGAGCTCCCGGCCAGCGACTACGCCTCCCCCGGTGAGGCTCTACCCAGCCCGGGAAGCTCGCGAACGGGGCGGAGCTGGATCGGGGAGGGGAGGCCTGGGCCCGGTCGGGCCGGGCGGGACCCCCTGGGGCGGGGGCGGGGCGGGGCCTGCAGGGGCGGGGCCTGCAGGGGGCGGGGCTGTACAGGTGGGGGGAGGATCGGGGGTCTCGAGGCAGGTGTCTCCCCCCCCACCTCAGCTCGTCCCGCGGGGTCTCCCGCCCCGAGGTGCACGGGCGAAGGGCGCATCCTGGGGACCCTGGCTTCCCCGCAGGGTGCGTCCGCGCAGCGCCGCCCCTACCTCTGCGACCCCTGCGGGGGGTGGGGTAGGGAACGACCATCTGGACTGGAGCCCCCTCCCCAAGCTGCCAAAGTGCTCCGAAGTTGCGGTCCTGCCCGATCCCCGCCGGCAGTGCCTACCCGAGTGGGCACCCGCAGGTGCTTTCTCCAGGCCTGGGCAGGGACCCCTCCAACCAAGACTGTCAACCCACCCTGTGTAGGGCCCCCCGGGAGCGCCCAGGCCCTCGAGGGCAACGCCTGCTACCAGGCCTGGAGCCCCGGCCCCGCCCCGGTTGCCTGGGCCCGGCCTCACCACCATCTCCCTGGGGAGAGCGCCTCATTCCTGCCCTTCACTTTCTGCTCTACCTTGAAGGTATTTATAGGTGGAGAGGACAATCGCCCTCCTCCCCCCCAGGGTCCTTATTTCTGAAACAGGAGCCCCATCGGTCCTTTTCATCCTCGGGCCAGAGCAACCAATATCGGTGGAGGATGCAAGCAATACTATTGGAAGGTGGCAGGGTGGAGGAGCCCAGGCTTGGTATGCATGAGAGATCATGCTAAGAGAAGGGAAAGGGTTAATGGTGGGGTCACTTGAGAGTGTGGAGAGGTTAAGGGGTTAATAACTCTACATTCCTGGGTAGGGAGAAGGATGTGAATGTTGGAAAAGTGTAGGGGTAATTGATACGGGGCAACAGAAGTGAGTAAAGTATAAGGGCAAAGATGGGGGCCCTCGATACCGTGCACTGGGGAGAGAGAGCGGGGATCCTGGAAACTGGAGGCATGGCTATAGGTTATGCAGTCACAGGAAAGCAGCTGGGCACGGTGAAGCTGTGAGTGAGCCATGGGAGGAATAGGTGGAGGTGGAAGGATTGATGAGGGAGGACTGAGGTGAGTGAATGTGCGTGTGTAACTGTGGTGAATGGAGGCTGTGAAGAAGCTGGGGAGAGAGAAAGCTTTAGTGTACTGAGGCTCGCTCCCAGTAGAGGCGATTGGATTATAATAGGAGTGAATGGAGCCTCAACACCACTTAACCCCCTCACTTCAACTAAGAGGCAAACTGACGCCATAGGCTTTGAAGGAGAGGACTAGGGTTCTGAGAGAGGGGAGAACAAACAGAATTCTCTTCTTACTCTCTTAAGGTCTTCCTTGTCTTTGTCTCCAGGCCCACAATGTCCTGCTGAACCTGCCAGGTACTGAGTGAAGATTCACGGCTGGCACCCATGGAGGGATTACTGGCAGGTGGCCTAGCTGCCCCGGATCATCCTCGAGGCCCCGCTCCAAGAGAGGACATCGAGAGTGGGGCTGAGGCTGCTGAGGGGGAAGGTGATATCTTCCCATCTTCTCGCTACCTGCCAATCACCAAAGAAGGCCCTCGAGACATTCTGGATGGCAGAAGTGGCATTTCTGGTAAGAGGGCGCTGTGGCCCTAAAGACGCATCCCACTTGGCCCCCCAGGCCCAGAGAGAGTCGGGTCACCCCACCCAGCAGGGGCTGAGTTGAAATTGGAATTCTGTGCGATGCTCATAGCCTCCTTTAGTGCTCTACGTACCGCTTTTCATTTTGCCCTTATGAAAACAGATGTCTTGGGAGCCCATGACTGGATGTAAGAAACTGGGATTCATACTTGTAGTGTCCTGCTTTCCCCTCTAAGCTGGACACCAGCTGTATCCAAATCCCATGTCAGTACCCTGAGCTCTTTGCCCAAAGCCCACTTGTTCCTTCTTGCAGTCTTGATGGAGTGGAGCTCCTGAGCGAGTGCCCTCTAGTGGTAAGGTAAAGTCTGGGGAGATTCGAGTCGCCTCTTTCCATCTTGATTTACCCCATACAAGGCTAGCTCACACTGTCCCCACCTCACAATTCGTTGTTCGTTTATTAAACACTGAGCACCTGCTGTGCCACTTTCGGTTCTGGGTGCTACTCACAAAGAGACAAAAGTCCCTGTCCTCCAGGGGTGGGCATTCCAGAAGGGAAGGTGGACAAGGAACGACTGAGCAGATAGATGTCATAAGGGCAGGTTATGCAGGCTATGCAGATATTAAACTAAGTGCCAGGATCATGTCTGGGCGCTCCAGGAAAAGCCTCCTGACACAGTGGTGTTTGAGGCACAGCACAGAATGAGTGGTGGGATGTGCCCAGCAGGTGGCGGGACAGCAAGGGCAAAGGCCCTGCAGAGGGGAGGAGCCTGGTATGTTTAAGGGCCTAACAGGAATCTGGTGTGGCTGGTCCCCAAAAACTTGGCCTTCTAATAAATTCCAAGCACCTCTTCAGTGGTTCCTACATGCCAAGTTCTTTGTCTTCTCAATTCACATCATACTTAGAGCCTTTGTCGGGAGAGCCTCCGTTATTTACTATCTCATGTTAGGAATGGGAAATTCAAAACCCTGAGGGGTGAAGTCAGCAGTGTGGCTTTACAACCCTCTTCCTTCTTTGTTTTATTTTGTTCTTTATAGAACTGGGGATTGCATGTAGGCCCTTGCACATACTCTGCAAAAGCTGTTCATTGAGTTTTGCCCCAGCCCTCCTCTTTAGTTTTTTGGGGGTTTTTTTTGGTTTGGTTTTGGTTTTGGGTTTGGGTTTTTTGTTTGGTTTGTTTGGGTTTTTTGTTTGTTTGTTTGTTTGTTTGGTTTGGTTTTTTGAGACAGGGTTTTTCTGTGTAGCTCTGGCTGTCCTGGAACTCATTTTGTAGACCAGGCTGGCCTCGAACTAAGAAATCTGCCTGCCTCTGCCTCCCAAGTGCTGGGATTAAAGGCGTGCACCACCATGCCCGGCCCTCTTTAGTTTTTAATTAACTTCCCTTTCATTCACTTGTTCTTTCTCCTGGCATTTTGTTTTGTGCATTTTTCATGTTAGGCAAGCACTCTCCCACTAAGCTACATTTCCATGCCTCATCTTATTCTTTAAGTTTTGATTATTTTTTATGGTATGAATGAATGTCTGTATGTGGATATGTGCACATGACTGCCGGTGCCTGAAGAGGCCAGGGCTGTTAGATACCTGGAGCTGGAATCCGAGATACTTCAGAGCTTCCCAGCCTTCTCTTTTAAGTTTTTTCTTTTTCATTATTATTATTTTGTGTGTATGGCTGTTTTGTGCACATATGTATCTGTGCAGCTCCTGTATGTAGCATCTGCAGGGGCCAGAAGAAGGTATCAGATCCATTGCAACTGGAACTACAGACAGTTGTGAACTGCCAAGTGAATGCTGGGAATTGAACCCTGGGTCTTTTGGAAGAGCAGAAAGTTCTCTTAAACACTGAGGCATCTCTCCAGTCACTCCCTGTTTTTTTTTTGTTTTGTTTTGTTTTTGTTTTTGTTTTATTCTGCTGTGGGTTTTTTTCTTTTCTTTGTTTTTTCGGTTTTTTGTTTGTTTGTTTTGTTTTGTTTTGTTTTGTTTTTGAGATAGGGTTTCTCTGTGTCATCTTCCCTGGTTGTCTTGGAACTCACTCTGTAGATCTGGCTGGTCTTGAACTCAGAAATCCACCTGCTTCTGCCTCCCTCCCGAGTGCTAGGATTAAAGTTGTATGCCACCATGCCCGGCTTCTTTTTAAGCTTTTGAGTAATTTTTCTTCTTTCCACACCACCCCCGCCCTCTTTTATGTTGTTTTCTTTCTTGTTTTGTGTTTTGTTTTGCTGAGTTTGTAACCCAGGGCCTCAAAAAGTTAGGCATGTACTCTTGCACTCAGCCACATTCCCAGAGCCCCTTATTTATTTATGGCCCCTCTACACTTTTGGAGCTCCTTGATCTGCCATTGCCTAGCAGCTCTTCTCATGATGCTCAGGTATTGATGAACCCACTTTTCTAGAGTGTGGTAAAGAAGGAGCCTAGCACATGCCATCCCTGCTGCTATCATGGAGCCCTTCATCTGGGTCAGGGAAGATGGACATGAACCAAGACGTAGAGTGAGGAGGAAGCAACATGAAGCACGGGGATCAGGACAGAAGCCCTA
Source organism: Mus caroli (assembly GCF_978045245.1). Classification (NCBI taxonomy): domain Eukaryota; kingdom Metazoa; phylum Chordata; class Mammalia; order Rodentia; family Muridae; genus Mus; species Mus caroli. The sequence continues at coordinate 61,460,111 of NW_028227273.1, forward strand.
GCTTGTAAAGATTGGGACAGGATGGCTGGCACCTGCCAGTATGAGGCAAGAGGGGGCATGGTGAGTAGCAGGTCCTCGGAGCTGAGAGCTATCCCTTAGCAGTCCCCTCCTCAGGACCCAGTGAGTACCAGGACTCTGTCCGAGGTTACACAGCTGGTCAGGGCAGGACTGGAGTCTTAACTTTGTGAGAATTCAAGAAATCTTCTGTAGATTCCAAGGGACTAGGCATTTTTCTCCATGTAGCAGATGACCCAAGACTGGAGAGATGGAGAAGGTAGGTAGGTGTGTGTCTTCACCACCCCACATCCCCACTGAAAAGCTACCAGGGATTCCTGGGTGCACCTGTTTCACAGCCTAGGTAGGAGGAGAAAGGGGCCACTGAGGGGGATGGAACCCACTCTTAATGACTCCCAGAGTAAATGGGAGCACGTGTGGGGATGGCTGCCTTGAAGCAAAATCATAGCATGGAGGTTAGAGAAAGCCTGGATATCTGTCCCACGGCCCCTCAGCCACTTGATTCCCCTTTGTAGACTAGCCACTTGCCCTGGGAGTCTCCTGATGTCTATGAATAGGAACAGTCTCTGAGGCTGCTATTCCACCCTGAAGCCTGGGCATTCCCTCATCCCTATGCAGCCCTGAGAACCCCTCAAGGATTCCCAGGGGTGGCACCCCCAAACTTCTCTGCCGGGACAAGGAAATACCACTGCCTTGCTCTGTCTTCCAATATGGCTATCAGTTGGGACCCTGCCTCAAGCCCCATTGCAGTCCCATATACCTCTGAGGTAGGCTTGGCAGGTACAGCAAAGTCTTGTGGGACTTACATGTTCCACTCAGATCAGCGAAGAGTCTGGTACATGCCTACTATTGTCCATGGGACATGGGACCTGGGAACAAAGAATGGAGAGAATGAATCAGAACATGGAGAAAGCAAGCCTGAGGCTACAAGTCTAGCCTCCAGCTTCCACCCCAGGACGTCATCAAGCCAGCCTTGACACTACAGAACACCCATCTCCTCCTTCCCCATCGCTATTTCTCTGGATGGAACTCTTCCTGTGATCTCATTGGCCCCCATCAGTGGCTCCTTGAAGCTGGTTTCATGGCTGTTTGCATTGTACTGAGGAAAAAACAGAGGCTTGGAGCTGAAAGGCCACTTCTTGTCACAGCTGGGCCATGCACTTGGAGTTATCTGGCAACAAAGTATAGATTCTTGGCAACTCTGCCAAGCTGCGGGCTGCCTGGCTTGGAGGTTAAGTGGCTCATGGGCACTCTTTCCTCTCGTTTGTAAGCTGTGTCGGGGACCCCACATCGCAGGAGCCAGTGAGGGCTTCTGGCACTGCCACTGACTCAGAATTGCATCTGAGGTGCCACTGGGACTTCTGGATCTCCCTCAGCATGGAGGCTTCTGGGCAAAGTCCCCACCTCCAAGCTGTCTCAGATATAGTCCCTGCTTGGTCTCCTTCTTCCAAACTTGCTGCCACTAAAAATAGGAGCCTCACTGGAGCTGCTCAAAGAGGCCAGTGTGCCCCCCTGGCTCCCGGAATTCTTAGACAACAGCCATTGCGCATAGCCATCAAATCTGGGACACTCAGAATTTCAGAAACAGGACACCTGGGACCCTCAGACCCACATCTCTAGGCTGTGCTGGGACTGGTTATCCACTAATTGGTCACTTTCTCCTGATTAGCTCTCAGCTGTGACTGTGTCTAGGCTAGACCCTGTTTCTTAGGGTTGCTTTCCCAGCTCCCACTGTCTTCTCCAGCACCTCATCATAACTTTTGTCCTTAAACCCCAGAGTATCCCTGCTAGGAGCAGGGAGTGGGTCTGCCTCCATGATTCTCAAATGGGGACAGTCAGGTCCCACAGGGGACACTTTGGGGGATGTGTGCAGACATTGTCAGTTGGCATGATTGCAGGATAGGTAGGAATTACTGTCCCATGGGCGAGCAGAGGCCAAAGACATTATGGATTATCCTACAGTGTGCCGTACTGCCTCAGCCCAAAGAAGGACCCTCTCCCAAGGGTCAAGACGAAGACCACTCTGCTCTAGGATATGCAAAGTTTTGTACCTCTGCCCCACATTTTGAGGCCATGCCATTGTAACAGCCCTTTTGTCAGGCTCAGCAGACAGACCATACCTTCCTGACCACTCCCTCTCATTTTCATTCTTCTATCCCCAGTGGTAGGCTTTTAATTACCAGGGAAAATTGGATGGTGGGGTATTGGAAGAATCCGTGCCAGCCCTCGCCCTTTCTGGACCATCCTCAAATTGAGGTTGATCCAGCAATTGCATCTGTCAGGCCCTGGCCAGGGCACAAGTTCCCCCAGCGTGTTAACCTTGGCCCAGGCAATTGGCTTACTCCCTGCTTGGCATGCTTGCCGTGTCAGGCAAGCGTGGTGGATAGAGAGGCACAGGCCAGGATTCCCGCAGTGGTTCCAGGCATTGGCTCTACAGGCGGATAATGGAGAGTTGGCTCTATCTGTGTTGTTTCGGGGTGGTGAGCATTCCCAAAAAGAGATTCCATTCTAGGATTTAGGGTCCAGAGGCAGGCGTGGGCCATGTGTGGTTCAGGGTGGCCAGGCTTCCCATTCATTATCCAGCATGTGTTTGTTGAGTATTTGCATGCCCGATGCTGGAATGCTTCCATGAATGAGCTGCAAATGCCCCAGTTCTCAGGGGGCTTATGTGCTACAACGCACCCAGACATGCAACTATCCACCGAGGGAACCTGGCAGTACCTGGGAGAGCTAGGAGATAAATGAAGTAGGTGCCAAGCATGGTGACACAGGCCTATCATCATAGCACTCAGAAGGCAGAGGCAGGAGGATGATGGATGCAGGGGTAGCTTGGGCTACATAAAGAGTTCTAGACTAACTGGAGCTGCATAGCAAGCGTTGACTGAAAAAGAGCTAGGCAAAGGCAGGTGTGCATCCCATCAGTCAGACAGCAGAGGCAGGGGTATTGTGAGTTTAGAGGTCAGCTGGTCTCAAGAAAGACCCTGTCTCAGAAGCAAAATGAAGACTAGGCATAGGGGCACACACCTGTGGTCCCAGCACTTGGGAGGTAGAGGTAGGCAGATTGGGAATTCAAGGTCCTCCTCAGCTACAGAGTGAATTTAAGGCCAGCCTGAGCTACATGAGATCCTGTGCCCACGAAAAAATAAAACCAAAACCAAACCAACCAACAGAAATCCAATAAGTATTAATTTATATAAATTAGGATAAGAGGGAGATAATAGCATCTCATTTGAGTCAGCAGTCAAAGTGCCAACTGCAAAAGTCCTGAGGCTGCCACACACAGTGCTGCGCACCCTTATCCAGCACTTAGGGGGCAGAGGCAGAGGAGCTCGATGAGGTCTTTATAGCAAGTTCCAGGACAACCAAGGCAACATAAAGAGACCCTGTCTTACACACACACACACACAGTTGGGAGAGGGGTGGCTAAGGCCGAAGAAAGTTAGGACTCAAAGCTTCAAAGAAGTGGGGGTTGGAAAGAATTTGATAATGGCAAAGCAGTAAGGGTCCCGGAAAGGGAAGGGAAGTTGAAGGAACCAACCAATAAAGACCCAGACCTCATGTCTGTGCCATTGTTGTGGCAGGTGGGACTCTATCTTTTCCCTGTAGTTAGAATGAAAAGCATATGAGTTTTCCCAGGGTGTGATTTTAAAACAAACAAAAACTGCCCTGGTTGCTGGGTGTGGGGAAGACTGGAAGACAGCAAGCCCCTAGGGTCCTCCAGGAGACCTAAGGGGACTCCTTCAGAGAACCTCCTTTTAGGATACAGAAATGCAAAGGTCAGAAGCCTCTGAGGGATAGGGTTGGGACCTACAGGTCCCATCTGAAGTACCCCACGAGGCTCTTGGAGCTGAGGTATGGAGGGCCCTGGCCAGGGGAAACCCGGCCCTGGCCAGGGGGACCCCAGCCCCTCAGGGTCTCCCCTCTTTGTTGCAGATGGGCAGCCCCATCCTGGCCTCAGCGAAGCCCTCCCCCGTGCCACCTCCGCCACCCATCGGATCAGCAGCTGGTGAGTGCCACGCTGGCCCTGACCTCAGGTAGGGCAGAGGGCCAATCAGGAGTGTCTAGGCTCCATCAAATCCCTCTGGGGAATGAGGGACAGGAGGGAATTAAAGAGGTCAGGCAGGAGGAGGTGACTTCCTGTAGACCCGCCCTGGGTATGTGTTGGGGCTGAGGGGGAGATCTCAGAGCAACACAGAAGGTCAACTCTCACTACCCCTGCTAGGAGCCAGGCCAGAGAGGAACAAGTCTGCAGGTTAAACCCTTGGGATCCAGTCTCTCTGTTAAGTGATGCTCAGATTAATGCCTCTCTGAGAGGAACAAGTCTGCAGGTTAAACCCTTGGGATCCAGTCTCTCTGTTAAGTGATGCTCAGATTAATGCCTCTCTGAACCTCAGTTTTCTCATCTGCAAAATGGAAAGCTACCTTGCCACAAGAGGTTTCAAATTGGCCTTGGGAACTCAAGGATCATTGGGAAAAAACAGGAATCAACTTCAGTGTTAACGGCCACTACTCTGATTCTTTTGTTTGTGGTGCTAGGGACAAAACTCAGAAGAGGGAGGTCTTACAAACTCAATGCAAGTACTCTACCATCTCTCCCTGAGTTCTAGCCTCAGCCTTGCTACTGTTTATTAAAGAGTTTAGTGAGCCTAATATATAATTATGATAGTCTCAAGATTAACAACAGGTCTAGAAATAAATAATAATGATTATGTTCTGGCTGTCAGTTCAGCCCACTGACTCTTTGCTACAACCCTTGGCCTACAACACTTGGCCTATCTGTACTATCAACTTCCCTACCTGTTCCATGGATGGGCTCAATCCTCTCCCTTGTGAAGGCAGGCTCTTAAAATGAAGGGAGCCATGCATCTGTGACCTCAGCACTCATGAGGCACATACTAGAGAATGGAGGCCAGGATATTCCTCTGCTACATAGTAAATTCAAGGCCAGAATAGATTCCTGAGACCCTCGATGAAAAAATATACATATGGGTATATGTATATGATGGGCACAATGGCACATACCTACTATCTCGGGACCTGGGATTTTAAAACAGGACAGTCTTGAGTCCAACACTAGCCTGGGATACATAATGAGACCTGTCTAAAATAATTGGCAAGCCCATCCTGCTAATACAGAGGGAGGAGGATTGTTGAGTTCAAAACCTGCCTGAACTAGAGTGAGTGCAAAGCTAACATAACTTAACAAGATCCAGTCTCAAAACTTTACGAAGAGAGAGGACCTCAGTAATGAGATGTCTTAATCAGCCTACCATCAAATACTTTAGGAGCATCCTTAATGTTTAGATAGAATATTAGCAGCATGCAATAATTACATGCCTGACATGAACCAGGTCCTAGGTTTACTTCCCAGTGCTGGGGAGAAATGAAGAGAGAACCGATCTCTCAGGAATACTTAGACTAAAAAGTCCCAGAACCTGGTGTGGTGGCTACATCTTTAATCTCAGCACTTGGGAGGCAGAGGCAGGTGAATGTATGTGTGTTCAAGGCCAGCATCATCTACAAAATAATTTACAGGACAACCAGGGTTACACCATGAGACCCTGTTTCAAAACAATAACAATAAAAATTAAAACAAAAAAAGAGACCCTAGAGCCTGATATGGTGGCCACACCTTTAATCCCAGCACTTTGGAGTTAAAGGCAGGCAGATCTCTGAGTTTGAGTCCATTCTAGTCTACATAATGAGTTCCAGGCCAACCGGGAATACATAGTGAAACCTTATGTCCCCCTGGAAAAAAACCCATCAGTCCCAAGGCTTACTAGGTATCAGGTGAGGTAAGGTGCTCCCTGATTCCTAAGTACTTGAATTACACCTGTCTCTGCCCTACATTTTGTTGTGGGGTCATAGTCCCCACTGAGGCTTTTAAATAAGCACCTGCTTTGTGTGATAGTTTTCATTGGTGATAGCTGTCAAAAAAGCTCCTTAGACATTGTATAAGGAAGACGAGATTCCTGACTCTTGAAAATCATCTCCATTTTTAGGATTGGAAAACTGAGGCCCAGAGAACTTTCCTCATCTACTCTGATCTCCCAGCCCTACCTATCTCCCTCCCAGGAAGGTCAGGGTCACTGGAACCCTTAGTCACTCCTGACTCTACCCTCCAAGAGGGGAGGAGGTTCATCCTTTGAGCTGTCCTGCCACAAAGTTGACCTTCACCAAATTTGGGGGAGAGATGTGACTAAGTCGCCACAGTTTGGGGAGGACCAAGACAGAAGCAGCCTGGAGCCCAGGTCAGAGCCTTGGATCCTCCCTGGGGAAAGGTGAGCGTTCACTGTACCTCCAGATTTGGGGGTACTCTTTTGAGGCTCTATCCCCAACCTGTGGTCTCTGCTCATTTCCCCAATGATGCAACAGGGCTGGGGCTGTGTGGACAGGTGCACCCTAAGAGTTGAACCTGGCCTTGACGCAATACCTCTGGAAAGGCCCACTCGGACTTCCTCACCTTTACCCTATTACTCCCAACCTCTGCACAGTCACCCTTATGCTGGGTCTCGAGGAACTAACAATTCCATCCCGCCTGGGAGGACTCCCTGTCACTACTACCCTAGGGAGGGAAACCAAGGGTCACAGCTAACTTATCCCCGTTGGCACTTCCTTGCAGCTACTGGGATGGAGACAGCCTGGACTTTCAGCCGGGCTCCCCACCACCCCATCTTCTGGGTCCCTTCCCTGCATCCCTTGATGTTCAGGGCTCTTGGGAACATCCCATGGTCCAGGAGGCCAGGGAGGGTACCCCATCTGAGCAGAGGTTCAAGGACTCAGTTATTGTGAGAACTATGAAACCTTATGCCAAGCTCAAGGGCTCTAGAAAGTTCTTGCACCACCAGGGTGAAGTGAAGTTCTTAGAGAAATACTCTCCAAGCCACCACAAGTTTGATTGGCTCCAAGATACAGATGAACAGGGGCCCCTGAAGGATACAGGGTTGCACCTGGACCTCCCTGCCCAGCCACCGACTGTCACTTCCTTCAGGAGGGTAATTGTGCCAGTGGATAACACTCCCAAGACCTTGGACATGGAAGTTATGGGTACCAGAGAGGACCTAGAGGACTCTGGGGAGGTGGCCCAGCCTTCTGGGTGGGGTCTCCACACATCAGCCTCAGAAGTGGCCACCCAGACCTGGACAGTGAACTCTGAAGCGTCTGTGGAGCGACTGCAGCCCCTGCTGTCCCCAGTCCAGACAGGACCATACCTGTGTGAACTGGTGCAGGAAGTAGCTGGTGGGGTGGACAGCAATGAAGAAGAGGAAGAGGAGCCAGCTGTGTTTCCTTGCATCGAGTGCAGCATCTACTTCAAGCACAAGGAGCACCTCCTAGAACACATGAGCCAGCACCGCCGAGCACCAGGCCAGGAGCCCCCAGCTGACCTGGCTCCACTGGCCTGCAGCGAATGCGGCTGGGCCTTCACAGAACCCACTGCCCTGGAACAGCACTGGCAACTGCACCAGGCTTCCCGGGAGAAGATTATTGAAGAGATCCAAAAGCTAAAGCAGTTTCCAGGTGATGAGGGCCGTGAGGCACGACTGCAATGCTCCAAGTGCGTCTTTGGCACCAATTCCTCTAGAGCCTTCATGCAGCATGCCAAGCTGCATGTGCGTGGGTCACTGCCCAGCCGGCAGGCCACGGAACCTTTCAGGGGTGGCAGCCCAGTCTTAGATGTTAGCACCCTCGTCTATCCCTCCTATGGAGACTCCTCAGGCCTCAATACCTGTGTTCACTGTGGTTTCACAGCACCTAGCAAGAGTCTGCTCAGGGAGCACATGAGGCTAGTCCACGCCCACCACACCCACTGGGAGGAGGTTGGAGAGGCCTTTGAGGACCTCACTAGCCAGCCCTGTACTAGCCAGGATGCATATACTCACTCACCCGACACTGCCACCGTGGACTATTTTAGCAAATCTGAGCCTCTCTTGGCCTCTGTCTGGCAAGAGAACCCTTCTGGATATGACCCTGACCTTGCCTTTGGTCCAGACTATCAGCAGCCAGGAATGAGAAATTTCCCATTGTTAAATTCAGGCCAGCAGTCTCTTGGGAAGCTGGCCTTTCCTTCCCCTATGGCATCTGCTTCCTATTCTATACAGCTCAATAGAAACAAAAGCACTGTCCACCTGCAGAGAATGGAAGACAAGAGTCATCTTTGGAGTGAAGAGGAAGAGGAAGAAGATGAAGATGTAGTGCTGACTTCTGAAAGGGATTTTACTCCTGAAAATGGAGCCTTTCCACCCCTAGCCATCTCTAGCCTCATCCCTCAGCCAGCCCTTGAGCTGAAGCAGACTTTCCAAGATGCCCTGCAGGCAGTCGATGCCTCAGAAACTCAGCAGCAACAGCTCCAAGGAATGGTACCTATTGTTCTGATGTCAAAGCTCAGGCCACAAGTCATAGCTGCCACCACCCAAGCATCCCCACAGCTGCCGCCTGAGGAGCCAGAGCTGAGAAGCACCCACCCCCTGGACTTCCTGCTCCTAGATACACCTTTGGGTGGCTCACTGGGTCTGAACACACTCCTAGAAGGGGATCCAGCCATGGCACTAAAGCATGAGGAGCGGAAATGCCCCTACTGTCCTGATCGCTTCCACAATGGTATCGGGCTAGCCAACCATGTCCGGGGCCACCTGAACCGAGTGGGTGTCAGCTACAATGTTCGGCATTTCATCTCTGCAGAGGAGGTGAAGGCTATTGAACGCAGGTTTTCCTTCCAGAAGAAAAAGAAAAAAGGTAGGGCATCGGCCTTGCTTTGGGAATCCATCTCCCTCTCAGTGCCTGGGAGTCACAGAGCTGGACAGTAGAGTTCTAAACGTACCCATCCTTACTCTGAATCCTACTTAGCATTCTGCGGGGTAAAATTTGGGGTCTCCCGTCTTGAAACACCTGGGAGCCATGGGCTAGGTCACCACTAAATGTTGGTGGATGTGCAGCGATGCCCCAGTGCCCTGGTCACAGTGGCAACTGGAGAGAGGAGCTTGAGCACAGCAGTCAGCCACAGGCAGATAATTCCATTTGATTCTTTCATGCAATACATGTGTATTGAACTGGGTCATCTCTGTTCTGGGCCCTGAGAAGACCATCAGTGAGCTAGACAACAGTTTTGCTCTCTTAGAACTCATGGCCCAAGCAAAGTAACAGGACTCTTGGTGGGCTTCAGAACCTGGGCCACCTATGTAGTATGAAGATTTCCAGGCAAAGAGTTTCTGATTCCAGAGGTCTACCTCTAGTTAGAGCACACTGGGTAGTTCACAGCCCACTTGGGGAAGGCATTAATATGGTGTTTGAGTGAATGAGAGTGCATTGGAGGGAGGGAGAGAAGGAGGGAGAGAGGAAGGGAGGGGGGAGGAGATGCTAGAGTGTGGGGTAAGTGGTAGACAGCCAGGAAACTAGGCAGTTATGGCATCAAGTGACCAGGGCTCCAAATCTGAGAGAGGAAACTGAAACTCTGCCTTGAGGGTCAGAGAAGGCTCCCAGATGTGAGTATCCCAGTCTCTATTTGTCCATTTCTTCATAGAACCTACATTTAATTTATAGTATGGGACACATCAGGCAAAAATAGACAAGGAAAAGATGTCTATCTAATACTCTCAAATTGCCAATCCAGAAAAGCCTGTTCTAGAAGATGTTCCTAATGCTGTCTGATGTGCAAGTGGGGGTCTGGGAAGTTAAACTGTCTGGAGTTTTTGTCTGGTTTGGGGAGGGTGCACAAGCTGAGTTTCTGGTCGGGAAGATGCATCAACAGCAGAAGGGAAGACAGGCATTCCAGGGTGATCGCTAGAGCAAGAAAAGTCCTGGGAAGGAGGTAGAGTTGGGGAGGAGAGTGGCTCCCCTCACCACTACCCCAACTCAGGAAGTCTGTGTCTTCTTCCTGCAGTGGCTAACTTCGACCCGGGCACCTTTAGCCTGATGCGATGTGACTTCTGTGGGGCTGGTTTTGATACTCGGGCTGGCCTCTCCAGTCATGCCCGGGCCCACCTTCGTGACTTTGGCATCACCAACTGGGAACTCACCATCTCACCCATCAACATCCTGCAAGAGCTGCTGGCCACCTCAGCAGCGGAGTTGCCCCCAAGTCCCCTGGGCCGGGAGCCAGGGGGGCCACCCGGAAGCTTCCTGACTTCAAGACGGCCACGCTTACCTCTCACCATGCCCTTCCCACCTACCTGGGCTGAGGACCCTGGGCCAATCTACGGAGATGGTAAGGGGAGGGGACAGGTCAGGCTCCTGCCCTTCCCCGGGGGGTTCAGAGGGATGCATGGGCGAGTTAGAGGGCAGCCACTCTACTTGACTAGAAGCGTTTCATCTGCCTGTCACTCCAGCACCCAAGGCTTGGGCAAGATGACCAGGGCCAGCCTGGGATGCATAGCAAATTCCAGGCGTGAGCTAAGCCACATAGTCGGGTCCTATTTTTTTTAAAAAGCATATTAACAAATTTTCTCACCACTATATTGCCACATAGGGATAATTTCTGTTTTATTCAAGGGCTGGTTCATGGCCCTTTCTGAATCCAGTTTCTCAGTGAGTTCTTTCTACAAGCAGTGGTACTTTACAGGCACAAAGCCATTTCACTCCTTACAACAAGCCTATTAAGGTGTGTGTTTTCATCATATCCATATTACAAAGGAGGAATCTGAGGCACAGAGAACTTAACTTAACTGTCCCAAATTATACAGCCAGAGAGAGAGAAGCTTTGCAATCCAGGTAGCTGGGCAGCAAATTCTTTGTTCTGAAAATATTTTCTATGTTAAATACTATGTCCAATAGAATTTTGTGAGATGTCAGTAATAGCCTTTAACATTCTGTACTGACCTCGAGGGTCACCACTGGGTACATGTGGCCATTGAGCACTTAAAATATGGCTAGTACTGAGCCACTCGTTATCTTACTGTAGTGGATGGTACAGAGCTAGAATCCAGACTCTAGGGATGTGACTAAGTGATAGAGTACATGCTGAGCATAAGCAAGACCCACGGTTCAGTGCCCAGCACTCACTAAAAAAAAAAAAAAAGAGTAGAATCTAGATTCAACCAGTTTTACCCAGCAACCTTGACAAACTCCTCCCATACTCAAGCAATTGCATGTACTAAGATTTTAACCTCTGTCATCTCAGATATGCCAAAAAACAAAACAAAACAAAACAAAACAAAACAAAACAAAAACCAAGTTTGTAGTGCAAAGGTTTATCTTATTTTGCTTTGATGTGCTGGGCATGGAACCCTGGACCTCATGTATGTTAGACAAATGTTTTTGCCACTGAGCTATGTTCCTAGCCATAGGATTGTTGTGTGTTCATCTTACAGACAAAGAAACTGTAGATTGCTTTGTCTCAGCCATACATAGGCAGAGTTGGACTTCTGAGCATCTTATTGATAGTATCTGGAAATCTAGAATCAATATTTAGTGTTAGATTGCAGAGATGGGCTCAGCAGAATTAGAGGAAAAGTGAAAGACCTGATCTTGCCGGGCGATAGTGGCGCACGCCTTTAATCCCAGCACTGGGGAGGCAGAGGCAGGCGGATTTTGAGTTCGAGGCCAGTCTGATCTATAGAGTGAGTTCCAGGACAGCCAGGGCTATACAGAGAAACTCTGTCTCAAAAAACCAAAAACCAAAAAACAAAAAAAAGACCGACCTAATCTCTAAAAATGCTGACTTTTGGGGAGCTTTTAAACGACAGAGAACTCAGCTGGGCATGGTGGTACACACCTTTAATTCTAGCCCTCAGGAGACAAAGACAGGTGGCTTACATAGTGATTTCTAAGAAGAGACCTTGTCTCAAGAAACAAAAGTAGGGGAACATAGAACTCAGCCATAAGACATAGTTGAGTGAAATTCAAACTTCTTGGCTCTGGGGAATGAAATACATCTAAACTGGGAGAATTGGTGCAAGGTTCCTGGGTCTGGGCTTTCTTCTATGGTTGTCCTACCTACAGTTTCCAGGCTACTGTCTAGATGTATATTTTAGACTTGCCTGGACCCATCCCATCTGTAAGCCAGGTTAAGGCACTTGAGAGTTTTTCAAAGGACAGGGCAAGGATGTCAAAAGTCCATCTCTTTCTTAAACAAGAAGAAACTGAGGCACAGACAGGTTGGTGATGAGCTGAAGCTACATCAGAGACACACAGATGAATGGGATATGGGGCTTCTTGCCTTAGTAAAAGATTGCTCACCAAGGATTCAGCCTTCCCACCTAATTTGGTTTATAATGTCTCAGGCATGGCTGGAAGGCAGAGCCAGCTCTAAGAATGTCTAGGTCTGTAGCAAGTAGTCTACAGCTCTGACCCCTTTTTTTCTGTGTTGTCCCAGCATAGGTCTGTATATCATGCTCACATTTCTTATCTAGCACCAGGGCCAGACACTCCCAAGGCTGAGACAAGTACATAACAGCCAGATTCACTTAGGACCAATCTATCTCTATCAACAACAAAGTTATGTGCCACTCCACAAAGGGAGCTGGCCCAAACTCTGTGGTGTGAAGTAGAGTTAGCTCTTCATTGGCTTTGTCTGAAGGAAGGAGAGAGACATCTGTATAACCTCTTCAGGGAACACACAGAAATGGGAGTGTGATGGAGTAGCTGAAACGATCCTAGAAACTTTGCAAAGTAACGGTATCCCAAATCGGGGCCAGGTGGGGGCAGTGGCCCTGCTTGGCAGGTCTTTTTAAAAGGTTCTTCCCTTTTTTCCAAGTGAGCCAGAAGGGGGAGGCACCAAATTGGGGGGGGGGGAGTCAAATTCAGGCCCCACCCATCTGTCAAGGAACAGCTGGACGCTGCAGCTTTTAGTTGGGGCAGGGGGAGTGAATGGTGCTAGAATCATAGGTGAGGAGGGACCAAGTTTCTTGGATTGCAGGACAACTCTATCTGCGAACAGCTAGATAGATGCTAGGGTGATGTGAAGCTGGGGGAGGGTCAACCGTGGTGGAGAATGTAGTGTTTTTTAGTATTGTTCTAGAAGCTTTGCCTTGAGTAAGGATACTTATGATCAGGTCCATGTTTGTCTACCTAGCAAAAGAGACTTAGAGAAAAAACAATGGAACGGGGTCTCAAGGCAGGTCCTAGCACTACTGTCAGGATTCTAATTCTGAATGCTTGTATTGAAGTGAATGTGTGTGGCTGGAGGGTTCCTTTTTTTAGCTGTAGAGATGTGTATATCCTGGAGTGTGGCGGCTGCTAGAGGCTGACAGCAGCTTGGCCCTAAACTCCGGGTGGCTCCCAGGAGAGTGAAAATGGAATCCTCAGCGCCAAGAGCATTTCGCTCGAGGCGCTCGGCGCTCATCAGGTCGCCCTGGGTGCGCCCGGAGGGGCGGAGCAGAGCACGCTCGGAGGTCGCGGTGCGCGGCGCTCCGCTGCTCTCGCCTGAGGCGGCCGCCCCGCGTGCGCCGGAGCCAAGATGGCCGCCTCCACCGCCCAGTGCCGAGTGACAAAAGCGGAGAGCAAGGCAGCGGCGGGGCCGCGCGCGGGGGGTGCCCGGGAGCGCGCGCCCACGGGGGCGCCCTCGCCAGGCCCCCCGAGTCCAGGACCGGTGGTTCTCCCGGCGCCGCCGCCGCCTCCACCCCCACCGCCGCCGCCACCGCCGTCGCGGGACGGGCCCAAGGCCGAGCCGGAGCCGGGGCCCGCGCCCGCGCCCGCGCCCGCTCCGGGTAAGAGTTGGCGGAGGGGAGGGTGCCGGGAGGGGAAAGTCGGCGTCCCTCCCGAATGTGCCGTCGCCACCCTCAACACCCGCCGTCCGATCTCTGCGGCACCCCCCACCTCAGGCGCTCGGGCCCTGGGCTTCCCTCAGCCTCCTGGAGGTCCCAGGCTTCGGAAGCACTTTGCAGTCGCTCCTCCGGACTCTCCGGCTCTGACAGAAGTCCCCTGCCTCTTTTGGAGTCTCAGAAGCTCCCAGTTGTCACGGTTCCGATCCCCTCGGTGTTGGAAAGCCACTTTTGGCCCTGCCCCATCTGACAGACGCGCCCACTTCCACCTGGAGACTTTGACAAAGTACTCTGTGTCATGATCTCGGTAGCCTCCTGTCCTGTCTTCTTGCCAATGTGGGACTCAGATTGAGCAGAGAGCGACCTGCCTTAACCCCCTGCCCTATTGCTTTGTCCAGGTCGTCTCCGAAGTCCATCTGACACACCGTTCTTTCTTCCTCAACTCTTGTTCAGAATTCTACTTCATCACCTCCTGCTACCCCCCCCCACCATCCCTGCCCCTTTTAATGAAAACTCAGACTAAGAAAACCGACTTTGATTCTTTCTCCCTACATATCTCTTACCGGAGGAGGCTTTCTCACTGGATGGAAGCTTAAGAAACTTGGTGCAAACTTCTGTCATTCCCATTCTTCTTGTCCCCGAGGTGGTCCGGGGTCCAGGTTCTTACCTTGGCCAGTTCAGCTGGTGATGATAGTTCACTACTGGGCTTGATGCTGGCTTTGAAGCCCCAGCTCCCTTGTCTGGTAGAGATTTTCCCCTCCCCTCCCCGTCCTCAGCTTCTTGCCTTTTCTACCTCATCTCTCTGGCTGCAGACTGTGCTATCTGACTCTTCTAATTGTTCTCACTTTTACCCCCAGAGAGGCATTTGTCTTAAAGTGTCCTCTGATGAGGAATCTCAGCTCAAACTTGCAATATGTTCTCAGACCAGTGAACCCTCTACTGGACTGAAACTACTGTTTGTCTTTCCTGTCATTGGACAATCTCTGTCCCTGCATTGGGTTTATGGGCATAGCCTCAGCTATCCTGGAACGAGTGGCTTCCAGAAGTGAGAGCAGATGCCAAGCATGAGGAAGAAGTACCGTTCTCTCAGTCTCCTTCTTGGGGTGGACAGCCTGACTCATGAGTGGGCTGAGCCTGTCTCCTCCACCCCACAGGCCTGTGTTCTGAGGAAAACACAATGGTGGCCATGGACTTGGGGTCTCCTTTACTCCCAAAGAAGAGCCTGCCTGTCTCTGGGACCCTGGAACAGGTGGCCAGTCGGCTGAGCAGCAAAGTGGCCGCAGAGGTTCCTCATGGCAGCAAACAGGAGCTGCCAGACCTCAAGGGTGAGTGGCCAGGACAGTCATGATCACAGACGCACTTTTTGGATTAACATGGGTTGGCACCCATCTTCTTTACAGCACTTTAAGGCACCAAGGAGTTAGCTACTCAGCTGTCTTCTACATTGAGTTTCTATAGCTTTGGCCATATGTGTGGCCCTCAGCTACTACCTTACTGGATGAGGAAGGACTATTCAGTGAAGCGGTGGACAAGGTGGGCAAGAGATCACAAACTTAGGTCATTTGCCAACCTTGTTGGTTTTGAGCTTTCATGTGTTTCATATTTGTTTTTCTGTAGACTACAAGGTTCTTGAGTGTAATGCTAGTTTCTAGGTATATTGAGAAGAGCAAAACCAACTGGCCTTTGCATCATTGAAGTCAGGCGGGGAGACCAAGAAGTAGATGGGGACTGGGCCAGGACTGTTACTAAGACCTTTTATGACTTAGCATTTGAAGTTTTGTTAGTTGCAGAGAGTAGGTTAGGTATTAGCTCCATATGTGATATGTGTGCATGCACACAGGCATTTGTGTAAACATATTGTCAGGGCACCCTGGAATGCTGCAGGTCTGAAAGGCAATCCCACTGGCTGGACCACAAGAGTGTAGCCTCCTGTTGAGTGCCCTTGTACAATAGTCCACAACTATTCTCTTCTCTGAGCCTCAGTTTCCCTGCTTTCAAACAAGAAATACTAACCCTCACCAAGTTAGAATGGTTGTCAGGATCAAAGGGGTTTGGCAAAAGCAAGGCACTTATTTTGCCCCTGGGTAATGGGAGGAGAACGGGTTAGCTACACCTGAAAGGCCTCATGCCTTCCATCCTGGCCTCCATCTCATCCTCCAGCCCAGAGCCTGACCACCTGTGAGGTCTGCGGTGCCTGCTTTGAGACACGAAAGGGCCTGTCCAGCCACGCGCGTTCACATCTGCGGCAGCTTGGGGTCGCAGAGTCAGAAAGCAGTGGTGCTCCCATCGACCTCCTCTACGAGCTGGTGAAGCAGAAGGGCCTGCCTGATGCTCCCCTTGGGCTGACCCCTAGCCTGACCAAGAAGTCCAACTCACCAAAGGAGTTCCTTGCTGGGGCTGCCAGGCCTGGCCTACTCACACTGGCCAAACCTATGGATGCCCCTGCTGTCAACAAAGCCATCAAATCACCTCCTGGCTTCTCAGCCAAGGGCCTGACCCACCCATCCAGCTCTCCACTCCTCAAGAAGGCCCCACTGACTCTGGCAGGATCCCCTACACCCAAGAATCCTGAGGACAAGAGCCCCCAGCTGTCCCTGAGTCCCCGACCAACTTCCCCAAAGGCACAATGGCCCCAGTCTGAGGATGAGGGGCCGCTGAATCTCAGTGAGTTTGGGTACTGGGAGCTGAGGGGGGTGCTGGGATGTTATGTGGTTTTCAGAGGAGGAGAACCCAGGGTAGAAATGGAGACCTGCAGTTTCCGGATCCTGGGTCATCCAGTCAGTGCTAGTTGAGGCACTCACTATGTCTCCTATTGGGTTGTCCTGTGATGGTCATTTTTCCCCATCCTGGTGATCTTCCCCTGGAGGTCTGCTACAGACCTGAGCCTGCGGGGGCCTACTTGCCACTTGAGAAGAGCTCTTGTCCTCTGGAATGATGGTGGAGGTGGTAAAAGTAGTAAGGGTGCCTGTGGACCTGGCTTTCCCAGTGGGAGTCTGGGATGTCTTGGACCATACAGGTAGATGAGTAGACAGTCTACCAGACAGAGATTCCTTACATTGGCCCCTTTTTTCATGTCTCCTAGCCATTTGTGCTGAGGCATCTCCTTGTTTGTGCCCAAAAGTAGAGACCCTGCATCATGGTTGCCTTGCACTTAGCAAGTAGGGCCTGAAAAGAAACCCTCCAAGTCCAGTAGTCAGGTTCCTAGAGGTGTCCACATGCTTTCCTACATGTTGGCAGGTATTAGAGCCTGAGGATGCCTGTGTCTCCTGGCAGCCACTTGAATTGACTCTGCTGTGGTTTTAAGAGTAGGGGTCCTTGGTAGTCTTGTGATTTCCCCCTGCTCTTCACCTTCCATCTTCCTCTGTAGTTCCTGTAGCAGACGTCCCAGGGGAGGAGGGCCTGGGAGCATCAGGATTGGACACAGAAGTACATCCATAAGCTTCCCACCTTCACTTGATGCCAATGGCTAGGCAGGGAATAGGCTACCTGAAATCTACAAAATCTACAAAAAAGAAGGAAAGAAAGAAAGAAAGAAAGAAAGAAAGAAAGAAAGAAAGAAAGAAAGAAAGAAAGAAAGAACAAAAAAAGAAACCAGAAACAAGCCAAAACCTGTCGAAAGCAGGAAACCTGGATTCTTAACCACCTGGGCAGCTGAAAAATCACAGCAGACCCTCCTGCCTTCATCCCTTAGGGCCGACCAAGGTGGCGGCCGTGAACCCCCTCCCCCTGTGTTTTGTCTCCGCAGCTTTAGATAGTGACGGGGGCAGAGAGCTGGACTGCCAGCTGTGTGGTGCCTGGTTTGAGACCCGCAAGGGCCTGTCCAGCCACGCCCGTGCCCACCTGCGCCACCTGGGCGTCAGCGACCCGGATGCCAAGGGATCCCCCATAGACGTGCTCCACGGGCTCATCAGGAGGGACGGCATCCAGATCCGCCTCCCACCCGGGCGGGGAGCCCTGGCCCAGCTGGGGCGGCCTCCTTCCGCCTCCACAGCCCTCTCCTTGCTCCCTCCCCCACCGCCGGCCAAGAAGGCCAAGCTGAAGGCCTCGGGTATGGCCAGTCCCTGGGGGAAGCAGGATCTCTCGGCCGCCGGCATTTTCTGGGCCTCTGATGTGGAGCCGTCTCCTCTCAACCTCTGTAGGTTCTCACTTCAGCTGCCCTTCCTCCCTGTGGGCCCTGGAGCCCCTCCCTGGGGGGTCATGGCCCCCTCCCTACTCCCTTCCTGTTGTAGTAGGGAGTAGACAGGGGCCCTTGGCAGTGGGCTGGCTCAACCCAGAGATTTTGTTGGCGGTGGGCTGCTGGTCCCTCTCTCTTGGCCTTGACCTTTATCACCATGACCCTGCCTGAGAATGAAGGCCAAGGGGAGGGTCCTGCCTTTTGGTGTGGAAGGAGTCCTGGGTCTAGACAGTATGTGGCACCTAGGCTGGCTTCGTCCTGTCTCCTGCCCTGTTTTATTGGGACCCACAAAGCTGTGGAGTATTGGTACTGCTCTGCCAGGACAGAGGTCCTATTAGCTCTCTGGCCCCCACCCCTCAGCTCCCTTACTTACACGCCATCCACTATCACCCTAGCTTATGGACACACTGCTGCCCATACCTAGCTGGCCAGGATACTCCAACAGGTGACTATCCAGATGATGTCCATAATTCTAACTGACCCTTTCTCTTCCTGCTGCAGCTTCAGGCCCAGAGCCAACAAGAGATATCCGCTGTGAGTTCTGTGGTGAGTTCTTTGAGAACAGAAAGGGCTTATCTAGCCATGCGCGCTCCCACCTGCGCCAGATGGGTGTAACTGAGTGGTATGTGAACGGCTCACCCATCGACACACTTCGGGAGATCCTGAAGAGACGGACCCAATCCAGGCCAGGGGGACACCTCCACCCACCAGGTCCTAGCCCAAAAGCCCTGGCCAAGGTGCTGAGCACTGGAGGTCCTGGCAGCTCACTAGAAGCCCGAAGTCCCTCTGATCTTCACATCTCACCTTTGACCAAGAAGTTGCCACCACCACCAGGCAGTCCTCTGGGCCACTCACCAACTGCTTCTCCTCCTCCCACGGCCCGGAAGATGTTCTCAGGCCTTGCTACACCCTCCCTGCCCAAGAAACTGAAGCCTGAACACATGAGAGTGGAGATCAAGAGGGAGATGCTGCCAGGGACCCTTCATGGGGAGCCACACCCATCTGAGGGTCCCTGGGGCACGCCTCGAGAAGATATGGCACCCTTGAACCTGTGTAAGTGTGACCCTGTGTCAGGGTAGGTAGAACAGTTGGCTGATGCTCCTCCTTACACCCTCTTAGCAGTATCCATAGATCACGGGACTGAAATGGAAGCTAAACAAGTCCAGAGAACACAAACCTTGCTATTTATGCTCCTGTACAGCTTGTTTCTCTGTTATTTATGCAGAAGTGGCAGAATCATATAATTATATCTATATGCCCTCTTTTGCCAATTTTAGTGGCTGCCAACCAGATTTCTAGCTGCAAGGATCCACTAGTGATGTCTGCCACTGGAAGGAATAGAGGGATGGCATTCAAATGTTTGAACTATGTCTAACATTCCTGGTAATTGAATGTTTGACATTTGAGTCAAGATCTCTTTTCTATAATGTAGTAGTAAGTGAGTTGCCAGGTTTCCTCATTTGGGAGATGGAGATGAGCATAGTCGCCTGTCTGTAAGTGCGAGGAAGCACTCAGCACAGTGCCTGGTTAAAAGCTCCTTATGTAGCATCGTTGCTATCATGTCAGTGTTACTTGCTTCCCTGGCTCTCTTTCACACTGGGTTCATTTTGGTTGATCATCTGCTATACTCCAAGCAGGCAAGCATGGCCGAGGCTTCACCTCCCTGCCATATGCTCTGAACCTTCTGATTGTACACCTTCTCAGCAACATTGGGAGATACAGGTCTTCATCCCCATCTTGCAGAGAAGGAAACTAAGGCTCAGAAAGAGGAAGTAGCTTGCCCAGCCTTATTCAGGGAGACCTTGTAAAACCAGCTAGAATTTGAGGTAACAAGAAACATAGAAGGGCTGGATGTATAAGGTGCCTCTGAAGGCCCAGGTGAAGGAGCAGTTCACTGGAATATGTGGGTGGGGGGCCCACATGGATAGATACATCCAGAAGTCTGTTACTATCTTGGGTCTTGAGCTTCGAGGCTTCTACCTGTCCATAGCCAGTGCCTCCTTTCTCTCTCTCTCTCCCCTGACACCCTGGACCCCTTGCAGCAGCTCGGGCAGAGCCAGTGCGTGATATCCGGTGTGAGTTTTGTGGTGAGTTCTTCGAGAATCGCAAGGGCCTATCCAGCCACGCACGCTCCCACCTACGCCAGATGGGTGTGACTGAGTGGTCTGTCAATGGCTCTCCCATTGACACACTTCGGGAGATCCTGAAGAAGAAGTCCAAGCTGTGCCTCATCAAAAAAGAGCCTCCAGCTGGAGACCTGGCTCCTGCCCTCACTGAAGATGGCTCTCCCACAGCAGCTCCTGGGGCTATGCATTCCCCACTGCCTCTGTCACCCCTGGCTAGCCGGCCAGGAAAACCAGGAGCTGGGCCGACCCAGGTTCCCCGGGAGCTCAGCCTGTCACCCATCACAGGGTCCAAGCCCTCAGCTACCAGCTACCTGGGCCCAGTGGCAACCAAGCGGCCCCTCCAGGAGGATCGCTTCCTCCCAGCAGAGGTCAAGGCCAAGACCTACATCCAGACTGAACTGCCCTTCAAGGCAAAGACTCTCCATGAGAAGACCTCCCACTCCTGTAAGCAGTGGGTGGTAGGGTCTTGGGATGGCATTTGTCAGGGCAAGCAGGACCCCTGAGGCAAGGTCCTTGTGGGAGGTGGGATTAGCTCCTGACCTTGCTTAGGCCACCTGGGTATTCCTGCACTCTTAGAATAGCAACCTCCTCTGTCTGTAGCCACCGAGGCCTGCTGTGAGCTCTGTGGCCTTTACTTTGAAAACCGCAAAGCCCTAGCCAGCCACGCGAGGGCACATCTGCGGCAGTTCGGGGTGACGGAGTGGTGTGTCAACGGCTCTCCCATCGAGACCCTGAGTGAGTGGATCAAACACCGGCCTCAGAAAGTGGGTGCCTACCGAAGCTACATCCAGGGTGGCCGCCCCTTTACAAAGAAGTTCCGCAGCGCTGGCCATGGCCGTGACAGTGACAAGCGGCCACCCCTGGGGCTGGCACCTGGGGGCCTGTCCCTGGTTGGCCGAAGTGCTGGGGGAGAACCAGGGCTTGAAGCTGGCAGGGCAGCTGACAGTGGTGAACGGCCTCTGGCAACCAGCCCACCTGGGACCGTGAAGTCAGAGGAGCATCAAAGGCAAAATATCAACAGTGAGTGCTGCTTGAGGATGGTGGGAGGGCAGCATCAACAGTGAGTGCTGCTGGAGGAGGGCAGGAGGGCAGCATCAACAGTGAGTGCTGCTGGAGGAGGGCAGGAGGGCAGCATCAACAGTGAGTGCTGCTGGAGGAGGGCAGCATCAACAGTGAGTGCTGCTGAAGGAGGGCGGGAGGGCAGCATCAACAGTGAGTGCTGCTGGAGGAGGGCGGGAGGGCAGGAGACACCTTCTAGAGCTTAGCCAACCACCACATCTTAGCTGCTTAATCCCTCCCTTTATTGTTGTGCCATTCTATCAGTGCATGTGGGGCCTAGTCTTAAGTCCCAACAACCTCTGCCCCTTTGTGCTCACTGAAAGCAGGGATGTCTCCAGGGCCCTAGTCCTCCTTTTACATCACCTATCACTCTGTCCATTAGAATTTGAACGCAGACAAGCCCGCCCCTCAGATGCCTCTGCAGCTCGGGGTGGTGAGGAAGTCAATGACCTGCAACAGAAGCTGGAAGAAGTGCGGCAACCCCCGCCCCGGGTCCGACCAGTCCCCTCCCTGGTGCCTCGGCCCCCCCAAACGTCACTGGTCAAGTTTGTGGGCAACATCTATACCCTCAAGTGCAGGTATGCTAACATCTAGTAGGGCCTTGGCTATTAGAAGCCTAAAAATGAGTTAGTCTGTGCAGTGGGGGTCTCATAGGCTGTTTTAAGGCATAGCAGTGCCCAGGTTAAGGAATTCTTCTCATGGACAGAGGAGCTTCAGAGGGTCAGACTGATAGATAACATGAGCTCTGTAGCAGTTAGACCTGGGTTCAGTCCTAGGTAGGACACTTGACAGCTTAGTAACATCACACAAGAGCTTTCCTGCTCCTACCACCATTTTTTATCTTGAAAAAGAATTTGGCATGGTATGGTGGTGCACACCTTTAATCCCAGACCTCAGGAAGCAGAGGCAGGTATAACTCTCTGAGTTCAAGGTCAGCCCAGGGCAGTTAGGGCTTCAAGGTGAAACTCTTGTCTTTAAAAACACATTTCATACAGACCTAATTGATAGAGTTGTTGTGAGGACTGAACTTAATAGCAAAGTCCTGAAAATGTTGCTGACACTTAGGAACAAAGGACTCCATCATATTTTTCTGCTAAGGAAAAAAAATTCTCACTTAATTCTTATGAAAGTTTACATACACAGACATATACTTATGCGTGTGCGTGCATGCGCACACACATACACGTATCACATGCCAGGATATAGGGGCTTTAGAAACTTGAGGTAACTCAGCTCAAGCTATATAATACAGGCTAAGTCAAAAGTTGCATCCAAGTTGACTGATGATTCAGGTCTGCTATCCTAGCATTGGGAGGCTGAGACAAGAAGATTGCCACCAGTATAAGTCCTGCTGAATTACATAATTTTGAGGCTGGCTTAAAGTACAGAGTTAGAGACCGTGTCTCCTAAAATCCCAAGGAGGAAAAAAAAAGAAGTAGAATTTCAGCTCAGTTCTCTGGAGCAATAGAGCTGATGCTCTTGGCCTCTGTTCATTGGAAACTAGCTTAAGGCTGCCACACGAGAGAGGAAGGATGGTTAGTCAGGCTTTGCTTTATACCCACCACCATATCAGAGCATGCTCATCAGATGGCAAAGGCACTTGGGGAAGGAACCCTCTGCTTCTCATGCCCAGGAGACTCTGCCATGACTCCACAGTAGAAGAGATGGCTGTCCATTAGAAGACACTTCTTCCCCTGAATTCCTGTCTTAACATCCATGCTGTGTAGTGGTGGATGTGCCTCTAAGCACTTGGACTAGTCTACACTTCAGCCTTTCCTCAAAGCATTGGCCACTTCTTTCTGTGTTCCTATGCAGGTTCTGTGAAGTGGAATTCCAGGGCCCACTCTCTATCCAGGAAGAGTGGGTACGGCATTTACAGCGGCACATCCTGGAGATGAACTTCTCCAAAGCAGACCCTCCGCCTGAGGAGCCCCAGGCCCCGCAGGCACAGACAGCAGCTGTAGAGGCACCCTAACACACAGCATTCCAGATCCCCTTTTGTGCCACCTATCCCCTCCCATTTCTCCTCTGTCCTCCCCCCCTCCCCCTTTTCCATCTTTCTTTTCCGTTTCCAAAGGAGCAAGCCAAAACCTCAAACCGGCGCCTCTTGGAGGCCGGGCACACTACAACCTGGGCACTGGGAGCCAGCTAGCCACCCTTCCCCCAGCTTAAGGACTCTGGGGCCACAAGGGTATCCTTGAGCCTACCTAGTTGGTCTCATAGGGGCAGTAGCCAGGCCCTTGGTGGTGGCCAATCTGATTGCAGGGGAGAACAGCACTTCCCTCTGTCTAGCAACCAGGCAGGGCTACATCTGCCATCCGTGGCCATTTGCAAAGACCCCAAAGACCCCCCGTTCCCTCTTGCCCCATCAGTATCTGTTTTCACGCACACGCACCTCGTGAGACCTGGGATCTGCCCTGGCCCCCTCAGTTCCCAAGTCAAACGACCACATCATGCCACGGTGCTTGCTCAGGGGAATCCATGCTCCCTCTGCTATCCTACTAGGGCTTGGGAGCTCCCACTGAGCCCACAATGCCACGGAAATTCTTGTTGGCTGCCCCCTCTCCCCCAAAAGGGTCCTTCCTAGCTTGGAAGAGCTCAAAGCTGACAGCTGCCTCCTGCCTTGTCAGAGCCTCAGGGGCTCCAGGGCTGGGAGGGTAGAGTGAGGGGTGGGACTCTCCTCCCCACCCCTGCTGCCCTCCCCCTTTTCACTGTTGCTTTCTATGTATAGCTCCCTAGATCTTTCACTTTTTTAAAAAATGCGTTTTGTGTAGAGAATAAGGAACGTGGATCTTTTTATTTTGCAATCCTGGGCCAGCTAGATACCGGGAGCTAATTGACCTTTTAACCTTTTCAGTGGCCACCTTTTGGTTATCAATGTACCTAGAAATATGTAAATTAGATTAAATTTCTCTTCTGGAAATACCCCAGGGCAAACAGCCAGTGTGTTTTTTTCTGTGAAGTGGACAGGCTGGCACTGGTTAGCAGCTGGAGCTCAGAGCTGGGGATCAGGGTTGTGCCTGGCAAAAGGCCCTGGTTTTCCTCTGTTAGCCACCAAAGAGACCGGACACAGTTGGGGACAAGTCCAAGTTCTCAGCTGTTGGCCGTTGGTGCTGTGGCTCGTGAAGGGTTCTGGTTGGCTGGCCTGGGAAGGGAGCCAAGACAGAAAGGCTGGTTGGGTTTGACCAGCCACAGTAACATGCCTACAGGAGTGACTCTTGCCTTGGTGCTTTTACAAACCCTTGAAGGTAGTGGGGAGAAGCACACGTCTGCTGGGAGCGTTGGCTGCGAATGAGGTTCAGAGTTGAGACTCGGCTGTCTTAAGATAGGACTTTAAATGTAATCCTGGGGACCTTATCCCAGGCCTTGAACATACCAGGCAGGTGCTCTGCCACTGAGCTGTCCCTTGCTAGCTCTGAGATAAATGTCAGGAAGCGATATCTGAACACAAATAACAAGAGGGAAAGGGAAGTACTCTATTTTAATTTTTTATATCTTTTGGTTTTCAAGAAACATTTCTTCGTGTAGCCCTGGCTCTCCTGGAACTAGGTGTTTAGACAAGGCTGGCCTTGAACTCAGAGATCTGAGAGCTGGGATTAAAGACATGAGCCACCATTACCCTGCCTGATTTTTTTTTTTTTTTTTTTTTAAGTTATGTGTTTTGTTTTTCAAGACAGGGTTTCTCTGTGTAGCCCTGGCTGTCCTGGAACTCTATAAACTAGGCTGGCCTCAAAATCAAGGGATCCACCTGGATCAAAGGCTTGCCACTACCACCAGTTCCTGACTTGCCCAGCCTGACTTTATTTCTTTAAACAATGCTATTTTCTTGCTCAGCTAATGTTTATTGAACATTAATTATTGATTATTGAACATTTCTTTTTTTATATTTACTTTCTTTTTTTTAAATATTTTTTTATTACATATTTTCCTCAATTACATTTCCAATGCTATCCCAAAAGTCCCCCATACTCTCCCCTTTTTTCTAAGGTGATAGGATTCTGTTGTCTCCTACTTTTTTATTCCTTGTGTCTTTTCAGTTCATCATCCTCACTAACCAGCCAAGTGCTGGAAAGTGGGATAATCTCATTAGGTGTGGACAACTATGGGCTGCAGCAGGGCCCTCCCAACCCTGTTTTTCTCTCCTCCCCTACTGTGTCTTTATGCCTGGGGAGGAGGGTTTAACAGGCTCGGTGACAAGCCTGCAGGGGTGTTCTTAGCCCAGGAATGTGTTCTTTTGTATGGTGGCTCTTCTCATCCTTTACTGTCATTGGTCATATCCAAGACAGGAAAAGAAGTGGGATTTCTCATGCTAAGAACTGACCCAAACATGTTTCTTCATAGCAATTTAAAATATAAAATCCATTTTTTTTACATATAAAGGCAACAGATTTTGAAAGTTCCAGTGACAGAAGTAGTAACATGGAAGTCCTTCCTACCCTACTACCTAGGTAGTAGACGGCTGTGTCTTTGTACACAGTAACACGTTACTGTACACTGATAGCTGTATATTTTTGCAAGGATCGTGTACCATTCCCACAACAGACCTTTTCCTAAAACTCCTGAGCATAGCTTAAGTCTTTGCTTAAACCGCTCCATGGTCTCAAAGAAACAATCTTAACTTTTGGCCTAAGCTCAACCTGTGAGGACATCAGAAATTAAACAAGACCTTGGGTGAAATCACACCAAGTGCTACAAAGTAAACTACAGGATCTAGAGATATCATGGGGCTGTACTTTATCTAGGATTCCAGAAAGTATGGCACTCCAAAGAGGCAGTACACATAAAGCGGACTTATGTCACATGTTCCCGGTTCACATGCACATGGTCCACTACAACTGGCTTTCCTTTGCAAAAGTTGGGAGAAATTATCGTCAGGACATTGTATCTGGACAAATGGTAAAAACAAGCCCTTTGAATCACAGCAACAGCCTAATCTATACTTCTCTACCTCCCCTGCCCCAACTAAATTGTGAAGAACAGTTTTGGCTATCATATCAACTATTTCAGTATGTTTCTTTGAAGGATCTAGCCTTTTAAAGAATGCCATTGCTATTACCCCTAAAGAAACTGCTAACGAGAACTGAGAGATGGCTCAATGGCAAAGAACACACACTGCTCTTACAGAGAGTACTTGGGTTTGGTTCCCAGCACCCACATGGCAGCTTACAGTAACTCCAGGGTATCCAGTACCCTCTTCTGACCACCCCAGGCACTGGGGGTACATGTGGTTGCATAGACATACATTCAAGCAAAGCAAATACATAAGCCTAAAAAATAAATTGATAAACATTCCTTAATACCAATAGAACACCTACTTTAAAATTTCTCCAAACCACAAGAAGGTACATGAATCATAGAAGCAGAGCTTGCTGAAGTTCATCCATTGTTTTATCCAAGGATACCTCCCATGGTGACTTTCCACACAGCCAGGAGGAGCCAGGCATAGTGCTTAGAAAAAGGCTGGTACTGGGTTGCATTTTTCGTTTTGTGGAGCTGAACACTGAACATAGGTTCTTATGTCAAGCATTTGCAATAATACATGATACATTGAGATATACTACTTGTATAATAAATAGCATACACATAAACAGTTATTTTAAAAGTGGTTTTTTGAGAGGCAGGAGAGATGGCTCAGCAGTTAAGAGCACTAGCTGTTTTCTCAGAGGACCTAGGTTCAATTCCCAGCACCTTCATGGCAGCTCAAGGCTGTCTGAAACTCCAGTTCAGGTGATCTGACACCCTCACACAGACACACGCAAGCAAAACACTAATACACATAAAATTTAAAAAAGCATCTTTATCTTGCAGTTGGAGAGCTCACATAAGGCCTTCTGTACATGCTAGGATAAAATGTTTTTCCACCAAACTATATCCTTACAAACACTATTAATTGTTATGTAACGATTAATAAGAAAATAATATTTACTATTTACTTTGTGAAACTGGCCCTAATTCTTTCCCCCTCCTTGAGACGGGGACTCACTGGAACCCAGAGTGGCTTAGAATTCATATGGTATAATCTGACCTCAAACTCGAGTCATTCTGTCTCAGGCTCCTGTATTCTGGGGTTACAGAAGTCAGCTACCACACATGGCCTGCTTCATTTGTTTTAACGTTATCTCACATAACGTTTTTCAGGACCTTGTTTAGCAGTTAGATAATAATTATCTCCTTTCAACATGGCTTTACCATTCTTGACTTGCATTTCAGTGGCGGGGCGCAAGACGGTCGCCTCTGCTCCCGCTGGCAAGTGTCTCGCTCGCACACACCAGGCCAGCACACGCGTGGGCTCGGACCTCTAGGTTGCATGCAGCTCCGCCCCTTCGAACCTTTCCATCTTCTCCCCTTGGCCTATTGGCGCAGGTTTTTGTCAACAGGGGGCGGAGAGTAAGGCGGGGCCATCGGGGGTTGGCAGTATCTCCAACCACTGTCGCGAAGAGGTGTAAAAATAGACAGGTAGCTAAACCAATAGGCGTGAAGTCCGAGGTTTGCAGAAGCCAATGAGATAAGGAGGCGGGGCTGGAGCGTGTGTGGAAGGACCCCAGGGATTGTTGTGGCGTCAGACGCACAGAGTAGCGGTCTGTGTCCACGGCTCGGGTGTTCTCTGCGGCCATGAGCTACACAGGTAGGCCCAACAAGGTGAAGGCAGCGCTCTGGGCCGGGGCGTCAGGACGGGCTGAGTCATGCCAGGATCTCCTCTTGTAGTGTCGTGGTCATTGCCCTCTGTGGTCACAAAATGGCGTCTTAGGCTCTTCCCTTCGGGGTCGCATCCCTCAAGCTTCGGCTCTCACTGACCTCAGCCGGGCATCTTGGACTCTCCTGGCTACTCAAGGATTTGCTTGTGTCTTCTGTGACCGTAGGTCTTGGGCCTCAACGTTAGGTTCAGGCTTCCAGCACCTCCGTTCGTCATTCCCTGGCTAGTGCCCCACGGACACCCACGTCTAAACGTCGCTTCTCAGGCCTGAGCTTCTGAGATCAGTCCGTTGGGGCGGCTGCTGTCGCCATTGCCTCCCTTGAGCAGTTTCTGTGCAAAACGTCGCAGATCCTTACTCATGGCACTCCCCCGACTTCATCTGGTATAAAGCGGGGAAAAGAGCCAGCCTCCCCTACCTCACTCCCCCAAGGGGCGGTGAGAATCTGTAAATATATATGAAGGCTCTGAACCGTTGCAGGGAGCTTTAGGGAGCAAGCTTGAACCTTGGTGAAGAATAACTACTTTCCACTCAACTTACCGAATCGGGTGCTGAATAGACACTATGAATGCTGACAAGAATTTCTTAAGCAGCTTATAGGCGAGGACAGACAAAATACAATAAATATATTGTATTTGGGGTCTTGGGTATCCTGAAGAGATTCAGCCATTATTACATGGAGAGCTTTGAAGCCTCTGGGAAGGGTGAGGTTTAAGGAGAGATGTAAGCAAAATAGGAGAGAGTAAAGATAGCTGTCGCTGTAAAACATCCAGAGCTGGAACCGCCTACCTACTTAGATCAGTGATATTTGAGCAAAGAGGAAGGTGGGTGAGGAGCATGGTGAGGGGTGTGGAATATGCTTGAGTGACTGTAGAATCATTCTTGAGGGAGTTGCCAAGGCTCCCTGGGT
Organism: Mus caroli; assembly: GCF_978045245.1. Classification (NCBI taxonomy): domain Eukaryota; kingdom Metazoa; phylum Chordata; class Mammalia; order Rodentia; family Muridae; genus Mus; species Mus caroli. The sequence continues at coordinate 61,488,781 of NW_028227273.1, forward strand.
TTGCCAATGAAACTTATCAGTCAGTGCCATAGACAGTGCCTCCCACTTTACTGGAGGTATTTCAGGCTTGAACTTAAGTGGTTGCTGGGTAACCCACATTCTGTTTAGAATGTTTAAGGCTTTCAATGGAACCTGAGCCTTATGCCAGTCCTCCTAAGCCCCTGGGTCAAATGCTTGCCAAGAACCGTGGGATTTCTAACAACCATCCTCTAGGCCAGTGGTTCTCAATCAGGGTGATTTTGTCTGCCTCACACCTCCCAGGGGTACATTTGGCAATATCTGGAGTCCTGTTTTGTCTTATCTATATAATGTGTGTATGGGTGGTGGTGGGGGGGGGAATGGTATGCAGTGCTACTGACATCTAGTGGACAAAGGGTAGGACTGCAACTCTGCAGCCTGAAGCGCATAGTATGGCTTCCACCACAACATATTTTACTTTATTTACATGTATCTGTCTGCATCTACATGTATGTGTTTGTGTGAGTGTGTCAGCCATGTATGAAGGTGCCCCGGACCAGAAGAGAACATGGGTCCCTTGAAACTGGAGTTAACAAACGGATGGTTGTGAATGAGCCGCCTGACATGGGTTCTAGGATCTGACTCTCATCCTCACAATTGAACAGCCTATATCCAGCCCTTCAGTGTTTTTTTTTTTTTTTAAATAAATTTGTTTATTTAATTTTGTTCATATGAGTGTTTTTCCTGAATGTGTGTGTCTGCACTGCCATGTGAGCGCCTGTAACTCTATAAAACTAGGGGTAAAGATGATTGTGAGCCACCCCCATGGCTTCTGGGATTGGATCCTGGCCCACTGGAAGAGCAGTACTCTTGACCACTGAACCATCTCTCCAGTTGCACCTCCCACCTCAGTGTTTTTATAGACAGCTATTAAATCATTAGTACTTAAAATTTAAGCATCTTGGGAAGGCCCTGGACCCCCAGGGGTGGGGAAAATCTAATTGGACACAATCTCTTTAGGAAGGATGGCAAAGACTTGGTCCCTATATTTGTATTTTCTCCTTCCCCAAGACCTGGGCTCAGTTCCTTTCATTGGAAAGTAAAGCTGAAGTTGAGTCCACAGCTTTCTTTTTTGGAGTCCTTGTAACTGGATGTATTTGCAATTCTACCCTGAAGAAGTATGGTCTCTTCACCTGGGGTCAGGGTGGTACCCTGTAACTGAATACACTAGGGACAGCTTAGTGATGTAGTGTTGGCCTAGCTTGCCAAGGCCTTGAAATCAACTCAAGGACCTCAAAGCAGAAACTGTATTGATTTGCACCACATACATAAACGGTATTCATTCTCCCGGGTCCCTGTCGCCTCGGTGTAAAATTGTTCATGTTTGCAGAGGGCACTTGCTCTGCTTATGAACTGCTATGGTTGGAAGCCTTGAGATACTCAGCCTCCTTCCCAGTTCTGAGAGTCCTCGATTTGTAGTATTTTTTTGGACTTAAAAAGTACTGACTTTTCAAAGAACTTTGGACAGGGAACAGGGTCTTGCCATACTGGCCTTGATGAGGATGAACTGAGACCTGCAGCTAAAGCACCCAGCAGGGAAGCATTTATTCAGTTTGTAAAATTGACTATGGTTGCTGTGGTTTTGTGTGTGTTTCAGGGGTGTCTCACCCTGTTTCAGCACCTTGAACCCATGGCAGAACTTGTGCCTCAGCCTCATGAGTGCTGGCATGTAGGCTGTAACCTTCCACTGAGCAGCAGTATGGGAATCTGTACCCACATGATTGGTATTTGATATGCTTCGGTTGTAACTTATTTTTGTTGGAAATGCTGTCATTAATTTTTGAGTCAAGGGCTTAGTGTTTTTAATCATTTCAGCACTAAGTGAAACGAGGTACAAGATACATATGTTAGACAAGGCCTTCCTAAAACTCACAATCCTCCTGCTTCTGCCTTCCCAGAGAATAGGATTAAAGGTGTACTGTGTCTAGCTTCATAGTGACCACTGCACAATGAGTGTCCCTTATCTAAATGCTTCAGACCAAAAGGACTTTGAGATATTTTTGGATTTTGGACTACCCCTAGTGATGTCTTGGGTCAGACCCAAGACTAAACAGTAAATCATTTACATTTCATATGCATCCTGTATACATAGCCTGAAGGTTTTTATTTTGACTTGTTTTTGTTTTTTTGTTTGTTTGTTTTTTGTTTGTTTTTGAGACTGGGTTTTTCTGTGTAGCCCTGGCTGTCCTGGAACTCACTCTGTAGACCTGGCTGGCCTCGAACTCAGAAATCCGCCTGCCTCTGCGTCCCAAGTGCTGGGATTAAAGGTGTGCGCCACCACTGTCTGGCTGGTTGGTTTTGTTTTGAAACAGGATCTTACTATGTAGTCCTGGCTGGCTTTGAACTCACAAAAAGATCCCCTAACCTCTGCCTCCCGAGTGCTGGGATTACATGTGTGCACCATCGTGCCCAGTTGCCTGATAGTAATTTATATAAAATAAATTATGTAATTTTGTTTACTTGCATTTGGATTGCAACCTGTCACATAGGGAAAGTCAGGTCCGGTGTGGTATATTCCTCTGTAGCCTCAAGTTGGTAATTAGAAAGGTTTAGACCTCGGTGCCAAGTGTGGCTGTCCTATAATCCCAGCATTCTGGAGGCTGAGGATAGAGAGCGATGATTTCAAGATCAGCCCAAAGCACATACAGAGATCTTGTCTTTAAAAACAAAAAACAAAGCTGGGCGTGGTGGCGCACGCCTTTAATCCCAGCACACGGGAGGCAGAGGCAGGCGGATTTCTGAGTTCAAGGCCAGCCTGGTCTGTAGAGTGAGTTCCAGGACAGCCAGGGCTATACAGAGAAGCCCTGTCTCAAAAACACCAAAACACACACACACACACACACACACACACACAAATTTGGGGCCTAGAGATGGCTCAGTGATTAAGAGCACTCTTGCCAAGGACCTGGGTTTCATTCCTAGCACCCACATGACACATCACAATCCTCTATAGCTCTGGTCCCAAAGGATTCAATGCTTTCTGGCCTCCACAGGTACCAGCACACTTGTGGGATTCAGGCCAAACACCCATACATAAAATAAATAAACTATACGAAACAGAAAGTTTTGCTTTTTAAGTAAGGCTTTAAAATTTTAGGTTAGGGGCTGGGAAGATGGCTCAGCAGTTAAGAGCACTGGCTATTCTTCCAGAGGGCCCAGGTTCAATTCCAAGTATCCACATGACAGTTCACAATGGTCTGTGACTCCTGTTCCAAGGGACATACACCATCATACAGAAATACATGCAGGGAAAGCACCAGATAAATATAAATAATTTTTTTATAAAGAGAATTTAGGCACATATCTTTTATTTAAAGAGAGAAAGAGAGAATTTAGGTACATGCTTTTTTTTTTTTTCTTTTTTAAAGAATTTCACATTTTTATTTATTTATTTATTTATTTATTTATTATATGTAAGTACACTGTAGTGTGTCTTCAGACACTCCAGAAGACAGCATCAGATTTTTGTTATGGATGGTTGTGAGCCACCATGTGGTTGCTGGGATTTGAACTCAGGACCTTTGGAAGAGCAGTCGGTGCTCTTAACCACTGAGCCAGCTCACCAGCCCCTAGGTACATCCATCACTCGGAGTGCAGGTGGATCTCTGAGTTTGAAGCCATCCTGGTCTACAAGGCAAGTTGCAGGACAGCCAGGGCTACATAGAGAAACTCTTATCGTGGTGGCGCATGCCTTTAATCCCAGCACTCGGGAGGCAGAGGCAGGCAGATTTCTGAGTTCGAGGCCAGCCTGGTCTGCAGAGTGAGTTCCAGGACAGCCAGGGCTACACAGAGAAACCCTGTCTTGAAAAACCAAAAAAAAAAAAAAAAAAAAAAAAAAAAGATTTTAGGTTAGAGCCAGGTGTGGTGCTACACACCTTTAATCCAGGCACTCCGGTGGCAGAAGGACGTCCAGGGCATCCAGGCTACTCAAGAGAAGTCCTGTCTCAAAAAACAAACAAGAAAACTAAAAACCAGATTTTAGGATAGAGATGCTCACACTATATTTAGTATACTTATTTCCAAATAAACATGAGAAGCATAGGTAATATGTTTCAGCAATGAGGTCTAAGGATAAAACTTGAAGATGGAATTCTTTTTTTTTTTTTAAGATTTATTTATTATATGTAAGTACACTGTAGCTGTCTTCAGACACTACAGAAGAGAGAGTCAGCTCTCGTTACGGATGGTTGTGAGCCACCATGTGGTTGCTGGGATTTGAACTCCAGACCTTCGGAAGAGCAGTTGGGTGCTCTTAACCACTGAGCCATCTCACCAGCCCTGAAGATGGAATTCTTACTCAGCAGTACACACGTCTTCATATGGGGAAACTAAAATCGTAAGTCAGGTGGCTTATGTTTATAATACCCAAGACACTGAAACAGGAGAGATACTGTGAATTTGAGACCAGCCTTGGTCTCAAAGTGAGACACTCTATCAAAATACAGAAACAGCCAGGCAAGGAGGTGCAAATATTAGTATTAACATAATTTAAAAACTAACCCAATGTTTGTTTGAAATGGAAGTAGCTTTTCTCCCCCGCCCCTCCCTCCCTCTCTCTTTAAAAGAAATTTTCAAGGCAGGGTTTCTCTGTGTAGCCCTGGCTGTCCTAGAACTCACTCTGTAGACCAGGTTAGCCTTGAACTCACAGAAAACCATCTGCCTCTGCCTCCCAAGGTGCACCACCACTGCCTGGTCAGAAGTAGCTTTATTTATAATAATGGTTTGATTCCTTATGTAACTGAATGATAATTTGGATTCATTTTATGCACCAAAATAGACTAGTAGCTTAAATGTTTACACATTTTTATGTAGTCATTGTAACAAGTTAAGCATGACCTGTCTATACTGATTGATGTATTCAGAGGTCTAATTAAAGTATGGAATCTATAGGTTTTAGAGGTTTCTGAACTGAAGAGTGACTTGTCTGCTAATCTGTATTAAAATGCTATTTCAGTCGCTCACTTTCTTATGGCTGGTTGGGGGAAATTAACCACCTTGTGCATATGTTTAGGTTTTGTCCAAGGATCCGAAACCACTTTGCAGTCTACGTACTGTGACACCAGTGCCCAGCCAACCTGTGATTATGGTAAGTGTGGCTCCTAGTGACCACCAGAGTGTTCTGCCTTGTTTCTGCTTGGTTGCTTTTAGCTTTCCTGTCACCCTGTCTTGCCTAATTAAACCCAGCCTGATAGATGGTACTGTGGCCTGTTTGACCAGCTTGTGCTTCTTTGAGGCAAACTTGTAAATGAGAGCTTGAGTTACTGAGCAAGCTGGGCTATAAAATGGTGAGGCCTTTGACCTTTTCACAGTTTGTGGAAATAATATGGTTCTTGAACAAAGATATAGACGCAGTAAATTTCCCCTGAGCATCTGGGAAAGAAGTTGGAGTCCACCAGTCATGTTCAACCTTTTGGCATTGGTTTTTTTTTTTTTTTTTTTTTTTTTTTGGTTTTTTTCGAGACAGGGTTTCTCTGTGTAGCCCTGGCTGTCCTGGCACTCACTTTTGTAGACCAGGCTGGCCTCGAACTCAGAAATCCGCCTGCCTCTGCCTCCCGAGTGCTGGGATTAAAGGCGTGTGCCACCACACCCGGCCCTTTTGGCATTGGAACAGATGACATTGGTGTCTTCAAAGTTTCCTCTAGAGAGCAATACAATTGACTTACAAAATAAAATTTGCAAACTAAAAATTAATGGTGTATTAGGAAAGTTGATGATTTTTGTATTGAGTACATTCAGAGCTATCTTCTACTGAATGTAACCAGAAAAGATGGAGCCAGGTGAGACCGAACTATTAATTCAGCACCCCATGGTCTTGGCAAGTAGTCTGCAGCAGAAGAGCCTGAAGGGGCACACTATCCAGCTGCAGTTTAAGAGATTGTAGCTAGGCTATCTGAGGCCAGTGAACACACACTGAAGGAAATTTCCAGTTGATAAAATCAATTGTGAAGAAACAGGAGTCCACACCTGATGAGAGATCTACAGGTGCCACCAGTCTGTTTTCAGTGCTACCCAGTCTAGGAAGGCTGATCGCAGTATTCCTTGCCCCCAGTTAGTCCTCTCTGTCCACCACTTGGGTCCTACAGAGACAACTCACTGGTCTGTTTCCTTCCCTCCATCTCACCTTTTTTCTGTGTGTGTGTGTGTGTGTGTGTGTATGTCACTGCAGCATGTGGAAGTCAGAGGAGACAACTTACAGGAATAGGCTCTCCTATTCCTTTATGTGGCTTCCAGAATGAAACTCAAGAGTCAGGCTGTTTAATTGCCATTGTAGTTATTGAAAATCAGTTATCTGAAGTCTTTGTTCTCTTTCAGTAGCTATTTGTCTGAATTTTCTCCGGTACTATTCTATGTTAATTATTGGATATTATAGGTTTTGAAGTCTATTAACATGAGTCACCTGGATTTGATCTTTTAACATTTTGTTTTTGTTTTTCCAGACAGGGTTTCTCTGTGTAGTCTTAGCTGTCTTGGAACTCACTCTGTAGAGCAGGCTGACCTTGAATTCACAGAGATCCACCTGCCTGTGACTCCCAAGTGCTAGAATTAAAGGCACATACCACCACCATCTCCCGCTTATTTTAACTTTTGACCAGTTTTCTTTTTCAAATTTATCTGTGTTTATTTTATGTGTATGGGTATTTTGCCTACACATGTTTCTGTGCACCACGTGTATGGAGTGCCCATGGGAAGACGACGACATCGGACCCTGTAGGAATGGACAGACAGATGGTTATTAGTTGTCTGTGAGTGCTGAGGACGTCATGCAAGAGCAACAAATGTTCTCAACAGCTGAGCTCTCACTTCAGCCCCTGGATTTAGTCTTTATTCTCTCTCTCTGGCTCTCTCTGGCTCTCTCTGTCCCTCCCTCCCTCCCTCTCTGTTTCCCTGTCTCACTCTCTCTGTCTTTCTCTCTCTCTCTCTCTCTCTCTCTCTCTCTCTCTCTGTCTCTCTCTGTCCCTCCCTCTCTGCCCCCCGTCCCTCCCTCCCTCTCTGTTTCCCTCTCTCTGTCTCTCTCTCTGTCTCACTCTCTCTCTTTCTCTCTGTCCCTCCGTGACTCTCTCTGTCTCTCTCTCTGTCTCTCTCTCTCTCTCTCTCTCTCTCTCTGGAGGTATCTCACCATGTAGCCTTGGCTGTGGTGGAACTCATAAAGATCTGCCTCCCTCTGCCTCCTGAGTGCTAAGATTAAAGCTATGTGCCACCATGCATCTGTTTTATTTTAAATGTTTTGTTTTGTTTTGGGGTTTTTTTCAAGACAGAGTTTCTCTTTGTAGCCCTGGCTATCCTGGAACTCCCTTTGTAAACCAGGCTGGCCTTGAACTCAGAGATTCACCTGCCTCTGCCTCCAGAGTGTTGAGATTAAAGGCATGCGCCACCAGTGGCCAGCTTTTTGTTTTGTTCTTGAGGTAGAGTCCCACTATATAGCTCTGGTTGTCCTGAAACTCACTATTAGATCAGGCTGGCCTCAACTCACAGAGATCCACCTGCCTCCTAAGGGCTGAATTTAAAGCTTTGTACCACCATCCCTGGCTTTTTTTCTCTCTGTGTCTCTTTTTTAAAAATTGTCTTATAGCTAGGCAGTGATGGCACACTGCTTTTAATCCCAGAACTCAGAAGGCAGAAATAATTGTGAGTTTGAGATCTATACAGTGAGTTCCAGGACAGCCAAGGCAACACAAAGAAACCCTGTCTTAAAACAAAAAAGAAAAAATTGCCTTGTTTATTTATAATTTGCTTGTTTTTGAACGTACAATTTTAAAATCAGTGCATCATTTTTTATCAAAGTAAATCCTGAGGAGATTCTTGTTTTGTTTTGAGACAAGGTCTGACTATGTAACCCTATCTGGCTTGGAACTTGCTATGTAGATGAGGTTGGCCTTAAACTCACAGATTTGCCTGCTTCTGCCTGGTAAAATTAAAAGCACTTTGTAACACCATGTTTAGCTGTACATGATGTTTAATTTTTTTTTTTCATTTTAAAATTTTCGTTTATATGAACATTTTGTCTGTGCATTTTGTGTGTACCTTTTACTCTCAGAAGCCAGGAGTGGACATTGACTCTCCATTGGCGTTACATTGTAAATTGTGTATCAGGGTTCTCTAAAGGTGCAGGACTAACTGAAACTGACTCAGTATGTAAGCACATGTGTGTGCACGCGTGAGCGTCTGTCCTTGTCTGTGTATGAACATATTAAAAACATATTCTAGTGGTTTCTACACTGTGGTCCAAGTAGTCCAATAGTGCCTGTCTCCTGACTGATGGGCGAAGAATCTGGTAGTGTCCACAGCCTGGGTGTCTCAGCTGCCAAAAAAGAAAAAATTGCCTTGTTTATTTATAATTTGCTTGTTTTTGAACGTACAATTTTAAAATCAGTGCATCATTTTTTATCAAAGTAAATCCTGAGGAGATTCTTGTTTTGTTTTGAGACAAGGTCTGACTATGTAACCCTATCTGGCTTGGAACTTGCTATGTAGATGAGGTTGGCCTTAAACTCACAGATTTGCCTGCTTCTGCCTGGTAAAATTAAAAGCACTTTGTAACACCATGTTTAGCTGTACATGATGTTTAATTTTTTTTTTTCATTTTAAAATTTTCGTTTATATGAACATTTTGTCTGTGCATTTTGTGTGTACCTTTTACTCTCAGAAGCCAGGAGTGGACATTGACTCTCCATTGGCGTTACATTGTAAATTGTGTATCAGGGTTCTCTAAAGGTGCAGGACTAACTGAAACTGACTCAGTATGTAAGCACATGTGTGTGCACGCGTGAGCGTCTGTCCTTGTCTGTGTATGAACATATTAAAAACATATTCTAGTGGTTTCTACACTGTGGTCCAAGTAGTCCAATAGTGCCTGTCTCCTGACTGATGGGCGAAGAATCTGGTAGTGTCCACAGCCTGGGTGTCTCAGCTGCCCTGATCTGATGCTGAGTCCTGAAGGGTTCCTAGAGAACTGCTTCAGGCTGTCTTCAGTCTGCATTGCAGTCATGAAGAAGGTTCTCAGACCAGAGAAGGGGTGCCTCAGCCATAAAATAGATGAGCTTGCCAGCACAAGTGAGGACAAGCAGGCAAAAAGCAAAAGCTTCCGTCTTCCGTGACCTTTCACGTGGGATGACAGCACGAGATGGGGCTCAGACTTAGGATGGGTTCTGACCTCAGGTGACTCAGTCGAGAAGTTTTAGTTGATTCCAGATGTCACATCCAGATAACAACCAACATTTACTATCACAACCTGGTATCTCACCCAGCATGTAGATTATAATTCATTCTTTCTTTCTTTTTGTAAAGATTGACTTATTTTTTATTTATATGAGTACTCTTTAGCTGTCTTCAGACACACCAGAAGAGGGCATCGGATCCCATTACAGATGGTTGTGAGCCACCATGTGGTTGCTGGGAATTGAACTCAGAACTTCAAGAAAAGCATTCAGTGCTCTTAACTGCTATCTCTCCAGCCCAAAAAGATAGATAGATAGATAGATAGATAGATAGATAGATAGATAGATAGATAGATAGATAGATTGATTTAATATATGAGTGTTCTATCTGCATGTATACCTGCATGCCTGAAGGTCCATTATAGATAGTCAAGGGCCACCATAGTGCTCTTAATTGCTGAGCCATCTCTCCAGCCCTGATTGTAATTCTAATATTGAACTATTAGAATATGTTCACTTGGTCTGTGGATGTTCCTTACTGTGGTTATCTCCCTCTCTTTTTAAGACAGGTTCTTGCTATGTATCCTTGGATGACCTAGAACTGTCGCCAGTCCTCTTGACTTTCCTTCCTCAGTGCTGGTATTACAGGAGTAAAGGCCCATACTCAACTTTTATTTCTTTCAAAATGTTCACTGTTAGCCAGGTATAGTAGCACAGGCCTTTAATCAGCACTCATGAAGGAGAGGCAGGAAGTTCTTTGTGAGGTTTGAAGTCAGCCTAGTCTACAAAGCAGGGTAGCCAGAGCTACAAGAGGGGAGGGGGAGAAAAACAAAGTAAATTTTCCTTTGCCAACCATGAACTCATTTCCTCTGTGGACAGCCAGTAGAGATGCCTCTTCTGATGAGGCAGGTCTCGTGGACACACATTCTTAGGTGTAGCTTTCTGCTGAAGGGACAGCCCCCATTCCTATTTCCTGAGAGTCCATGAGAGAGTCTCAGTCATTCCAGGTATAGCAAGTAGCATATAGTGAATGCTTGTCCAAAGGGACTCCTGTAGCCCAGGAAGGTCTTGAACTTGTGATCTTCCAAGTAAATGGGATTACAGGCCTATGCTTAATAGATGGTGGTTATCCGGTCTGATCATCGGAGGCCATTTGCCTATCCTTGAACTATAAAGTTGTCCTCTGGCTCACTCCCACCAAGGGAACTTGTTCTTCCTTACTTGGTTCTGGTAGCTCCTTGATACCAAAAAGGCTGAATGACACGTAGAGCCTGCCCCACAGCAGAGTCCTAGTGCGTTTGTGCTTGCTTCCCGTCCTGTGTGTGTCCACTGTTTGTGAGGCTAGCACCCAACCTTCTGAACAGCTTCTTGATTCTTCCTGTGACTCTGTTGACTTTCTTTCTGGCCTGTGGAAATGGCTGCTATATCACTGTTCCTTTATAAGACCTTTCTCTGTCACATCTTCTTGAAACAGCAAGCAGCATCCCAGCATGCTGGGATCATTTTATCTGAGATAGTTGTTGCATAGACACATGGTTTAGGTTTTCCCATCCTGAGAGGTTGTTTGCTTTGTGAACTCTCATGCCACAGTTTATTAAATGTAGCAGTCTTCTAGAATGTCTTAGGTGATTTCCATCATCTCCCTGGTTTGTTTTATACAGTCCAAATGCAGATGGTATCCATTCGGTTTATTTAGTTTCCCTGTTTCTCTGTCATTCATTCTGCTGTCTCCTCACTGTGGTTGGTTTCCTGCCTAAGGATAAGTATGGTTTGTCTGTCAATAGAGCAGAGATACCATGAACTAGGAAGTGACTGGGGTCACACTAGGAGGTGCTAGCAGAGTGGGCATCTGCTCTGCCTGTCCCTCTGGGGACTCCCATTGACTCTCGATTCTCATGTGCTTTTTGCACTTTGGACTTTACTCTCCTAAAGGAATCAATTTTTACTACATATCATCAAACCTAGAGTATATTTAGTTTATGATCCAGGTGGTTCTTTCAAAGACCTTTTTTTTTCCCCCAAAAAAGTGTTTTGTTGTTTGCTCTGTTTTTGAGACAGTCTCAAAAATCTGTAACAGTCTTCTAGCCTGAAACTTACTGTATGAACCATAATGGCCTTGAGCTCACAGAGTTCTGCCTGCCTCTGACCCCTGGGATTTTTAAAGTAAGGTCTCACTCTGTATCCCAGGGTGGTCTTACTATGTAGCCAATACTTGTCTTGATTGCACAGGTCCTTCTGCCTCCACCTCTGAAGTTCCAGAGTTGCAGATGTACATCACCATGCTTGATTCTGGGGGTTGCTGATTGCCCTTCCCTAATTCATCGTCCTCCTAGATGATGCATCAAGGGCTTTGCAGCCCTCTCTGTTAAGGCATGGTTTCTGGAGTGTCTGTTTCTCTGCTCCAGTTGGGTGATAGAGTATGTTGCATGAGTTTTCCTGGAGCACTAGGAACAGATGTCTAATCTAGACCCTAGGTATGGCACCAAAACATAAAATCCAATCCGCTCTAGTTGAATTGGGCTTACTTACAGGAGCACGGGGGAGAACTGTTTCTAGGAGCATATACATCTTCTGAGTATCTAATCACAGAAGAAAGATCATCCTCAAATCACACCTGAACCATTCACGATTCTTATGTCCTTGGGTAGGAGGGAGCCTTGTGTGCTGTTCCCCCATTTCATAAGGGGATTCAGGTAGACTCAGTCTTGTCAGGATATCATGAGGGTAGTGACACCTGATCTAAGACAGCAGTGGCCCTACAGAGGACAGAGTCCCACAGCAGAGTGATGGTTTCAGTGTGCGCATGCACTGCTTATATAGCAGTGTGTGGTCTTCATTTCCTTCAGTCAGTCAGTCAGTCAGCTGTTACTTTGTAGTACAGGATAAAACTCTATCTCAGAGTTTTATCCCTAGACCTCATGCTAAAACATAAAAGCTGTGTTTTGGTATGTTTCTATATAAGGCTTCTCAGGGCCTTACATGTGCTGGGCAGACACTGTAGCCTACAATTGCCTAGCCGGGAGAGGGAAAGCCAACTTTTAAGTCCAATCTCTGTGGTGAAGGGGTGTAGGAGCCAAGTTTACTAGCTAGACGTGTTAGAAACAGGAGGCTTTAAATCTACGAGAGATTTAAATCCCCCAGAGTCTCAGAAAGCTGAGTAACAGTTGGGGAGAGGGTGGCCAGGTGCTTGTGTAGAGTCCAGTGTATAGTACCTTGGAAAGTTGAGTCAGGTACTGAGAAAAACTGTACTTTTGAATTCAACTGTAGTAAGCTTAAGTTCATGCTGTACTAGAAGTTACTGTAGAAATAATAATAGCCCTCTTTGCTTTTTGTAGGATATGGAACTTGGAACTCTGGGACAAATAGAGGCAAGTATCTAGCCATATTCCTCCTCTCAGGACTGTACCAGTAATGTTTCCTAGTTGCCTGCGTGGCCAAGCAGGACTTAGATGGGTGTTTCTGGGGCTGGCACAGGATGTCCTCCTTAGAGTGAGAAGGGCCTACCCAGCCTCGAGGGGCTAAGAGTTCCCCCAGCTTATTTTTGACCAAAACACCTTTTTTCTTTTTCTGTGTTTGTCTCTGTCTGCTACTTCCTCCCTTTTACCCACCCCCTCTATTTCTGTCCCTCTGTCTCCCTAACTGCAGGCTACGAGAACTATGGTTATGGCTATGGCTATGGCCAGGATAACACCACCAACTATGGGTATGGTATGGCCACTTCACACTCTTGGGAAATGGCTAGCTCTGACACAAATGCAAACCCTAGTGCCTCGGGTAGCGCCAGTGCCGATTCCGTTTTATCCAGAATTAACCAGCGCTTAGATATGATGCCGCACTTGGAGACAGACATGGTACAAGGAGGTGTGTACGGCTCAGGTGGTGGAGAGAGGTGAGTTGGGGTGCTGCCGAGGGCCTTAGGGTCCTGTCTGCTAGAATCTTTCCTGAATGTTTCTTGATATCTACTTCCCCTCTCCTTGCTCTGTGCTTCCCAATGCTGTGCTCCTAATTAGGTCATTGTGCTTCCCTTTGTTAAAACCTGTCATCCCCCTTGCTAACCCCTGATGGCCAACTCATCCTGTGTGCAAGGGAAGAGCAGACCCCTGTAGTGCTGTCTTGACTGTATCCACAGAATGGCTTCTCAGGAGTAGTGTCTAATGTCTCCCTCCTTCCTGACTAGGGAGGATCCTGCAGTGCCAAGGCAGGGCAAACTACATTTAGTGAAAAGTGTGGGATAATCCTCTGGGACTAACCACTGGGAGCCAGGTCATCTCCATCAAAGTGGTTAGTTAGATAAGAGTACTTGGGGCTAGAGAGATGGCTTAGCAGTTAAAAGCACTGATAGCTCTTCTAGAGGACCAGGGTTCAAATCCCAGCACCCACATGGTGGCTCACAACTGTCTGTAACTGCAAGATCTGACAACTTCACATAAACATACATGCAATCAATACACTAATGTGCCTTTAAAAAAAAAAAGCACAAGAGTACTTAATGGCCCCTTGCTGGTGCCTTGTAAATGTATACTTCTGGGGACCTTTGTCCTGGCTTAGATAGGCTACTAAAGCAAAGCAGAGCACCCTTTGCCTGAATGTAAATAAATGATAGGGCTGGTTGGGCTCAGCCTCACCCTCAAGTCTGTCCTATTGCAGAAAATCACCCATGAGTGCTGTCATCGGCAGACAATTGCTAGCATACCTTAAAAGTAGCTGGATAGCTTCCACTGATAGGTGATGGAGAACAGGCAGTGAGGAGGGAAGACCAGGTAAAGCCCAGGGATTCTGGGGAAGAGCAAGAGACTTTGCTCACACTGCTGCAGGGCAGTTTGCTCTAGCATGGAGCTTTGGAAGCAATGCTTGGGGTGAACAAACAGCAGGTGCTATTTCTTTTGCATCTGTTGGTGCTTTCCAGTGAGGCTTGGAGAAGGGAGTACAGAGAGGGCCCTGTACTTGTGAAGTATGGGGGGAAATAAGCCTAAACATGTCTCTGTCTTAGCCAGGTGGTCTGGCCTCCTTCCTAGGTATTGTGTTGAGGTTTTTTGTGAGACTAGGAGTGACTGAGCATAGGGCGGGAGCAGTAGGCTAGGCAAGCTGGAATCAAGGGACTCCAAAGGGCTCTGTCTGAGGTTTGCCATGTGTCTCCACAGATATGACTCCTATGAGGCCTGTGACTCAAGGGCCATCCTGAGTGAACGAGACCTCTACCGGTCAAGCTATGACTATGGCGAGCTTGACCCTGAGATGGAAATGGCCTATGAGGGCCAATATGATGCCTACCGTGACCAGTTTCGAATGCGTGGAGGAGATACATTTGGTCCAAGGGCTCAGGGCTGGGCCCGGGATGCCCGGAGTGGACGGCCAATGGCCTCGGGCTATGGGCGCATGTGGGAAGACCCCATGGGGGCCCGGGGCCAGTGCATGCCTGGTGCCTCCCGGCTGCCCTCCCTCTTCTCCCAGAACATCATACCCGAGTATGGCATGTTCCAGGGCATGCGTGGTGGGGGTGCCTTCTCTGGTGGCTCCCGATTTGGCTTTGGATTTGGCAATGGCATGAAGCAGATGAGGCGGACCTGGAAGACCTGGACCACAGCCGACTTCCGGGTGAATAAGCTGACCTACCCCTCCTGATCCATGCTGGAATATCGCTACCATCTCTGAGTTCACTCCTCCTTTCACTTCCAGACCAAAAAGAAGAAGAGAAAGCAGGGTGGCAGTCCTGATGAGCCAGACAGCAAAGCTACCAGAACAGACTGCTCAGACAACAGTGACTCAGACAATGGTAAGTTGGGGAATGTGGTGTCCTGCTCCCTGTCCCCGTGGGGCTCCTGGATTGAACTTGATTGTCCTCTCCTTGCAGATGAAGGCACTGAGGGGGAAGCTGCAGAGGGTACTGAAAGTGCTGAGGCTATGGAGAAAGGCTCCCGAGCAGTAAGTAACCCGAGACCTCAGGCTCTTGCTCTCTGAAGGTGGGGCCTAGGAGTCCAGAGCTGGCTTTTTTTTTTTTTTTTTTTTGATTTTTAATATTTTTATTACATATTTTCCTCAATTACATTTCCAATGCTATCCTAAAAGTCCCCCATAGCGGCCCCCACTTCCCTACCCACCCATTCCCATTCTTTTGGCCCTGGCATTCCCCTATAATGGGGCATATAAAGTTTGCAAGTCCAATGGGCCTCTCTTTCCAGTGATGGCCGACTAGGCCATCTTTCCATACATATGCAGCTAGAGACAAGAGCTCCGGGGTTCTGGTTAGTACATCATGTTGTTCCAACAATAGGGTTGCAGATCCCTTTAGCTCCTTGGGTACTTTCTCTAGCTTCTCCATTGGGAGCCCTGTGATACATCCAATAGCTGACTGTGAACATCCACTCCTGTGTTTGCTAGGCCCCGGCATCGTCTCACAAGAGACAGCTATATTTGGGTCCTTTCAGCAAAATCTTGCTAGTGTCAGAGCTGGCTTAAAGACACACAGCCTTGCTACAAGGGTCACAGGCAATGTGGTCTTACCTGTATGCATGGCTAGTGAGTGGACAGCACAAGGAGGCAGGGTATCTAGGGAAAAGTACAGGCCACTTCACTAACAGTGTGTTTCCTTGGGAGAAATGGGGCGATAGAGGCCTCTGTGCAGCAGGCAGTGAGTGGGAAAGGTCTGACGCTCCCTTAACCCTTTAGAGCCAGTATAAGTAGCTGTGCCCTTTTTAAAATTGAATTTTAAAAATTGTATATTAGGAAGGAGAAGACGAGGAGGGAAAAGAGGATGGGAGAGAAGGCAAAGAAGATTCGGAGAAAGGTAAGTCTTCCAGGGTTACCTAGGTACTGGGAAAGCTCTTCCAGGTGCTTGTAGTGGGAGGAAAGCAGCTGAGGGCAGGGTTGGAGCAGAAAGATGGCTGGCTGGGACCTTCCTTATGGGACTGGATATATGTTAGCAGGGCCTCTTCTTACTCTGTGCCCTCCCAGCCTGCCTCCGTTTTTCCTAGGCAGAGGTTATGGATGGTGTAGCCTCCAGTCTAGCACTTTGGTTTTGCCTTCAGGTGGGGGCAGCAAGCAAAAGTGTGGGGAGCCCAGGCACCCCCCCCCTGTCCCTCAGTAATAGACAGTTCCAAGTCCTCAGTGGCTGGTGTCCGAGCTGGGACCCTTGGTGCAGTTTTTACGGCTCTGGTTTGCGTGTCCTCTCCCTTAGCGCCTCTCCAGCCCTTGTTGGGAGTCCGTGTCCCCCCACCTGAGTGATGAGCGCCAGCAGGTACCTAACAGTAAATCCAGCCTCAGCCCACTGTTGCCGCGGTGCCCGGTGGGGGGGTGGGCAGGGCCATGTGAACGGCCTCCCTATATCCACCACCCAGTCCCTCTGAACACGCTTGTGTTCCCACCAAGACAGCCTGTCTTTGCCTTCCAGCTTCTCTGCACCCACTCTGCAGAGAGTGTCGGTGTTCCAGAAAAGAGAGGGGTCAGCACGTGTTCCCCCTCTCCCGGTGCCTAAGCCAAATCTACTTCCTGCTCAGCCCAGGGCACCCAGCCCTGCTCATGGCCTGAGGGTCTATGTGTACAGCTGCTCTCAGATGGACCCTCAGGAGTGGATAGCGGGTGACTCAGCCACAGGGTCTATTCTGTTAGAGTCCTGTTGGTAACTCTGCTTTTCTGTTACCACAGGGGCCCTGACCGCCCAGGATGAGAGCAGCCAGGCCAAGCGCAAGTTGCAGGCAAGCAAGAAGAGCCAAGACAAACAGAAAAAGCGGCAGCGAGATCGTATGGTGGAAAGGTAACTGTCTTCCTTCCATCCCTATGCCTCTGCACCTGCCCTGCTCTGGGGCTGCCACCAGGAGAGCAGGGTCATAGCTCTGCCATCTCGCCGCCCTCTGACCTCCCTTGGGAGCCACCACCTGCTCTGCTGTGCATGGACCCTGCTTCCCGCCAGGCCCAGCTCCCAAGTCCTGACTCATCCCCTGCCCCTCTGTGGCCACCTGGCGACCGCTGCCATCTGTGGCCTGAGACCTGCCACTGCTCAGCACCACTACCCAGAAGCTCCAGCACTAGGTCACTCAGCACGCGAGCCCTGAGGTGCGCAGGGGGCCCGATGCCCCTGAGGGAGGGGGCCAGCTCATCAGAGACTCAAGGTCCAAGGCGCCTGTGCCACCCCAGCTAGCTGCCAAGAGGCCGCCACCGTGCCCAGGAGAGATGACAGCACCTGTGGGCTATGGCAGCCTCTGGGTCTGCTGTTGGCCCTGCCCACCGGCCCTCTCAGGCCGGGCCTGTCTGTGGCTGAGCCCTTCACGCCCCTTGGTCGGGTCTGTCTGCCCTCAGGGCTCCCGCACTGGCGCTTGCCTCCTCCGCCTCAGACTCTTGCTCTTGCTGGACCTTCCACTCAGCCTCGCCGGCGCCCGGCCCCTGGGCTCTTCAGACAAAGCTGACCCCGTGGCCCAGATAAGGACGTCCCGGCAGAGGTAGGGACCCGCCCCGAGTCCTCGGTGGCGGCTGGCCTCCTCCGCCCCTTGCCACGGCGGCCTGTTCCAGCCCAGGCCCTAGACCCCAGGCTTCTGCTGTGGACACGAGGCCTAGACAGAGAGCACCTCGCCCAGTGATTCCAGGCTGCCCTCTGGCAGGCCAGGCGGGCGCCCTCCTTCCAGCTCAGACTGGTCTCTTCTTGGAAGAGGAAGATGAGGCAGCAGGTGCCCAGGCCTGCCGCCTCCCATCCCTCCTGACACCACCCCCCAGGCATTCTGAGCAGAGGATGGGCTGGGCCATTGAGTCCCCCAGACCTGAGAAGGAAGATGCAGCACCTTTTCAGGCACTGCCTCGGGACTGCGTACTCCACTCTGCACCTCAGGCCCTCCTGGCTCTCGCCAGGGCATCCTTCCTTCCGGTCCCCAGCTGGGCCAAATGCACAAGCTCCTGCCTAGCCTTGGTAGAGAGGCCTTCCGACAACCTTCCAGCGACTCTTTGCCTGTTGCAGTAGTAGCTGCTTCAGGTCTCAGCCTCCTGCCTGTGGGAAGGAAGAGTTCTTCCCCTAACCCCTACGTTGCTGTAACTGCAGCCTACAGACTATCTATCCCCTTCTGCTCCCAACCCTACCAGCCCCAGCCTACCCTTCAGCCGGGACTGCACTTCAGAGCGAGGCCTGTTTCAAGGCCTGCACGTGGGTTGGGGTAGCAGTGACATTTCCTGGGAGCCTTGTGGCCTCAGCCTCGTTTCCCTCCTGTGGCAGGATCCAGTTTGTGTGTTCTCTCTGCAAATACCGGACCTTCTATGAGGATGAGATGGGTAGCCACCTTGACAGCAAGTTCCACAAGGAACACTTCAAATATGTAGGCACCAAGCTTCCGAAGCAGACTGCTGACTTCCTGCAGGTAAGCTACTGAGTGGCTCATTGCTGCTGCTTTCTCTAAGCTCCGGACCGCCAGGCAGCTGACACAAACATCTGTGTCTTTGATAGGAATATGTCACCAACAAGACCAAGAAGACAGAGGAGCTCCGAAAAACTGTGGAGGACCTTGATGGTCTGATCCAACAAATCTACAGAGACCAAGATCTGACCCAAGGTGAGGAGGTTCCATCCCACCAGGATGGCTGCCACCCGGTAGGCCCCTAGCCTGCTCTTTTCTGCTTCTCGGTGTAGTGGCTTGATGTTCCGCTGTTCACCCAGTCTCAGGCTCATGTAGAAGTGTTAGGGAAAGTTAAGGAACTAGCCTGATGTCTTTGGCACCTGAGACTGTGATGACTGCTTTCTTCTGCCCCCAACAGAGATTGCTATGGAGCATTTTGTGAAGAAGGTAGAGGCGGCCCACTGTGCAGCCTGTGACCTTTTCATCCCCATGCAGTTTGGAATCATCCAAAAGCATCTCAAGACGATGGATCACAACCGAAACCGCAGGGTGAGCTGGGCCCGGGGCTGCTTGCCTGGAGTTTGAGCCTCTGCTTGTCCACGTGGGGCTGTGAGGACGGCAAGGGCAGGAAGGAAGGCCAGGGATACATAAGCAGCCTGTTTGACAGAGGTGAGATTGAGCTGGACTTTTAAGAATCAACAGCTAAATTAGTTTCAGAAATCAGAGGCCAACAAACCGACCTGGTATGGCTGGAAGAGAGAAGGGAATTAGACATAAGGCTTGCTTCTGTCATTGGAGGTATTCAGTAGTCAAAAGTACTAGAGGTGTAGTGGTGGCACTCGTCTTTAATCCCAGCACTTGGGAGGCAGAGGCAGGTGGATTTCTGAGTTCGAGGCCAGCCTGGTCTACAGAGTAAGTGTCAGGACAGCCAGAGCTACACAGAGAAACCCTGTCTCGAAAAACCAAAAAAAAAAGAAAGGTATTAGAGGTAATGATGAACTAGAGACATCTGCCATGAAGACTATAGGGAGCTGGTCTGCCATGTGGCTAAGAATGACCTTGGGAATGAAGAAGAGGAATGCTGGTGAAATGCAGGACATTGGCCTGTAGGAGGGACCAGGAGCCTCAAGTGATTCTCATTCCTAGAAACTGAGTAGACAGTGATGCTGTTACAGTTGTGGACAAAAGGAGTGTATATTTGATGAGGGGGTAGGGGTAGAGAAAGGAAGCACATTTGGTAAGAAAATTACTACATTTTCTTGTCTTCCAGTGTGTTCCCAGGCTGTCTGAGGTCAAAGTATATGTAGGGTAGGTTGGTTGGTTGGGTTGGGTACTTTTTGAGCTTATTATTAACGGCATCATTTTCTCCTTTTCTCTTTCCAAATCCTCCATGTGCCTCCCGTACTTTGCTCTCTTTCAAGTTCATGGCCTCTTTTTCTTGATTTGATGTTACATATGAGAATGTATATGTTTGTGTATTCCTAAATAGATAAGCGCAGCCTGCTCAGTCTGTAAATGTTACTTCATGTTCATGTTTCAGGGCTGATCTTCCCTGGGGTAGACTCTTTCTCCCAATCTCAGCACTCTTTGGTTGTGGTACTTCTTAGTCTCAGTTGAGGCCTCTTGAGTCTCCCTTTTTGCATTTACATGTCTATTGGTTTCATCCCATCCACGTTCAATTAATGTTTAGGCAGCCATGTTATGAGACTACATGGATGTAACTGTTGATGTTTCTAGAAGATAAAATCTCACAGCAAACTCCCTGTTCCTCTGGCTCTTACCATCCTTTCACTCCTTTTTTTCTCAATGACTTCTTAGATTAAGGAGTTGTGCTGGATCAGTGTGTTTGTATCAGTTGGATCCGGGCTCCACAACTCTGCATTTTGATTGGTTGTGGTTGTCTGTAATGGTCTCTAACTTAGAAAACGTTTCCTTGATGAAGATCAAGGACCGCACATATTGATGGGGATAAGGACAAATATTTAGAATGTAGTTCAGAATTATGTTCTTTTAGTAAAATGGTGGTTGTAGGTTCTCCTCCAAGATCCATGACTTCACTAGCCCTGGGTAGTTGACTATGTTTTTAGTACCAGATGTGATTTCTCTCACACCTGGTTTTCTCCCAGTTAGGGAGAAAATGTGGTAGATGATAGATAATATAAGACATTAATAAAATGTAGGAAAAATTAGCTCTAGCTAAGAAAGTATAAAGTCGGAATTAACATAGTTTACCTTTGATGAGATTACAGGAGAGGTAATTATTTTTTCCCAAAATTTATTTATTATATGTAAGTACAGTGTAGCTGTCTTCAGACACCCCAGCAGAGGGCATCAGATCTCACTATGGATGGTTGTGAGCCACCACGTGGTTGCTGGGATTTGAACTCAGGACCTTTGGAAGAACAGTCAGTGCTCTTAACCCCTGAGCCATCTCTCCAGCCCAAGGAGAGGTAATTTGAATGCAGTTTAAATGCTACACATTTGAAAGTTCCAGATGAGTCAGACATGATGGTGGCTCACACCTGTAACCCCAGCACTTGAGAAGCTGAGACAAAGGATTGCTGTTAGCTCTAGGCACACCTGGGCTACAGAGTAAAGCTCTATTTCAAAAACAAAAACAAAGTATGTTCAGATTAGAGAACTAGAAAGCTTCCATATTATTATTTTGGTTACTGATTACTAAGTTGTAATTGATGTATATCAATAACGACAATGATAGTATCACAATATACAATGTACACTTCAGTCAAGCCGGTGATGCACACCTTTCTCTCTCTCTTTGGTTTTTCGAGACAGGGTTTCTCTCTGTAGCCCTGGCTGTCCTGGAACTCACTCTGTAGATCAGGCTGGCCTCGAACTCAGAAATCCGCCTGCCTCTGCCTCCCAAGTGCTGGGATTAAAGCGTGCGCCACCACTGCCCAGCTGTTGCACACCTTTTATCTCAGCACTTGGGAGGCAGAGCCTGGTGGATCTCTGTGAGTTCAAGGCTATTGAGGGCTACATAGTGAGACCCTGTCACAACAACGGTAACAAAAGTACAGTTTATCTAAGTTGTTGGTGTATCCGTTATCCTAGTGCTGAGGAGACTTGGGAAAGAGTGCAGGTTCAAATAATATAGTGACACTATATTGACAGTGTCAGAAAGAGAGAAAAAGACTATGCAGGGGCCTAGCAAACACAGGAGTGGATGCTCACAGTCAGCTATTGGATGTATCACAGGGCTCCCAATGGAGAAGCTAGAGAAAGTACCCAAGGAGCTAAAGGGATCTGCAACCCTATAGTCGGAACAACAAGATGAACTAACCAGTACCCCGGAGCTCTTGTCTCTAGCTGCATATGTATGGAAAGATGGCCTAGTCGGCCATCACTGGAAAGAGAGGCCCATTGGACTTGCAAACTTTATATGCCCCAATATAGGGGAATGCCAGGGCCAAAAGAATGGGAATGGGAGGGTAGGGAAGTGGGGGGCGGTATGGGGGACTTTTGGGATAGCATTGGAAATGTAATTGAGGAAAATATGTAATAAAAAAAAAAAAAAGAAAGAGAGAAAAGAATGAAGGAGGGAAGAGAGGGAGACTGGGAAGGCAAAGGTAGCTCAGTTGATAAGTTGCCTGGTGTACAAGGATGCAGACGTGGGTTCAGATCACTCTCTGTAGACATTCCTTGGCTTACTTGCCTGGAGGCCATGTCTTCTGGGCACTTGCAAAGCTTTCTTTTCTATAGATTCTTTTTTTTTTTTTTTTAAGATTTATTTATTTATTATATGTAAGTACACTGTAGCTGTCTTCAGACACTCCGGAAGAGGGCGCCAGATCTCGTTACGGATGGTTGTGAGCCACCATGTGGTTGCTGGGATTTGAACTCTGGACCTTCGGAAGAGCAGTCGGGTGCTCTTACCCACTGAGCCATCTCACCAGCCCTCTATAGATTCTTCTATGTAGCTTTTATAAGGACACTTGTCACTGGATTTAGGAACTATCTAGGTAATTAACTAGATACTTTCCCCATTGCCATGACAATATACCTGACCGCTTAAGCAACTTAAAGAAGGTACATTTTATTTTAGGTTACAATTCAAAGGTACAGTTCATCACGGTGAAGAACCATGGTAGTAAGAGTTTGAGACAGCTAGTCACATTGCATAACACTATGGGAACATCCAGTCTTTGCTTCTTACACCTATAATCATCTCAGGTCTCAGGGACACAGAGACAGGTAGATCCCTAAACCTCTTTGATGAGCCATTCTAGGTAAATTGATGAGCTTCAGTTTCAGTGAGAGATCCTGAGTCAAAATACTAGGTGGAGAATGATGGGGACAGATACCAAGATCTCTAGCTCTTATACATATGTGCACAGTCACAAACAAGTATACAAACATACACACACTACATATACTATATATGGTTATAAGCCTAGCCTTTAATGGCTGAGCCATTTCTCCTGGCCCAGCCTGATGACTTCTCTGTGCAGCTGAACCCCTGCTCTTCCTGCCCAGTTTATGTAGTGTTGGAGATAGAATCATGGCCTTCTGCGTGCTCGGCAAGCAGCCTGCCAGCCTAGCTCTATCCCCAGCCCTTTAGCTATGTTTAACTATCGAACACTTAGTCTAGCTGTCTACTGAGTAAAAAGTGCTATTCTTGGGGGAAAAGTCTACTCAGATTCCTGGAGGATTTCAAAATTGTGTTGTCTTCTAAAATTATTAGAGTTTTTCATGTTGCTTTTTAATATTTTTAAACTGAGGGTCTTAAGTTCAACCCTCAATTTACATTGCTGAGGGCTGAACTTAGGACCTTGTCCATGCTAAGCTAGCACTCTACTAAGCTCTATCTCCCATCTTATAATTCTTTTAGATTTGAGACACAGGTCTCAGATTTGCAAGTATTTTTCCCACTCTGTGGGGTTTTCCACTTCATTTTTTCCAGAGAGGGTCTCATTATATAGCTCTGGCTGTTCCTGAATTTGCCATGTAGACAAGTCTGCCCAAACCCACCTGCCTCATGTTACCAAGGACTAGATTTAAAGGCCCCTCACACATGCTTGTTTGCTTGCTTATGTCTCTGGGGGTTTTTTGTTTTTGTTTTTTAGAATGCTAGAATTGAAACAAACCTACAACCTTGTACATATAGGCAAGCATTTAACCACTGAGCAACGTTCTCAGCTGTTTTGTTATGAGGCATGATCTCGCAGTGTAGGTCAGGCTGGCCTGAAACTTGCTTGGCCTGCAAGATTTTTGGTTCTTTTTTGAGGAGGGAGGGACAAGGGACTTATTTGTTGTTGTTGAGAGTGCACACTCTATAACTTGGGCTAGTCTTGAATTTAAATTATTCTTTTTTTTTTTTTTTTTTTTTTTTTTTTGGTTTTTCGAGACAGGGTTTCTCTGTGTAGCCCTGGCTGTCCTGGAACTCACTTTGTAGACCAGGCTGGCCTCGAACTCAGAAATCCGCCTGCCTCTGCCTCCTGAGTGCTGGGATTAAAGGCGTGCGCCACCACGCCCGGCGAATTTAAATTATTCTTGTGTCTCTGCCTATGTGCTGGAATTTGTACTGTAGCCTCATGATAAATTCAGAATGTGTGATGTGCCCAACATAGTTTTCAATATTGATTCTGTTATTGTGTGCTGTTTGGTTTTAGTATTGTCATTTTCTTTGAAAAAAAAAAAGCTGGTATTCTGATAAAATTATGCTGTGTTTTTAGATGATTTAGGGAAGTCCTATTATCTTACAGTATTGTATCTGCTGCTTCTTGGTGCAGTGGTTAGAGTGAGTACTGTCTTCTAAGTAATGGTTACGAGTCTTTTCCTTTTCCTTTGGGTTTCTTGTTTCTTTTTTTCTTTTTTTTTTTTAAAGATTTATTTATTTATTATATGTAAGTACACTGTAGCTGTCTTCAGACACTCCAGAAGAAGGAGTCAGATCTTGTTACGGATGGTTGTGAGCCACCATGTGGTTGCTGGGATTTGAACTCTGGACCTTCGGAAGAGCAGTCGGGTGCTCTTACCCACTGAGCCATCTCACCAGCCCCCTCTTGTTTCTTTTTAATCTTTCCTTTCACCAGTATTTTTCAGAATATGATTATGCCTGGTATGGTAGCATTAACCTAAGGCCTCGGAAGGCACAGGCAGGTAGAGCTCTGTGAGTTTAAGGCCAGCTTGGTCTACTGAGTGAGTTCCAGACCAATCTGGGCCAAGTTGACAGTTGTTTCATTGTCTTTTTAAGTAGATATTTATTACAATCTTCACTCCGGCCCAAAGATTTATTTATTTATTTATTATATGTAAGTACACTGTAGCTGTCTTAAGACACACCAGAAGAGGGCATCAGATCTCATTACGGGTGGTTGTGAGCCACCATGTGGTTGCTGGAATTTGAACTCGGGACCTTTGGAAGAACAGTCAGTGCTCTTAACCTCTTCGGCCCAACAGCTGTTTTCTTAAAGCATTTCTTTGTGTGTGTGTGTTGTTCTGTCTTTTGGCTTCACCTGTCTGATGAGACACCTATTTGCAAGTGAGGTTTCGTTTGCTTTCAAGATTTTTTCTTATCTTGAGCTTTTGGTGCTGTAAGTAATGCATCATTTTTTAGGTATCTGTGTTCATTCTTTGTGGAGTTCATGGGGCTTCTTTGTTGTGTAGAGTAAAGCTTTCATCGGTCTCGGGAAGCTTTTAGCCTTTTCTATTCCTTTTTCTTACTCTGTCATTATATTGAGTAACTTAATGCTGTCTGAGACAATTAATTTTTCTTCACTTTTTTTTTTTTTTTTTTTTTTTTTTTGGTTTTTTGAGACTGGGTTTCTCTTGTGTACTCAGAAATCCGCCTGCCTCTGCCTCCTGAGGGCTGGGATTAAAGGCGTGCACCACCACGCCTGGCTTTTTCTTCACTATTTTTTCTCTCTGTTCTTTAGATGGTATAATTGTTGCTTGAGTTAGAACAAAATCCCGCCAGGCGTGGTGGCGCACGCCTTTAATCCCAGCACCCGGGAGGCAGAGGCAGGTGGATTTCTGAGTTCAAGGTCAGCCTGGTCTACAAAGTGAATCCCAGGACAATCAGGTCTATACAGAGAAACCCTATGTCGAAAAACCAAAAGAAAAAAAAAAAAGGAACAAAACCCCAAGCACAAGAGAATCTCAATGGATTAGGCTCAGCCATTTGTCCTAGAAAGCCAATCAAAGAGACAAACAGTGGCGAAAGCAGAAAAGGAGTTTTATTATTAACAGTCTGATTACCCTGCTGTAGACAAACACTGCTTACAGTGGTCTTAGTTTCTAACAGGAAGGATGAACAGAAGCAAGCACTAAGAACTTTATCAGTCCCTATCATCGTCTTGATCTGACCGTGACCAGCCGTTTCCTTAGGGTCTGCCATGGTGGTGCCAAGAAAGCATCTTGTTTAGGGGCTGCTTTGGTTCACTGTCTTAACTCTGATCCAATAACTGTAGAGAAAGAGACTCCAGGTAATTCAGAAAGAAACAGAACAAGAGGGAAAAGCAAAGTGGGAGTTCCTGGGTCAGTGTCTGCTTCTTAAATCCTTGCTGCTGAGCCAGCAACATGGGTTGACTTGGCTCCATTTTTGATATCTGGGACTCACATGGTGGAAGGGAAGAACCCACTTGTGGAATTTGTCCTCTGATCTCCACTAAACAAACAAATGTTAATTCAGATCCCCACAGTCCATGTCCGTGGAGAGATGAAGTAGAACCCTATACTGTGATACTCTTGACCTCCATGCTTGTTCAGTCTGCATCTGCTGTTGAAGCCCCCTGCTGAATGTTTTGTTTCTGTTACACTTCTTTTTTCTGAGATTTAGCTGTACTTTTATAAAGATATTACTACATCTCTGTTGATAGTCTATGTTCTTTAAATGTGGTGGCTTTGTTTGCTTTTTTGTTTGGTTTGGTTTACTTTGGCTTTTGAAGATAGTGTCTCACATGTAGCTTTGGCCACCCTGGAATTTGTTATTATAAACTAAGCTACCCCAAACTCACAGAGAACTGCCTGCCTCTACCTCCAAGCCCAGATTAAATGTGTTTTTAATTGCCACTTTGAAGTATGATGGCACTGCCAGGTGGTACTGATGCCCATTTTGGTGAATGAGTACTCAGATTATCATTCAGTTACATAAGGAAAACACTTGTATCAAATAACTTTAAGAAGAGCTACTTAGGGCAGTGGTGGTGAATGCTTTTTTAGTCCCAGCATTTTGGAGGCAGAGGTAGGTGAGTCTCTGAGTTCTGAGGGCTGCACAGAGAAGAAACTGATGTTCAGTCGCTGTCAAACAGGACTGCTTCCTCTTTACTGTTTTTAACTTTGTTTTGTTATCTTTTTTTTTTTTAAGATTTATTTATTTATTATATGTAAGTACACTGTAGCTGTCTTCAGACACACCAGAAGAGGGAGTCAGATCTCATTACAGATGGCTGTGAGCCACCATGTGGTTGCTGGGATTTGAACTCTGGACTTTCGGAAGAGCCGTCGGGTGCTCTTACCCACTGAGCCATCTCACCAGCCCTGTTTTGTTATCTTTAAGATGGGTCCATTTCCTTTGACTATCTCATAATCTAGATGTCTTAGAAATCACATCATGACTGACCCTTCTGGGCACTGACCCTCACCCTCCACATCAGTAGCAACTTACTACCCTGTCTGCTTACTTGGGTGACTAATGACTAGCCAAATTCTGCTGTTGTTGTTGTTGTAGTAGTTGTTTTTCTCCTTTCTATGGATGTTGTAAGTTAGACTCCAAGCCTTGTACATTCTAGACAAGCATCCATCACTAAGATACACATTCCTAGGATGAGCCAAATTCTTTAGAGATGTATCTTCTAGTGAAGTCTCTTTCATCCCTGTAGTGAGTCTGATGCTGTCCTTTTGAGCAAGGAACCCTTTGGCATATTACTGCGACCCTGAGATACTATAAGGCACCTGGAGTGGTTTTAAGTCGCCTATCTTTTCTTAGCCAAAAAGTCACCTATCTTTTCTTAGGAAAAAAAGAACCTAGCAACATTTTAGCATAAAATATTGGGAAGGAAAGTAACAATCTTTTTTCTTTTTTCTTTTTTTTTTTCTTCGAGACAGGGTTTCTCTGTGTAGCCCTGGCAGTCCTGGAACTCACTCTGTAGACCAAGCTGGCCTCGAACTCAGAAATCCACCTGCCTCTGCCTCCCAAGTGCTGGGATTAATGGCGTGCACCACCACTGCTCGGTTGACAGTCTTTTTCAAGGTTACATTTATTCTTTTGTTTATTTATATGTGCTGGCATGCATGTGTCCCATACATGTCAAAGTCTGAGGACAACTTTCTTGGGAGTTAGGCTTTCTTCCTCCATCATGTGGGTTCCAGAGATAGAACTCAGGTCCCTAGATTTGGCAGGTAGTGAGTACTTTACCCATTGAAGCCATCTTGCCAACTCTGTAGTAACATCCTTGGAGAAGCTGAATAATTATAGCAAAATGATCTCAAAGTTAGTGAACGTAGTAAGGAGGATGGGAGGTAAGATACACAAAAAAGTGGCAGGTCTAACAGTGGCCAAAAATACTGTACAAAGGGCAGTTGTGAGTTCAGGAACTTGATTATCAGATATTTGAAACTTACTGCAAAGCCAATACAATTTAATACAAAAAAAAAAAAGAAAAAAAGAAAAGCTGATGTTGGCCAGTAATAAAACAAGCCTGGTGGTGGTGCACACCTTTAATCCCAGCACTTGAGAGGCATAGGCAGGCAGACTTCTGAGTTTGAGGCCAGCCTGGTCTACAAAGTGAGTTCCAGGACAGACAGGGCTACACAGAGAAACCCTGTCTCGAAAAACGAAGAAAAAAAAGAAAAGGAAAGAGAAAAGAAAAGAAAAGAGAAGAAAAGAAAAGAAATCTTCCTGAGCAGGCCAGGCAATCTAGAAGCCAAGGGGGCTTGGCTTACAGCAATGCTAGGCATTTATTTCCAGTGTGCACATCGGAGTCCTCAGGGTTGCTGACAGCCAGGACAGTGGCACGAGAAGAGCAAACATTCTTTTTATCTCACAGCAAAAATATAACAACTGGTGCTGAGAAGAGGCAGGTAAGAGGAATCTGTTTTGCCTGTCCTGACCTGGAACCTTTGGGACCACCTGATCTTTCTGCCTCTGCTTCTGTAGTAGCTATTACTATATATGTAGGCTAACTGACCAGGTCAGGCTCTCTATTTTCTGCCTGGGTGCTGTATAGTTGGTTGTTTTAATGTTGGCACCGTAGTGTAAGTCACTATTAGATCAAGGTCAAGGAAGCACTGGATAATTAAGCAACGACACCAACCTGAAAGTAGGAACACTGGGTTTTGTTTTTAAGTATTTCTCATGTTTGGTCATTATGACCAAAATCTGGAAACAGCTGTTTATATTCAACTTCTAGACACACAGAGGGGTAAGAAAGGACAGTGTGTTGGCCAGTGAAAATTACTGAGGAACTGTAGTAGTATTCTAATTTTTTATCTTAATCTGCTACTTGAGTATACTCAGCCTATTAATAGAAAAAATATATAAAGGAAACTGTGAGGTCTAGTGAGGTGCTCAGTGGGTAAAGTTACTTGTTGCTAAGCCTGGCAGCCTGTGTTTGAGCTCTGGGACACTCATGCTGGAAAGAGAGAACCAATTCCCTTTCATTCTTTCTTTGGTTTCATAATCATGTCTGTACTCCTATGACTGAAGAAATGACCCAGCATGTTGATTCCAGACAGAATGACTCAGATATGATAGTATAGATCTACAATTCCAGCATTAGGAGATCAAGAGGATCCCAAGTTCAGAGCCAGTTTATAAACCAGGCATAGTCTAATGTTCCTATAATCCTAGCACTTGGAAGGCTGAGGCAGGAAAACTGCCACAAATCTGAGAGACCAGCATGGACTACATAGTGAGATCAGGCCAGCCTTGCCTACAAAATATCTCAAACAAAACATAATTCCAAAACAACCAAGCAAGTCCCAGAACCTCCTACGATACCATAGCAAGACCTTGTCTCAACAAAACAAAACAAAACAAAAGGCCCAGGCTTCCCACTGAATCGAATGAATGTCTTCTACTCTGCCAGAGGCCCTGATCAGAGGAGCTAGTTTATTTCTAGTTCTTAAACTTTGGGATAGGAGCCCAGGTGTGGTGGCACACGCCTTTAACCCCAGCACTTGGGAGGCAGAGGCAGGCGGATTTCTGAGTTCAAGGCCAGCCTGTGAGTTCCAGGACAGCCAGGGCTACACAGAGAAACCCTGTCTTGAAAGAAGAAAAAGAAAAAAAAAAAAAAAAAAACAACAACAAATAAAAAAAACCTTTGGGATAGGAATTACTGAGGCAAATTTGTATTTCTGGTGTACTCCATCAAATAGCTTTTCAAGTCTATAACCAGTTGCTCCACCAGTAGAGAAGTGTCTCTTTTCAACTTTTTACCATTATTTCTTCATATCCAAATCCGGTGAGTTAAAAGGATGCACAACATTTTAATATAGTTTCATCTATATTCTCACTTTGTTTTGGCAGTCTTATGTAGTCCAAGCTGTCCTGGAATTCACTCTATAGGTCAGAGTGGCCTTGAATTTGCAGCAGTCCTCTCTTCCTCTTGAGTGTTGGGCTTACAGGTGTGTGTTGCTAGGGCAGGTTTTATACCCTCCTTACTGGTTCTAAGCAATTTCCTGTGCGCTAGAGCAACTTGCTCCTAGGTGACTGCATATGTGTCTGTCTGTGTATCTGTGGGAGGGCGGAGTGGTAGCATGTGTATAGAAGTCAAAGGACAACTTGCAGGAGTTGGTTCTCTCCTTTATTGTATGTGACCTTAGAATTGGGTTCAATTTGCCAAGCTGTGCTTTTACCCAGAGTCATCTTGCCAGACTCTTTATTGTTTTTACATTTTACTTTTTTTTGTTGTCACTGGAATTTGGGGTGGGGGGCAGGGGGCAGTGAAGGTTTTTCTGTGTCCTGGAACTTGCTCTGTAGACCAGGCTGGCCTTGAACTCAGGAAGATCTGCCCTCCTACCTCAGCCGCCCAAGTGCTGGGATTAACAATGTGGGCCACCAAGCCCAGCCCTACATTTTACTTTTAATAGGTTTTATTATATCTGGTGTGTGTGTATATATATGAGGATTGAACCTAACTAAGGCTTTAGGAATACTAAGAAAGCACTCTATCATCAAATTATTATATTATCTCCAGCTGGCCCCCTCCACCTTTTTACGTTTTATTTTATCTTTCTGTATGTTTTGCCTGCACATATGCTCACTATTCGCGTGCCTGGTGCCTGTGGTAACCAGAAGAGGGCCTCATATTCTCTGGAACTAGATTAGAGATTGTTGTCAGCCACCTTGTAGGTGGCAGAAAATGAACCTGAGTCTTTGAAATACTAACAAGTCCTTTACGCTGAGCCATCTCTCTAGCTCCCAGCCATCTTTTATTTTCTGAGACATAGTCAAAGGTTGCCGTTAAACTCTGTAGTCCAGGTAGGCCTTCCATTTGAATGCCCTGGAGTTACAACATGACCTGTGCCACTAAGTCCAGTGTTTACTATAGTTTCTGTGCAAGCAAATCAGGTTTCAAACAGCAAATGTGGTGTGGGTGATCAGATCGAATCCTAGTTCCTTGCATGCCTGTCCAGACTGACTGGAATTATGCCCAAGGTGCATTTACAGACACTAGGACTAGTTATTGGTGAATCTGAACCTCAGCTGGGTTTGTCGGATTCCTAGAGCAGCCTCACCAGCCCTGTTTGCCCTGCCCATAGCTTATGATGGAGCAGTCCAAGAAGTCCTCTCTTATGGTGGCCCGCAGTATTCTCAACAACAAGCTCATTAGCAAGAAGCTGGAGCGATATCTGAAGGTGAGGCAAAGGCGAAAGCACTGTCCTAGTCCTGACCTTTGTGTGAGCCTGGTCCCCATACTATCCCAGTGATTCCTTCCTCCCATTAAAGTCTCTATCAATCTCTACAGGGCGAGAATCCTTTCACTGACAACCCGGAGGAGGAGAAGGAACAAGACGAGGTGGAGGCTGGCGCTCTGGATGAAGGGGCACCAAGCGAAGCGACAGAGCTCACAGAGGGCGTGCCAGCACAGCCCCCGGTGCCCCTGGAGCCCGCCCCAGGGACTGCAACACCGCCACCTCCGCCACCACCAGAAGAGGAGGAGAGCCCTGTACCCTTGCTGGGCGGAGCGCTGCAGTGCCAGATCCGCGGGATCCCGGGCCTCGACATGGAAGACGACGAGGAGGGCGGTGGGGGTCCATAACCCTTACCGGACAGGGCTCGCGTGGCCGAGGCTGGAAGTCCAGCCTAATAAAGTGCTTTCCCACCTGAGGTCTTCGTTTGTGCTGTGAATGGTGAGGGCGGGCCCCTAGAAGTGCGCCTGCGCGCGGGTAAACGCGCTAGAACCGCTCACGCGTGCGCGGACCCGGACGCTCTTGCGCACTAGCTTACCCTTGAGGCACAACTCCCGAAATGCTGTAGATTTGCAACCCGGAAGGCTGGGCAGATCGGCGGGGGCGGGCCCATTTGAGCAACCAATGGTAGCGCCCAGAAAGAGAGACGTACGCTCTTCGTCTTCCAGTAGCAGACAGCACGTTGAACGCATGCGTTCTGAGCGAATTTAAGACAAGGATCTGCTGGCGGGTCGCGTCGCAGACATGGAGCAAGGCTACGGAGGTTAGTGTGGGCTCTTCTTCACCACGGGAGACCCTGGCGCATGTGGTACTCGGGCTTAGCCTGCAGCCGGAACGCACTTGCCGCAGCCCGGTTCTGTGTGGAGTTGTTCCGGACGCGCGCGCTTCCCTTATTGGGCCTCTGCGCAATCGTTCCCGAAGCGCCGCGTGTGGATTGGCCGGTAGGACTCGGGGCGGAGGGTGCAGATGAGGCGCGGAGGCCGACGCTGTGGCGGGTTTCTGGATGCGCCCTGGACCGCTTTCACTGTTCAAGCCGAGTGGCTCTCATCGCTGCGGGACCCGGGCGGTCTCAGTCCCGCCTTCTCTTCCGAAGACGCCACAAAATGGCGGCCCCAGGGGCGGGGCTAAAGCGAGCGCTGAGGAAGCGGGGGTCGGGGGGGGCGTGAGGTCCGGCTGGGTCGCAGCGGCCGTGGCGAGGAGAGAGTCTCAGCTCATCCTCAGCGGGTCGTCCTTGAGAGCTCGTGGCCCCCGGGCTCGCTTTTCTGAAGACTTACGGGCCGCGCGCGATCGGCCCAGCTGTGCACTGCGGCTACACCCGGTGCAGCTTTTCGGGAAAACCTGGCTGGGTCTCTGCAGTGTACGCGGCGTGAGGTGCTCGTGGGAGGTGTGCTGCCTGAGGGACGATGGCCTGTAGGGACCAAGGGGTCTGCGGAAGCGGGGACGTTGCCTTTCCTAACCTAGATGTCAGCATCTTTTCGTAATTAGGCGTCGGTTCTGGAACTATCTGCTTTTAATCTCCTGGGAGGCCTTGACTCTGTACGGAGATTTACCCGCAGGTGGAATGGGGTTGGAAGTGGGCACAGGGAGTGGTTAGTGGCTTCTGGCGGCTACGGAAGGGATCTTGAGAGGCAGCAGAGTAACAAGATCCCTAGAATTGGACTTGCCAGAGAGGCCTGAGGTGTGATGAACACGTGTGCTTGGGTATCAGCCTAGTGCTCTTTGCCTTTAGGATCCTAGATCTGTCTTCCATTCTTAGCCTTTCCACCAGATAGATACCTGTCGCAACCCTGCTATACTTCCTTGGTCTAGGGAACTTCATGGTGACTCCCACTTTCTTCTACCAGCCAATAATTTTACAGATGGCAGTTAGGGTATTTGCAGCCTCCCTGGGTTTTTTGTTTTTTAACTAAGAATCTTTTTTTTTAAGCCGGACGTGGTGGCGAATGCCTTTAATCCCAGCACTTGGGAGGCAGAGGCAGGCAGATTTCTGAGTTTGAGGCCAGCCTGGTCTACAGAGTGAGTTCCAGGACAGCCAGGGCTACAGAGAAACCCTGTCTCACAAAAAAAAAAAAAAAAAGAAGAAAAATAATCTTTTTAATTTTTTTTAAAATTTATTTATTTATTATATGTAAGTACACTGTAGCTGTCTTCGACATCCCAGAAGAGGGCATCAGATTTCGTTAGGGATGGTTGTGAGTCACCATGTGGTTGCTGGGATTTGAACTCGGGACCTTCTGAAGAGCAGTCAGCACTCTTAACCACTGAGCCATCTGGTCAGCCCCTCCCTGGTTTCTAAGTAGCAGTTAGGTATGGCGGTACTTACTGAGTGCCTGTCACCACATTGAAGGGACTGTGTTACAGTGGGACGTTTGGGATATTCTGGAAAGGGAACTAACCATTAACACTGTCAAAGTGAAGTCATTCGACAGCCTGGGACTGTGCCACTGTATCAGACTATATGCTAGGCTCCAAGAACACAGATAAAGAGAATGTATTCCCATTCTGTTCAAAGGAGTGTTGTAGGGGATGACTTTGAGGGTCAGGAGGAGGCTTGAAACCTGGGGAGTTGAGTGTTTAGTTACATGGAAGCAAAGCCTGATATTTATGTTGCCCAATTCCTAGCTTATTTCCTGGTTTCGTGGCATATCGGGCAGCACTCTGAGCTTTCCCACTTATGTGGCGGCTTGGCCAGTACAGTGGGCATTGTGACCTAATGCTGTGTCTCGTGTCCTCTAAACTTGGTTCCCTCCCCCCGTTTTTTGCTCTGATGTCAGCTCAGCCAGGTACAGTGTGATGGTTTGCTTGCTTTTGTGGGTGGAGAGAGTTCTTGAAGGCTGGAGGTGCGCTAGATCACATCTACGTTCCCTCATTGTAAGTTGGCACTTCTGAAAAGAGAGATCCCTTTAGACTCTTTGGGGATTATCAGAACTCTCATTTCCTTGAGGTAGGATAGAATCTTGACACATGATCTTTTCACAGGCTACGGGGCATGGAGTGCTGGACCTGCCAACACCCAGGGTAAGTGGTTCCTGCTTAATGGGTTGACTTGTGGGTTTCTCCACTGCGTGCCCCTTTGTAGTAGAGCCCAGCCTCTGCCTTCACCAGGGCTTTTTTCTTTTTAAGGAAAAACAGTACTGCAAGGGAGCAGAGGCTGATTAGTAAAAAGAATGCTCCTTGTGTCACTCTACTACCTGCCACCACAGGCCTCAGTAGCACCCATGCACCCTGTTAGTCTGTGCACACAAACTGTGCGTTCCTGTTATGTTTAGCATATTGTGGAACATTTGTCTTGAGGTGCTTTTCTTGTGACCATTTAGAGAGATAAAACCTGTTTTTAAGTCAAGAGTACAAAAACTAGGCTAGACATGGCCTAGGCTTTTGTTCACCCTTATTTTCTGAGTCTAGAACCTGTCCCATACTCGGCCCCATTCCAAAGGCTTCCCTTATTTTCCTGTCCCTGGCCAAGTCCCTAGCACCATTGGAGACAAGCCACTTTTTTGTGTGCCCCGTGAAGAGGTCTCCCAGACACCTATGCCACATAATATGTTCTTATTCAGTTGCGGATGTGATTTCCTCCCACCCACCACCCACCCCCCACCCACCCACTGATGCCTTAGGTATGATTGGGAATAACTAGGTTGGGTGAGAACTGAGCTTATTTATGCAGGGGATTTTCTAAGGTCCAGTGCAGCCTGTCCTCTCAGTACTGTAGTGTAGACCACCATCTTGGGGATTGATTGCTGTGTACCTTTCTTTTCCAAGCTTTCATGGGAGAAGTCAGGCCTGCCTGGGAGAGAAATGTCAGTGGTGCTTTGTACCCATTCTGTAAAACGTTAGCATGCTAAGGACCGCTGCCACAACCAGTCGCAGCCCACCTTGTGGTGTAGTGAGGTGGCAGCTGTCCTTAGGTAACAACTCTGGCATTGAAGTGCTTATGTGTTTTTGTTTTTCCTAAGGTACATATGGAAGTGGTATGACCAGCTGGCAAGGTAAGACCTTCTGAAAGGGACCTTGAGGTGGGCAAGTGAGTCTTTAAACAGCCATCCAGAGGTGCAGGTCCCCACTCCCCCATCCTGGCTGTGCACACGGCTCTGTCGATAGCACAGAGAATAAGGCTGCTGGGCCCTGAGCCGTATCAGAGCTAGGCTGACCTGAAGGGGAGTTGAACTTGAGAGGGATTGTGGATCTAGTGCAGGAACACTTTTCAAATGTCTTTGTTAGTACCTGGAATTGCTGTTCTGAGGTTCTTAGCCATCTTTGATTAGGAAACAAGTCCTTCTGTCTCTTAAAGAAAATCTGCTACTACAACCTGTGGCCACCTGTCTCTCTGGTTTTGATCACATGTGTATTGTGGTATGATGTTGGTGATGCTTGGTTCCATAAGTTTTTCCTTCTTGGTGGGCAGAGAGTGCTCCCGCAGACAAGAATGTCATGGCTAGCCTCATGTGCTCAGGCCTAACATGGTTCTTCTCTCTCCTGATAGGTTATGAAAACTACAACTACTACAACGCCCAGAACACCAGTGTCCCTGCGGGAACACCCTATAGTTACGGCCCAGCCTCGTGGGAGGCCACCAAGACCAATGATGGTGGCCTGGCAGCTGGGAACCCTGCCATGCATGTGGCCTCTTTTGCCCCAGAGCCATGTACCGACAACTCAGACTCGCTCATTGCCAAGATCAATCAACGTTTGGACATGTTGTCTAAGGAAGGAGGCAGGGGTGGGATCAGCAGCGGTGGGGAGGGCGTGCAGGACCGAGACAGGTGATTATGGCCTTCAACCTTTGCTCGTGGAATCCCTTTCTGGAATCATGGGAGTGGGGACCAGCTCTTTTAGAAAGCCCTCTTTCCTGTTCCTGCTTTAGGCTGGAGTTGGACCCTGTGGGGCGGGCTTCGCTGAAGGTTTCCTAAGCTGCTGGCCAGTGAGCGGAAGATGCTTTGTTCTGGCAAGGGCTTCATGCTCTTTCTCTGTTAGCGGGGTTTGAAGGAGTGTTCTTAGGCCAGTTTGCCTTCTGGGTGTTAGGTAGACACTGACTGGATTGGTTTCTTGTTCTGAATGTAAGGGGACCAACTTAGTGTAAAGCTAGGCTGAGGGCAGATGATTGGGGAGCCTGGATGCTTAGGCTGCTCCTAATGGGTTATATATTTCCTTTGCAGCTCCTTCCGCTTCCAGCCATACGAGTCCTACGACGCCAGGCCCTGTATACCTGAGCATAATCCCTACCGCCCCGGCTACAGTTATGATTATGATTTTGACTTGGGA
This sequence comes from Mus caroli, assembly GCF_978045245.1. Classification (NCBI taxonomy): domain Eukaryota; kingdom Metazoa; phylum Chordata; class Mammalia; order Rodentia; family Muridae; genus Mus; species Mus caroli. The sequence goes on from NW_028227273.1 coordinate 61,525,403, forward strand.
ACTGACCGCAATGGTAGCTTTGGTGGGACATTCAACGACTGTCGGGACCCAGCCCCAGAGCGGGGCTCCCTTGATGGTTTCTTGAGGGGCCGGGGCCAGGGCCGCTTCCAAGACCGAAGCAACTCCAGCACCTTCATACGTAGTGACCCTTTCATGCCACCCTCAGCCTCGGAACCTTTATCCACTACGTGGAATGAGCTGAACTACATGGGTGGCCGTGGTCTCGGTGGACCCTCCACCAGCAGGCCACCTCCTTCCCTCTTCTCCCAGTCCATGGCCCCTGACTACAGCATGATGGGCATGCAGGGGGTGGGCGGTTTTGGTGGTACCATGCCTTACGGATGTGGCCGGTCCCAGACGCGGATACGGGATTGGGTAAGTTCGCCAAGTTCTGTCGGGCCTTATTGCCTTTCCTTCCTAACGACTGTGTTGAGCTAAAGTTGTAAGTCTTTGCATACTGTAAGACGCCCTATCTCCCAGGGTCCGGTTTGCTATCAGTACCTTTACATCACTTGCTTTAGATGTGTCCATCGGCTCATCTGTTCTCTAGCCCTAGCCCTGGGTTGGCCTGTTGTAGATATTTCACAGCAATAGAGTCACACATGTGGCTTTGTGTGTCTGGCTCCCTCAACCATGACATGGGCTTTTGGACTCTTATTATAGTCTCACTTTTTTGAAGGCTTTTTCCTGCCTTTGTTTTCTGTCCTTACAAGTGCTGATCTTTATTTTATTTGGGGGGCATCTTACAGGCCCAGGTTAGCAATACATGACATGTGTTTATGTCTGTAGCCTAGAAGGAGGGGGTTTGAACGCTTTGGACCAGACAACATGGGCAGGAAGCGGAAGCAGTTTCCATTGTATGAAGAACCTGATGCCAAACTGGCCCGTGCTGACAGTGACGGAGATCTGTCTGAAAACGGTATGCTCTGGGAATCACTGAGCCAGCTGGGTGTGATGGGAGGCAGGTGCCTGCTCTGGATTGGTCAGTCAGGTCACTGAGCTTGAGAATATGGAAATGCTCTGGGAACCATCTACTTAGGGGCTAACACTTCTGTTCCCTGTATCTGGCAGATGATGGAGCTGGTGACTTAAGGTCAGGAGATGAAGAATTCAGGGGAGTAAGTTCACCTTCACAGATTCTCTGTCTCTGGGCTTGCTTTTTCTTTTTTTTTTTTTTTTTCTTCCCCCCTCACCAGAGGTGAAAATGGCTGTTTGGCTTGAATCAACCATATACCTTTGGTATGCATCCTGTAACAACCATTTTGTTCTTTTGTTTGCTTGTTTTTAATTCTTTCTTCATACATTACATCCCAAAGGAAGTTTCTCTTTCCTCTCAGTCCTCCCCAGCCTCCTCCTCTTCCTCAGATCTATTCCTCCCATTCTCTTCTGAAAAGAACAGATCTCCCAGGGGTATATATCATCCACTGTTCTTTCTTTTTTATTCTTCTTGGTTTTTCGAGACAGGGTTTCTCTGTGTAGCCTTGGCTGACCTGGAAATCACTCTGTAGACCAGGCTGGCCTTGAACTCAAAAATCCACCTGCCTTGCCTCCCAAGTGCTGGGATTAAAGGCGTGCACCACCACTGCCCAACCTCTTTTCTTAAAGCTCCCAAACCATTTCCCTTGCCCTACAGTGCTGAATTTAACCATCAGCCTTCTAATTGTGGGGCTCTTGTCCTGATACCCAGTCACTGGGGAGTGTCGGGAAAGGCCAGTCTTGGGCCACACCACATTCCTGAGGAATGCACAAGGCACCAGAAAGCTTCCTCTGGGTACTTCTAATGGTCAGGTAGAAAGTCAGGTGAGGGTGGCCTGACAGAATCTTGAATAGTGTTGTCCTTTGGGGCAGCAGGTGGTAGAATCCGCTACCCACCTAGGTACCCACCTACCACCAACCACTTTGAGGCTTTACTAACAATCTTTCTTGCTCCCCATTCAGTTGAAGAAGCTCTTAAGACTGGAAGTCTCTGCAGATCTCTGACTCTGCCTAGATAATCCTAGGATCTGTATTTATACTAATTAGTTAGAATGCTAAACAAATACTTAGAGCCGGGCTTGGTGGCGCACGCCTTTAATCCCAGCACTCGGGAGGCAGAGGCAGGAGGATTTCTGAGTTCGAGGCCAGCCTGGTCTACGAAGTGAGTGCCAGGACAGCCAGGGCTATACAGAGAAACCCTGTCTCGAAAAACCAGAAAAACAAAAACAAAAAAAAAAAAAAACAAATACTTAGAAATTTGGGGGAGCCTGTTTCTGGTTTCTGCTAGAATTAGAATATCCCAGGGTGGAGCAGCTTCCCCTGCCAGTGGATAAGCTCTTTTCTGTGGTACAAAACTATATTGGCTGCCTTTGCCACTGGGCACATTCTGTCACTTTGGAGAGAACCAGCTTGGTCACTGTTTAAAAAAAAAGAGAGAGAGAATTACCTTTATGGTCTTCTAATAGCCATGAGTTAGAGCAGGACACCTGGGTTCTTCTTTATGACTCCAGTTTCTTGGTGCTGCCTCATTTCCCAGCACCATAGCAGGCCACGTCCTAGGTATTAGGCCTGGGCTGGTTAGACTTCTGGAAGCTCCACCTCGCTGCCTAACATTGGGTTTGCCCTTTTTTCAGGAGGATGACTTGTGTGACTCCCGGAAGCAGAGAGGTAGGCGTCACCCAGTATCTTTTGTAGCCTTTCTTTATCTGACCCACACTCGCTGCCCAGCTCCCAGCCAGCTTCTGAGCAAAACAGACATGGCTCATGGCAGAGGCGCTGCAGCTGCACAATGGACCCACACTGGGAACTAGCCTCAAAGCTTGGGTCCAGTGTTTGAGGCAAGATTCGCTTGAAAGGAGTTCCTTTGCCTCGATAGATACAAGCTGTAGGAGGTAGGAGACCCATCTCAGGGTATCTGTGATGCTGCCCAGGTTAGGAAAGGGGGCTTCAGAAATCTGAAGACAAGAGGTCCCTTTTCTATTCCCATCTTCTTTATTCCTACCAGGGGTATTTTTGTTATTGTTGTTTTGTTGGGGGTTTTTTTTCCCCCTCTTTTTTTAAGTTGTGAGCCTCAGTTTATACCCTGGCCTCTGCAAGAAATACTGGCAGCTTCAGTACCTGTGGACAGAGAGCAAATACCTACTATGGTTGATCTTGAGGTCGTGGGAAGATAGCCTATAAGATGTACTCAGGCCTGTATCTAAAGGCAGTTTTATCACTGAACAGGTCTTGTTAGTTCTAGGGCAAGAGACCTAAGATCTGAACAAAGGTTATGCCCCAAGGGTGAGAGTCAGCCTGAGCGGCAAGGCCTTAGGCTCACCCAGCTACCACTTGTCTTTCTCCCTGCTGTGTGGACCTGTCTTAGCTGGTTACTCTCAAGGATCACAGGCTAACCCTTGTCCCTTATAATCAGAAGGCCTTTGGCTCCTTCAGCTCCTCAGGTTAACTAGCCCTCAGATGTCCCCTATCCTACACATTAAAGTTTTGTCCACAGCGCGGGATCACCCCCCAGCATTCAGCAGTTCATGCAGCCGGGTAAATGCTAAAGCAAAGGTGACATGTTTGTTGCGCACAGGTCCTGCTACCCAACCGGGATGACTTTGCTATTAAACAGCAGTCATAGTTTCAGGCAGTGACCTCTTGCCAAAAGTCCCACACGTCCTTTTGAGAGGCTTCTGAGCAGCGCACGCCGGTCGCCATCTTCGTGGGACAGTCTCGGGACTGGCATCAGGGGTAGGGGTTACAGTTCAGATGCTTATCCAACCTTTTTTCAGCATCCAGCCTTGACCCTCAGCCTGGGGCTCTGGTGTGGTCTCATGCTGAGATGCTGGCCACAGGCCTCTCCTGGGAGCTATGCCAGCCCCAAGGAGTAGATGGGAGGACCAGTCGGTCTCTTCCCATTTTTGTTTCTAGGATTGTTTCCCACCTGGCCTTGGGAAAGTCCAAGGATGTCGATTTTGTGAATGGAAGCTAGAGATTGGGCCAGCAAGGACTGTCAGACCTGCTGAGTCCCTAGTTCAGGTGAAGCCAACAGGACAGTCACCACAACCCACCTAGATGTGGGATGGAGGGTGGCACTGCAGCTTGTTATATTTCCCGAGACTTTCTAGCTGCTGCCTCTGTTGTGGGTATTTGCAGCTCTTTGAGTGATGTGGGAGAAGAGCCAACAACAAAGTGATATATTGGACAACAGCCTGGGACAGAACAGAGTAGGTGGCCATGAGTGGGATGGGCCTCTGCCCATCAGGCCATGGGAGGAGTGAGGCAACTCCTCTGGGTTCTCATCAAAGGTCCTGGTACACCAGGAACCTCTAACAGCTCCTCGGTGTCTTGGGGTGTCTTAGCCCCACCACAAATGTAATGGAAGCTGGGCACAGGATGTGGCTGCCAGGCTGCAGCATCCAACTTGGCCCCTGGAGCTGGGCTTTCCTGCAGGCTCCTCAGTGTCTCGAGGGGACTTTTCTGTTACAGGAGAAAAGGAGGACGAGGATGAGGATGTGAAGAAGAGACGGGAGAAACAAAGGAGGAGAGACAGGATGCGGGACCGAGCAGCTGACAGGTAAGGGAGGGGCTAGGTAAAGATCCCCACTGCAGGCCATTGGATCTGGGCACTGTCGGGCTCTCCTAGTCACATGTCCTCCTTCTGTAATGCACGGGAGTTTGGTTTTATAACTCTAGCTGTCAACCTTAGCCAGGTTAGTGGAAGATACAACTTAGAGAAGTGTGTGGAAGATGGATGTAGCTAGTAAACTCTGTTTTTGCTTGGAGAATCCACCTCTGAGACTACCATCTTTCCTCACTTTTGGAATTAGAGCCCAAATGCCAGACCTGAGAGCTCTCTTGACTCCTCAGCAGGCCCAAGGGTAGCTAAAACTGTCTGCTGACTTGACATTTAGCCTCCCAGAAAGTGATCTTCATTCAGGAGAGCTGCTAGGATGTGTCTTGATTCCCTGTCCAAATCTAGACAATCTCTGGGATTCAGCAGAGTGAGAATACATGTGTAGGTGAATCTGCTGGCCAGATTTTGTATCAAACAAGAATGCTAAAATGAGCCGGGCGTGGTGGTGCACGCCTTTAATCCCAGCACTCGGGAGGCAGAGGCAGGAGGATTTCTGAGTTCGAGGCCAGCCTGGTCTACGAAGTGAGTGCCAGGACAGCCAGGGCTACACAGAGAAACCCTGTCTCGAAAAACCAAAAAAAAAAAAAAAAAAGAATGCTAAAATGCCAGGCCCATACATTGTCTCTTTTACTCCATCATGGGACTGTCCCTCATGATTAAGCACCTACTGGCTATATGAGAATCTGTTGCTTTTTGGCATTGTCCTTACATAACAAGTCCTCTTACCTATGGAGCCATCTCCCAGGACCAAATGACCTAAATTTTTCATTTGTTGAGGGGTGGGCCATGTGTTTTTATGTGAATGAGTACACATCTGCCACTGCATGCTTATGAAGGTCAAAACACAGTTTGAAGGAATTTGTTGTCTTTTTCCACCTGCAGATTGGTGCAGGTCTTTAAGCTTGATGTCAAGTTTCCCATACTATAACCCCTGCTCTTAGGGCTCAGGTGCTACCCTCTCGTGCTGTTTCCTAGCCGGGCTAAATGGCTCAACACCTGAGAGACTGAAACTGGAAGAGGCTCTATTTGGCTCTTTCTTGGGGGCTGGGGGGGGGGGGGGGGGGAGTCGAGACAGGGTCTCTGTGTAGCCCTGGCTGTCCTGGAACTCACTCTGTAGACCAAGCTGACCTCGAACTCAGAAATCCGCCTGCCTCTGCCTCACCACGCCTTTCGAGGACAAGGCTAATCCTGGTTCTTTGCATTTCTATACCAAAAGATGAGCTGGTAATCTCTGTATTACCACTTTTTCTGTGTTCTCTCTAGGATTCAGTTTGCCTGTTCTGTATGCAAGTTTCGTAGCTTTGAAGATGAAGAAATTCAAAAGCATCTGCAAAGTAAATTTCACAAAGAGACTTTGCGATTTATAAGTACCAAACTGCCCGACAAGACAGTAGAATTCCTCCAGGTAAAGTATACTACTGTGTTTGTAGATCGGTTCTGAAAGTATAAGGACTCTTTAGGGGGTTAAAAGGAACGAGCAGCCTAAACATGATAGAATTTCTTTCCCCAAATTGAAACTACTAGAGTGACAACAGCTCTGACCACAGCAGGTTCTGCCCATGGAGCTGCCACAGTGTCCCACTCTATACTTGGAAAGTACCGAGAGTAGTGTGTTGTCATTTAATTTGGTGGTGTCTCTCAATCCTTCTAGGAGTACATCATAAACAGGAATAAGAAAATTGAGAAACGGCGTCAGGAATTGTTGGAGAAGGAGAGCCCTAAACCCAAACCAGATCCATTCAAAGGTAAGTTGTGATCCAGTGTCGGGGTACAGAACATGACTCGTGTAGGCTGGCTGCTCTTCCAGAGGACTCAGGTTGGGTTGTTATTACCACATGGCAGTTCACTGTCATCTGTGGCTCCAGTCCCTGGGAATCCAATGCCCTCTCTTGGCTTCTGTTCACATAGACATGAATACAGACAAAATACCAACACACCTAAGATAAATAGATTGAAAAAGAAGACAGAATGCAAAGGTTTATATAGTTCTATATATTGCGGTACTTTGCATGTAGGAAGTCAGAGTCTGTTTAATCTCCATACCATGAAAAAACAGCCCAGGGCCTAAAGAAGCCCCTCAGCACTTAGGAACGCTGACTGGTATCCTACGGGTTTTGAGCACCAACATAGCAGCTCACAGCTGTCTGTAATCCCAGTTTTAAGGGATACGATGCCCTGTTTCTGGCCTCCTTGGGCACTGGGCGCATGTGGTGAGCAGACATGTGTGCAAGCAAACTGTACTTTTTTAATTAAACAGCCAAATGATGGCAGTCCACACCTTTAATTCCCAGCACTAGGGAGGGAAAGCAGGTGAGTTCAAGAACAACCTCTTCTACCGAGCAAGTCTCAGGATGCCTAGGACTGCATAGTGAGACCCTGTCTCCAAAAACTAAACAAGAACAACAGTGCAGTGCTAGTTAAGGGCTACCAAAAATGCCAAGCCGAGTACTGTGGAACAGCATTAGTGGAAAGAAGCCCTGCGTGCGCTGAAACGAGAGCACAGCTGCGTTGATGGCCCATCAGGGATGCGAAGCAGCCTAATGGTTCTCTCCTGGTATAGACACAGCTGGAAGGATGAGGAAGGCCAAAACAACATTCCTCACAGTGGGGCCGATCTCCACCTTCTCACCTTCTATCCTAAAGATATCCTAGAGGGTAGAACAGGGAGAGTGTGGACCTTGCTGGAGAGGAGAGAGAAAGCTATTTGTTTGGGTTCCATTCCAGGCATTGGCCAGGAGCATTTCTTCAAAAAGATTGAAGCCGCACATTGCCTGGCCTGTGACATGCTGATTCCTGCGCAGCATCAGCTCCTCCAGCGGCATCTGCATTCCGTGGACCATAACCATAATCGGAGGGTAAGGCTTCTTTTGATGCAGGCTGCTCCTGCAGTGACCCTTTTATGCTGTGTCAGGAATGCTCACATTGTATCAGGCCTCTCAGTGAGTCTGTCATCTTACTGTAACCTTCACTTCAGAGTCCTTTAAAATGTGGTTGCTCGGGCTGGTGAGATGGCTCAGTGAGTAAGAGCACCCGACTGCTCTTCCGAAGGTCAGGAGTTCAAATCCCAGCAACCACATGGTGGCTCACAACCATCCATAACGAGATCTGACACCCTCTTCTGGAGTGTCTGAGAACAGCTACAGTGTACTTACATTAAATAAATAAATAAATAAATAAATAAATAAATAAATCTTTAAAAAAAAAATAAATAAATAAATAAAATGTGGTTGTTCTTGGTGGAATGTATCTCTTAATTCCCACCTACCTAGAGGCTGAGTTGAGAGACAGGCTTCCATCCTCTCTTCTCTCTCTCCTTGGTCTCAAACAGGTTCTCGGCATGTAGCCCTAGCTGGCCTCTCCCTCTGCCTCCCAAGTACTAAAGGTATATGCCTTGACACCCAGCCTAGCCCTCTCTGTCGTAAAAAGAAGGGAAGAAAAACAGACAGAAATTTGGTGTGTAGTAGCTGAAATTCTGAATTGAAACTGTTTTCTGTAAATCAGAGTTAAGTTTCCAGTTGCTGAAAAATCGGATTTCAGTAAGGAGACCAGGACCGTTCACATCTCAGTGGCCTGGGGCTCCCCACCCCCCCTTGGCCTGGGGTTCCCCCCCCCCCTTCCCTTTTTCCTCTTGCTCTGGCCCAAAGGTTTTTCATTTGTTTCTCGTTATGGGTGGTTGTGAGCCACCACCATGTAATTGATAGGATTTGAGCTCATGACCTCTGGAAGAGCAGTCAGTGCTCTTTACAGCTGAGCCATCTCACCAGCCCCTGACCTGTGTTTTAGTATTGGTTTGGTCTTCCATTGATGATGAGGCTGAGGCTAAAGATTTTTTTTTTTTTTAAAGATTTATTTATTTATTATATGTAAGTACACTGTAGCTGTCTTCAGACACTCCAGAAGAGGGAGTCAGATCTCATTACGGATGGTTGTGAGCCACCATGTGGTTGCTGGGATTTGAACTCTGGACCTTTGGAAGAGCAGTCGGGTGCTCTTACCCACTGAGCCATCTCACCAGCCCGAGGCTAAAGATTTTTAACTTGGGATTAACAAGGTTTTGTTGCTAGGTTTGTGGGAGTTGTTTGTTTTCGTAAGAAGTGTGATCTTAGGGCTTGTGGCTGGTGGCTCACAACCATCTGTACACCTATAGTATACTCATATACATAAAATAAATAAATCTTTTTTGTTTTTTTTTTTTTAAGTGTGATCTTAGATATAATTGCCTTTTATCTGTGATCCTACAATCACAGGTTGAACCAACTGGAGATTAAAAACTTTTGGTGTAAGAATTGCAACATTACTGAATGCACTGCAATTCTTTCTAATGTTCCCCAACCAATGCATTATAACTGTTTTGCACAACTAGTTTTGTTAAGTCATCTAAAATATAGGAAGGATATGCAAACACCAGTCCATTTTATAGGAGATTTGAGTGTCCTTGGACTTTGTAATCTGAAAGGACCTTGAAGTCAGTTCCCTGCAATTAGGATGGTTCTGTGGGCCCAGAGCTTTTGATCGTCCTTGTGTGGTACAACTGTTGTAGATATGCAGATGGTAAAGTGGGTGTGGCTACATTGCTGGCCCATCTCAAGATAGAATACCAGTTACTGTCAACCCATCTCTATATTTATTTTGGGGTTTTGGGGCAGGATTTTTCTGTGTGGTCCTGGTTGTCCTGGAACTTAGAGATTCATCTGCCTCTATTTCCTCAGTGCTAGGATTAAAGGCATGCACCATCACCTGACTACATCACATCTCTTAGTACTTGCTTTTTTTGTTTTGGTTTTGGTTTGGTTTGGTTTTTGGTTTTTCGAGGCAGGGTTTCTCTGTATAGCCCTGGCTGTAATCCGCCTGCCTCTACCTCCCAAGTACTGGAATTAAAGGTGTGTGCCACCACGCCCAGCTTTATGTTTTGTTTTTATTTAATGTGTATGACTTGATTGTTTTGCCTGTTTGTATACCTGTGTACCATGTGAGTGTCTGGTGCCTATGGGTGTCAGAAAAGCTCCAGACCCCTTTTAACTGGAGTTAGAGACTCTTAATTTGGAGCTGCTGTGTGGATGCTGGGAATGAATCCTGGATCCTCTACAAGAGCAAAAGGTGTTTTTAGCCACTGAACCATCATCTCTTCAGTTCCTCTAGGACTTGCAGAGATCTGTAGAACAGTAGTAGTGGTAACAAGCCAGGAGTCAGTCTATGAGAAGATAAGCCTCAAAGCAGTCAAGTAGTTGATAAACTGCTCCTTTGAGACAGGATCTCACCCTATGGAGGCAGGGCCCAAAGCCTTGTACCACTATGCTTGCCCAATCTAAAGTTTTGGTTGATGCTGCTGGTATTTACTATGAAAGCAATATAACCCCCAAAAGTAAAAAGGTTTGCCCTTTTTCCCTGTTTAGTCCCACAACTTACTTTTTTGTAGTGTGTGTGTGTGTTGTTTGTTTTGAGATACTGTCTCACAAAATAGCTGTGGCTAGTGTGAAACTAGCCATCTCTATTAGACTGGCCTGGAACTCAGAGGGTTAAAGGTGAGCACCACCATGCCCCTAAGTGCTCACTTTTTAGCCTTGCCTGTGCACATGACCTCAGGTATCAAACCTGGTTTTATCCTACAATACAACCTTTCCACTTCATTGCGCTGCTTTTATTTAAGGGCTCTGGTACTTTTCTTTCCTATTTGGCATTTGAGATTTTCCTCCAAAATAGTTGTTTGTTTTTCGAGACAGGGTTTCTCTGTGTAGCCCTCCTGGTTTTATTTCTTACTGTGTGTGACAAAATACCCTGACCAAAAGCAACTTAGTAAAGTGTCTAGTGATTTCAGGTTGTATACCACATCATTTTAAGGAAGTAAATCAAGGCTGAAATCTGGAGCAACTGTCACAGCCACAATCAAGAGCAGAGAGAGTGAATGCAGGCATGCTTACTGCTGGGTCTCTCTTATGAAGTCCAGGGATTTGTGCCACTCCACTGATCCTGGCTAGCCTGATATAGACAGTGCAGACTTGTCTGTGTCAAATTGACAGTTAAACTAAATGTCACACACTCTGGCTAGTTTTCTGATTTCTCTGATAATTTTATAAAGCTTTTTTTTTTTTTTTTGGTTGCCTTTACAGTTGGCTGCTGAGCAGTTCAAGAAAACAAGTCTCCATGTGGCTAAGAGTGTTTTGAACAACAAACATATAGTGAAGATGCTGGAAAAATACCTCAAGGTTTGTATTTCGGAATCTAGTGGACCAGAAAAGCCATGGGGATGGCATGCAGTGTTGAGCATTTCTGAGCGTTTTTTTTTTTTAATTGAAGGCAGCGATCAGAGGTTTCGAGGTTGAGGGTTTCCAGAGACTTGATATTTAGCTGTGACCTTGGGTAGGGGTGCTATTTGGTGGATCACTGTATTATATTATGCTACTCATAGTCAACACACACACACCCCAAAAAATGATTATTTGGCTGTAAAGTACTGAGCAGATGTTGGTGATAATGCTTATTAGAAAGTATCCAAGCTGAGTGTAGTGACACATGCCCAACTATTCTGGAGCCATGGGAGAATCAGTTCCGCCCAGGAAATTGAGGTTAGCATGGCAACATATCAATACCTGGTCTCCAATGAAACAGGACTAGAGAGATGGCTCAGAGATTAAGAGCAGATAGGGTCTGTGGGTGTCACTAGTGCTGCAGCATTTAGTGTGTGTACTCGGATTTAATCCCCAACACCCCCAATATGGATAATAGTTAACAGATAGGAGGCTGTGGATTTGAGGAAGGGGAACATGGGAAGAATTGGAACACGGAGAGGGAGGAACGAATGTCATGAGTACTTATTTATTCTAAGTAAATTTACCACACTTGAACCGGAAGCTTTGAAGGCTGCAGTCTACAGTGTAGTATGCTGCTTTGCAGACTCTGTTCCTAAAAATGAGAGCTCATAAACTGGGCCTCTGTCTGGCTGTGCCGCTGATTTGTGTTTCCTGTTTGTCCAGGGTGAGGATCCTTTTGTCAATGAAACTGCTGATCTTGAGACAGAAGGAGATGAAAATGTAGGAGAGGAGAAGGAGGAGACACCAGAGGAGGTAGCTGCAGAAGTCTTAGCAGAGGTGATCACAGCAGCAGTGAGGGCTGTAGAGGGGGAAGGAGAACCTGCTGCAGAGCATAGTGAAGTCCTAGCTGAAGTGGAAGGGCCTGTGGACACAGCAGAGGCCAGCAGTGACCCCCACACTGAAAAGCTATTAAAAGAGCAGACCTGTGAAACAGCATCTGAAACCAGGAACGTCGAAGACAAGACCAGAGGTGAGGCTGCTGAGACCAGAAATGAAGCAGCTATGCCAACAGCAGACGCAGGAAGCACGTTACCTGTCATAGCTATCCCGGGAATCATGGAAGATGAGCTGGAACAAACTGGTGCAGAGGCCAAAGATATTCCCACCGAATGATCTTTTCTTCCCTGTTTCAAGGGATATGTTATATCATGTGTTCTTTTTGTTTTATAAGATGTACTAGGGTGTGTATTATTTGGTGGAAAGATTGGGCCATTTCCTTCCCAATGTACCTCAAGGATTGATGCTATACAGTAGATGGCTTCCTACCTCTGTTAGAATACAAAAAGAGGTAAACCATTTTCCCAAGTGGCCTTTGATGGCTATCTGTGCACTGCAGTTAGAATAATAAAAGTAGATCTTCCTGATAATTGTTAAGTCCTAAAACGGACAGAATGTGAGGATTTTTTTTGTGTGTGTTATGTTTTTGTTTGGTTGGTCTTTGTTTCATTTTATTTTGCTTTTTCTCCTGGAAAGCAATTTGTTACAAATATAACTTGTTTGAGGGGGAAAAATTATTTAGGGGAATTCCCTTATTCACATATGAATTTATTCATAAATTATGCATGGTTGATGTGGGACACACAGGATTCAACCATCCATGTGTGCGAGAGCTCAGATTGTGCCCCCTACCAATAACAGTCCTGCCTGTTTCAATAAACATCAGACCATTTTTTTGTTTGTTTTGTTTTTGGTTGGTTGGTTTTTCAAGACAGAGTTTCTCTGTGTAGCCCTGGCTGTCCTGGAACTCACTCTGTAGACCAGGCTGGCCTCAAACTCAGAAATCTGCCTGCCTCTGCCTCCCCAGTGCTGGGATTAAAGGCATGCGCCACCATGCCCGGCTCATCAGACCTTTATTTCAGCTTTGGCATTGAGATAGCATCTTGCTTGGACCAAGCTTGCCTTTGAATTCAATCCTCCTGTCTCAGTCTCTGGAGTACTGGGGCCATGTGTGTACAGCCAAGCTCAGCTGGGCTTTGGTTTTATAATACACTGTATTCTATGTTCCTCACCCAATGTGGCAGCATCCTGTTAACTGAAGGCATAACAAGGTGCTGACCTTGGCCTGTGTATAAGATAGTCACAGCTGTCCATAGGAAGCATGCCTACCTGGGCCTCTAGAGTGAAGACCCTTGCCAACGGCTTTCGTTCTCCCTGTTCAGTGCTTGCTAATCAGTTTGATGTTTGTGTTCCACCTCTACTTGTGCAGGATTATGGGTTTTTGTTTTGTTTTCTCTTAATTTTGTTATTTCCACCTAAAAGTACTTAGGAAAAAAAACATGAAATTACTCATTGATGAAAAAACAAATGTAAATTTCCGTAGATGGGATCTATCCGTAAAAACCTCACACAGTTACGTAGAGATGTTTCATTTTAAGCAAATAGTATTCCTTTGGCAGTTCTGAGTCTGAGAAAGGGAGGCTCAGCATGTCTATAAAGTAGCATGTACTAGGTTTTATAGGCTGAGTGTGATGGGGGGGTTCCTCCCTTTTGAAGTTACAATACTGTGTCCATTAACTGTACACAGCTCACATCTTGGAAACATCAACCAGTGAAGAATTATAAAAGAGGCAATAAAATATTGCAGCGATTAAATCAGCACTCTGTGAAGGAGCATTACTAGGGGGTAGGAGATGCACTTTGGGAATAGCGTCGAAACAAGCAATAAATTGATGCCACGAAGACATTTGTGTTCATTAATTACTGCTGTTTAGATTGTGTGTTTCTGATCGGAGAATGAAACCCAGGGCCTCCTGGCAAGCAACTCTTATATTTACATGAAAATGCCACCCAGAAGGAAACTTGTGGGTCCCAGAGATCCAATTCCTGTCATCAAGAGGTTTGGCAGCCAACATCCTTAAGTGGTGAGATGACTCCACCTTTATTTTTGAGTCTCTAAGGTACTGAGATTACCAAAAAAACAACAACAAAAAAAAAAACCCAACAGTGTCAAAAGGAGACTTAAGATTTTTTTGGTTTGGGAGCCAGACATGGTGGCACACGCCTTGAATCCCAGCACTCAGGAGGCAGAGGCAGGCGGATTTCTGAGTTCAAGGCCAGCCTGGTCTGCAAAGTGAGTTCCAGGGCTACACAGAGAAACCCTGTCTCAAAACACAAAACCAAAAAAAATATATATTTTTTGTATATAAAAATATATTTCTGACTGCTCTTCTGAAGGTCCTGAGTTCAAACCCAGCAACCACATGGTGGCTCACAACCATCCGTAAATGAGATCTGACTCCCTCTTCTGGGGTGTCTGAAGACAGCTACAGTGTACTTACATATAGTAAATATTTGTGGGGTTTTTTTGGTTTTAGAGATGATGGTTTCTCTGTGTAGCCTAGCTTATCCAAAAATAGCTCTGGCCTCAAAACTCAAGAGATCACCTGCCTCTGCCTTTTTTGAGTACATCACCTTTTCTGGCTTGAGACTAAGAATTTTTTAAGTAGACCTGCCATTGAGAAACATTTTAAGTGTATGTGTGTTCCCCCATTTGATGTCTAAATATATAGGTTTTATTATACGTGGAGTTAATTAAACTCCAAGATAAGGAGAAATTACTTGAGTCTATGAGTCTTAAAGATGCCAGTAGGTCTTTTTCTTGTTTTGGGTCTCACTGTAATGCCAGCTGATCTTAAAGAAATTTGCCTGCTTCTGCCTCTCCGGTAAGGAATTGGGCTTTCCAGTAAGATATAGGCTACCTTGCCCTGCTCTAAAAACAGATTTTTAAAGCCAGACTGGTAATCCCAGCTACTTCAGAGGTGGAGGCCTGCAGAGTCAACTTAACTTGACTGTATCTCAAAATAGCTTTGTTAGCTTGCCTAGCCCATGTGAGGTCCCAGGTTTGATCCCAGCAAAGCTAGAAAGAAAAATCCAGGGCAATTTGCAAGAGTAGTTGGTTTTCAGCACTCAGATACATATAGTCATATATACTAACTGTCACAACACTTAGCCAACTTTGGGCATGCATAAGACCAGCACTTGGAGTTCAGGTTATTATGGTGAACATACAGATTCCAAAGCCAATCTTAGCTGCATACAATTATTGATTAAAAAGAAACCATATTGAGTACATCCATACAGTAAAGAAAATCCTCCCTCACAATTTCTTATTAAGCTATTTGGCAGTATTTTAATAGTGGATCTGGGATTGCAGCTAGATGTCAGAGTGTATATTTAGTATCGTGCATTACTCCCTGCACTAAGAATTAAAAGTCCCCACCCACCCTCCATTTTTTTAATGAGGTAGGGTCTCATGTTGGCATCTTAACACTACATAGCTAACTTAGAGCTGCTTACCCTCTTGCTTCTGAATACTGGAATTATGGCTTTGTGCTATGGCAACTGACTAGGCTGTTTTATGGTGTGCTGGGGTCAAACTTGGGCCACCGTGTGGTTGCTGGGACTTAAACTCAGGACCTTCAGAAGAGCAGTCAGTGCTCTTACCCGCTGAGCCTTCTCTCCAGCCCCCCTATTAACTTTTAAAGTGGGCAGTGGCATTAGGTGGAATCACAGTTTTACATAATCACTTTTATCTAGTTCCAAGATATATTAATCCTTAAAGCCTTCCTTCTCTTTAATGTTGACTCCTGCTTAAGTGTGGAAGCCCAACCTTGACCTCTCAGGCTGACCCAGTAGGATTTCAGCCTGGACTTAACAGGGAAACAATCTCCTAAAATAAGCCTGATGCCTTTGATCCTCAGCAAGCAGAGGCAGGCAGATCTCTGTAATTGTGGGACCAGCATGGTCTACATAGCCAAAACCAAACAGGGCCACAACAGACAACCTCTCCCCAAAACCAGCCTGGCATGGTGGCTAACATCAGTAGTCCCAGCACTTAGGTTAAGGCATGGTAGGTTTTCATGACTTTAGTAAGGCTAACCAGGTTTTCAGAGTGAGAACCTGTCTCAAAAGAACAAAAAAGGGTGCCAACTGCTCTTCCTAAGGTCCCGAGTTCAAATCCCAGCAGCCACATGGTGGCTCACAACCATCCGTAACGAAATCTGATGCCATCTTCTGGAGTGTCTGAAGACAGCTACAGTGTACTTACATAAAATAAATAAATAAATCTTTAAAAAAAAACGCAGAACCCAGTGAGACGACTGAACACAAGTAAAAGCCCTTGGTACTGCTCTGTTCCCACCCAGCAACCTGCCCACAACTGTCTTAACTAGTTAGAGGATCTAGTACCTGAAAGGGCTCTAGCAAGCCCAAGAATGGCAAGCACGGCTCATTTCCCTTTCCTTTGCTAAACTGTTAGATTATGTTCCTAAACTAGTCACCAGGGTCTATTCCCTTATTTGGCCACTTCTCTCCCTGAGGCTGGCCACCAAGGGCCAGCTATCAAAGCATTGAAGTTCAGCCATCAACAACCCACCTGTTTGTTTGTTTGTTTGTTTGTTTGGAGACAGGGTTTCTCTGTATAGCCCTGGCTGTCCTGGAACTCACTCTGTAGACCAGGCTGGCCTGGAACTCAGAAATACGCCTGCCTCTGCCTCCCAAGTGATTGGATTAAAGGCCATGCGCCACCACCACCTGGCAACACCCCACCTTTGATTGCCATAATTAACATGTTAAATCAAAATTAACCAACTCTTTCCCTTTATAAACTGCCATTTGCCTACAGCCACTCTTCTATCCAGAATAGCAATCTTTTGTCTCTCAGAGCAAATAAGACCCCCAACCCTTGTTCTTTTTTCCTTCTCCCTTGTTCTCTCATGTCTTTTGTTCCCCTGAAGCAAATAAATCTCCTTTATGCTGAGAACTTGGCCTTGGTGCTGATATTGTGCTGATATTGTACCCCCCCTTTTAGTACCCCCTTTCTATCCTTGACACCAGGCATGCACAGAAAATAAAACATCAAAAATATCAGAACTGGAGAGATGAAAGAGGACCCAAGTTCAGGTCCCAGCACTCCTGTCACAGATGGCAGCATCTGAAACTGTCTTTTAGGTATCCATGGGAACCTGCACTCAAGTGTAAATCCCATCACAAACATATATAAATATTTTTTTGTTGTTTTTTAAGATTTATTTTATATATGTGAGTACACTGTAGCTGTATAGATGGTTGTGAGCCTTCATGTGGTTGTTGGGAATTAAATTTTAGGACCACACAGCTCTCTCCAGTCGGCCCCACTCACTTGGGTCAACTCCACTCCGCTCACTCAGCTTCTGCTCTCTCCGGCCCAAAGATTTATTTAGTATTTATTATACATAAGTACACTGTAGCTGTCTTCAGACACACCAAAAAAGGGCGAAAGATCTCATGACAGGTGGTTGTGAGCCACCATGGTTGCTGATATTTGAACTCAGGACCTGTGGAAGAGCAATTAATGCTCTTACCCGCTGAGCGGTCTTGTCAGCCCTGTTTGTTTGTTTGTTTGTTTGGGGACAAGGTTTCTCTGTGTGGCTCTGACTTCCCTGGAACTCACGTTGTAGATCACACTGGCCTCAAACTCTGGGATCTGCCTTCCTCTCTGCTTTTCTTTTTTTTTTTTTTTTTTTTTAAAGATTTATTTATTTATTATATATAAGTACACTGTAGCTGTCTTCAGACACTCCAGAAGAGGGCGCCAGATCTCGTTGTGGATGGTTGTGAGCCACCATGTGGTTGCTGGGATTTGAACTCTGGACCTTCGGAAGAGCAGTCGGGTGCTCTTACCCACTGAGCCATCTCACCAGCCCCTCTCTGCTTTTCTGAGTGCTGGGATTAAAGGCTATGCCACTAGTGCCCTACAAGACTATAGAGGGTTTTCAAGTTTAAAGTTAACCTGACTAGGTAGTGGTGGCACACGCCTTTAGTCCCAGCACTTGAGAGGCAGAGGCAGGAGGCTCTCCAAGTTCCAGGCTAGCCTGGTCCACAGGGCAAATTCCAAGACAGCCACAGTTACTTGGTAAGACTATATCTCAATAACACAAGTTTAAATTGTGTGTATGTGTGTGTGTGTGTTTTTTGTTTGTTTGTTTGTTTTGGTTTTGGTTTTTGGTTTTTTTGAGACAGGGTTTCTGTGTATAGCCCTGGCTGTCCTGGCCTTGAACTCTGAAATCCGCCTGCCTCTGCCTCCCAAGTACTGAGATTAAAGGTGTGCGCCACCATGCCCGTCGTGTGTGTGTGTGTGTGTGTGTGTGTGTGTTCTTAACTGCACATTCACAAGCTGTCCATTTCATTCTTAGCTTCTCCTTACACTGTAACCTCAATCTTATTATTCATTTGTTTTGTTTTGTTTTTTCTGGGCCTTGAACCAAAGTACCAATACTGGGATCGCAGCCTATCATGTTTATTTTAGTAATCCACACTAGCCACCCCAGCCTGCAGGCCTGAGCCCCATCCCTGGGAGACACATGCTGATAGAAGAGAACTGACTCCTGAAAGTCTCCCTTCTGACTGCCACCCATGTACCTCCACGTGTGCATCCCTCACCCTGAAACACAAAAAATCGACAAAAGGGGAAAAAAATGTATTAGACATAGTAGTACATCCCTGGGCTACCCTGAGCAACAGTGGGGATACCTTGTCCCAACAAACTAAAATGGTGAAGGATGACCCAGGCCTAGGGAATCAGTGTAGAACGCATCCCTACAACATTCAAGTCCCAGTACCCACACATGGACTCATAGCAACTGCAATGCCAGTGGGGAGGGAGAGATCTGACACCCTCTTCTGGCCCTTGTGGGCACTGCATGCATGTGGTGCATAAACAAATTCAGAAAACAGTCATAACACATAAAATAAAGGTAAATAGAGTCAGCAAATAAAGTCAATAAAGGCTGATGGCCTGCAGGAAAGCCTCAGACCAGGGGCTGGAGAGACGGCTCAAAAGTTAAGAGCACTGGTTGCTCTAAAATAAGGAACTGGAGCTGGGTTCCCAGCACCCACACTGAACGGCTCACAAATACCTGTAACTCCAGCCAATGGCTTTGAAGTCTTTTGAAGTCTTCTGGTTTCAGTGGGCACTCACACACAAGCATATATATAGATGTGTGTGTGTGTGTATACATGTATGTGTATATACATATATATATGCACTCATACACAAATAAGATTAAATCCCTACAAAGAAAAAAAAAAAATCACCAGCCCTCCTGGTGACACACACCTTTAATCCCATCACTCAGGAGGCAGAGGCAGGTGGAGCTCTGTAAATTACAAGCCAGTCTAGTTAGTACATAGCAAGTTCCTGATTAGTTCTCCACATAATGAAAACTTGCCTCAAAATTAAAGACAAAAATGTAAAAGCTAAGTGGTACTGAATAAGTACCACGTCCCACCGCTTATCAAGATGAAAAGGATAATGGATTGGCATGGATGGTTTCTGAGGTACGCCAGTGTTTAGTTTCTTTTCCTTTTTCTTTTTTTTTTTTCTTGGCTTTTCAAGACAGGGTTTCTCTGTGTAGCCCTGGCTGTCCTGGCACTCACTTTGTAGACCAGGCTGGCCTTGAACTCAGAAATCCGCCGGCCTCTGCCTCCTGAGTGCTGGGATTAAAGGCGTGTGCCACCACCAAAAAAAAAAAAAGAATGGTTGTGAGTCACCATGTGGTTGCCAGAATTTGAACTCATGAAGAGCAGTCTGTGCTCTTAACCGCTAAGCCATCTCTCCAGGCCTCCCATCTACTTTTCGAACTGCTGAAGTGGCTACCTCACCAGGTGTTTATTCCAAATTCTTGCTATTTCTCCTGGCCATGTGCTCATGATCTAGCTCCTATCACGGCAGCTTCTGCACCAGCTCACATTCCTGTTCCTCTCTCCCTGCAACCCCCAGCTAGGTAACTGAAAACCAGCCTACCTCTAGTCCCTCCATCCAGTAATGGGCTGTAGCCATTTTATTCAGCCAATAGTTTTAAGTTAAGGAGTAAGGTTGAACATTGTGGTCAGGTTCTAATTGCAAACTGACATAGAATCAGTACAAGACAAAAACACTTAGTTTTTTCAAAAGCACACAAATTGTTATGTGTGCATGCATCCTTGACTTCAAGAAATCATTACCAAATGTTACATTGTTACATGTAGAATCTCTCTCTCTCTCTCTCTCTCTCTCTCTCTCTCTCTCTCTCTCTCTCTCTCTCTCTCCCTCTCTCCCTCTCTCTCTCTCTCTGCCTTGTGAGCACTGGGATTAAAATCCTATGCCACCACTGCCCGGCTCCAGCCAGGGCTCTGCTCTCACTCAGATTATTATAGGCATGAGATGCTGGGGACAGAAGCCAGGGCTCTGTGCATGCTAGAAAATCAATCTACCAGTCACCAATCGTGCTCTTTATACATTTTCACTTATTTTCTTGATTTTGAGCTGAAGTGGGAGGGATGGGTTGTTGTGGCTGTTTTGATGAGTCACAATCTTTCTACATAGCTGTCCTGGTACTCCCTCTATAGACCAGACTAGCCTCAAATGCACAGAGGTCTGCCTGCCTCTGCCTCCCGAATATTGGAATTAAAGGTGTGTACCCCGTGTTTCTAGGCTCAAACACAGGGCCTGGAATATGCTAGCCAAGTACACTATTGCTGAGTTATACCCACAGTCTGATAATTAAAAAAAATTGGGGGGCTGGTGAGATGGCTCAGTGGGTAAGAGCACCCGACTGCTCTTCCGAAGGTCCAGAGTTCAAATCCCAGCAACCACATGGTGGCTCACAACCATCCGTAACGAGATCTGGCGCCCTCTTCTGGAGTGTCTGAAGACAGCTACAGTGTACTTACATATAATAAATAAATAAATCTTAAAAAAAATTGGATATTAGTTGTTTGGTTTGGGAGGTAGGGCAGGTTGAGACAGGAACTCTCTACACAGTCCTGGCTGTCCTGACGGTTACTATGTAGACCATGCTAATCTTGAACTCCCACAGATCCCCCTGCCTCTGCCTCTCAAATACTGGGATTAAAGATGTATGTGACAGTATGTCTAGTCCCAGATAAGTTTTTAATTTAGAAAAACACTTGACAGCCAGTGTGATGGCATAAACCTGTAATCTTAGCATTGGGGCATTAGAGATAGGACGATCAGTAGTTCCCGGTAAGTCTCAGTTACACAGGTTGTTGGAGACCAGCCTGGGCTATAGGTAACGCTGACTCAGCAAAAACAACCCATTCATCCCACTCCAGCTCAAAAGCAAGAAAATACATAAAAATGCATAAAAAAAAAAAGACCACGATTGGTAGAGTATTTATCTAGCATGCACAGAGCCCTGGCTTCTGTCTCCAGTGTCTCATGCCTGTAATCACCTGAGTGAGCATAGTCTTGGATGGAGCCAGGTAGTGGCTGACACACGTTTTTAATCCCAGTATTTAGGAGGTAGAGTCAGATGGATCTGAGTTCCAGGCCAATCTGGTCTATAGAGCAAGTCCAGGACTGCCAGGGCTATGCAAATAAACTCATTCCAAAACCCAAAACAAATCAAATCAAAACTAAGTTCTGGTTGACTTCCATCACCAGCATGCCCACAATCCCAGCATAGCAAAAGGATCAGAAATTCAGGGTGCATGCCTTTATCCAGCACTTAGGAGGCGAAGGCAGGCAGATCTCTGTGAATTTGAGGCCACCTTGGTCTACAGAGTGAGTTCCAAGAGGGTTATGAAGAAAGACCTTGTCTCAAAAGAAAACTGTGGGGACTGGAGACTTGGCTCAGCAGTTAAGAGCATAATGACTGCTCTTCCAGAGGACCTGGGTTCAATTCCCAGCTCACAACTCTCTGTAGTTCCAAGATCTGATACCCTCACACAGACATACTTGCAGGCAAAAAACACCAATGCACATAAAACAACAACCAAAGGGAAAACTGAAAATGCTATGTTGGTGGGGGAGGGGGATTGGAGAGATGGCTCAACGTTTTTTTTGTTTGTTTTGTTTTGTTTTTCAAGACAGGGTTTCTCTGTATAGCCCTGGCTGTCCTGGAACTCACTTTGTAGACCAGACTGGCCTTAAATCCTCCCACCTCTGCTGGGATTAAAGGCTTGCCCCACCATGCCCAGTTTATGGCTCAGCATTTAAGAGCTCTTGCTATTCTTCCAGACAACAGGGTTCAATTCCCACATATGGTGATTGACAACCACCTGTAACTCCAAAACTGCTCTTGCAGGGCACCTTCATTCAGGCCCCAGAACCCTTACTGCGGATCTCACGACACCTGTTATTTCCAGCTCCAGGGGCTCTGACGACCCTCTTCAAGCTTATTTGAGCACCTGCATGCATATGCATACAACATACAAATACAAATAATAAACTCCTAGCCAGGCGTGGTGGCACACGCCACTGATCCCAGCCCTCCAGAGGCCTAGGCAGGCAGATTTCTGAGTTCAAGGCCAGCCTGGTCTACAAAGTGAGTTCCAGGACAGCCAGGGCTACACAGAGAAACCCTGTCTTGAAAAAAACCAAACACAGAAGTGGATGCTCACAGTCAGCTATTGGATGGAACACAGGGCCCCCAATGGAGGAGCTAGAGAAAGTACAAAAGGAGCTAAAGCGATCTGCAACCCTATAGGTGGAACAACAATATGAACTAACCAGTACCCCACCACCACCACCACCACCGAGCTCGTGTCTCTAGCTGCATATGTATCAGAAGATGGCCTAGTCAGCCATCAGGGGAAAGAGAGGCCCATTGGTCTTGCAGACTTTATATGCAAGGGGAACTCAAGGGCCAAGAAGTGGGAGTGGAGCCGGGCGTGGTGGCACACGCCTTTAATCCCAGCACTCGGGAGGCAGAGGCAGGCGGATTTCTGAGTTCGAGGCCAGCCTGGTCTACAAAGTGAGTTTCAGGACAGCCAGGGCTACACAGAGAAACCCTGTCTCGAAAAACCAAAAAAAAAAAAAAAAAAAAAAAAAAAAAAAGAAGTGGGAGTGGGTGGGGGAGGGTATGGGGGACTTTTGGAATAGCACTGGAAATGTAAATGAAGAAAATACCTAATTTTAAAAAATGTAAGCAAAGATAAAAAAACATCCTAGTCTTGGCTGTGAGGTGGTGTCTCTCACCTTTAATCACAGCATTCAGGAGACAATGGCAGACAGATCTCTGAGCTCAAGGTCAGCCTGGGTTTACAGAGCAAGTTCCAGGAATAGCCCAGGCTACACAGAGAAACTTATCTCTGGAAACCAAAAGACAAACAAAACCCTGCCACCCCCAAACAAAAACAAAACAACTTAGGCCTGGAAAGTGGTCTCAGTGTGTCAAGAGCTTACTTTATTTAAGGTAGAGAGCAATTGAGAAAGATACATCAACTAGCATACCTGCATGTTTACACACAGGTCTCTCTCTGTTTCTTTCTCTCTTACTTAGACCAGCATTATTCAGTGGAAATATAATGCAAGAGGGTAGAGGTAAGCTTAGTGGTAATGTGTGAGGTCCTTGGAAAAAGAAATATAATGTGGGGCTGGTGAGGTGGCTCAGCGGGTAAGAGTACTAACTGTTCTTTTAAAGATCCTGAGTTCAAATCCCAGCAACCACATGGTGGCTCACAACCATCTGTAATGAGATCTGATGCCCTCTTCTAGTGTGTCTGAAGACAGCTACAGTGTACTTATATATAAGAATTAAACAAATTTTTAAAAAGAAATATAATGTATAACTTTCTATTTTCTTGTAGTCATATTAAACAAGACATAAAATTAAGTATCATTTAGTGTATGAATTGAGTACAGACATTACTGTATAGCTTGCAGGAGTTATTTGCTCTTTTTACTTAAATGCCTAGAATCGAAATCTGGTCCTTGGTTGCAATTTCCCCAAAGATACATTTTGACCTTCAGGGAAGTGCTGCAAGACACAGTGGTAGTTAACACCTTTTTTTTTTTTTTTTTTTTTTTTTTGGTTTTTCGAGATAGGGTTTCTCTGTGTAGTCCTGGCTGTCCTGGCACTCACTTTGTAGACCAGGCTGGCCTCGAACTCAGAAATCCGCCTGCCTCTGCCTCCCGAGTGCTGGGATTAAAGGCGTGCGCCACCACGCCCGGCGGTAGTTAACACCTTTAATCCCAGCACTTAGGAAGCAAAAGGCAGCAGACTTCTGTGAGTTGGAGGGCAGCCTGGTCTATATAGTAAATTCCAGAACAACCAGGATTATTCAGGCAAAACAGAAAACAAACAAAAAAATTCAGGGTATTTGAAAGAGTGGAGCAATGAGGAAATCAACAACTGAAAAGTTTCAGGAAGTCCCTGAAACTGACCAGATGCAGTGAATACTACTAAAAGACATTCTCAAACCAAAGTAGACCAGTGATTATACTATTCTCTTTGGCCAGTCGATCTACCTACAAGTCATATACAAACTCCTTACAGCTCTTTGTGAGCTGTCACTCATGCTTGGGTGGGGTTTTGTTGAGGCAACTTGTCTGAGTTGTTTCTGCTCTTGTAAGTCATCCTGATAAAACTCATTGGTTTACCCAGTTGGACTTTAGTAATAGCCTTACCTTGGTTTGTCATTGGTTCCTGTTTGAGATGAGTGCATATTGTTCATGTCTCATATTGTCAAAGATCAGACTAAGCTCAGTGGAAAGCACCTTGATCAGTTTTCTTGTATTTTGTATAGCCTATTACATATCAAAATTATTATTTTAATTATTTATTTATTTATTTATTTATTTATTTTGTTTTTTTCAAGACAGGGTTTCTCTGTGTTGTCCTGACTGTTCTGGAACTCACTCTGTAGACCAGGCTGGCCTCGAACTCAGAAATCCGCCTGCCTCTGTCTCCCAAGTGCTGGGATTAAAGGCGTGCACTACCACTGCCTGGCCAAAATTATTTTGACATGTAATCAATTTAAGTGAATGATGTATGTATATACCATTATATATCAAAATTATCTCAACATGTAATCAATATAAAAGTGAATGATATATTTTTACACATGAAATGAAAACATTAATTTTAAAATTAATTTAAAAATCATCAAGATTTATTTATGTTTTGCCTATATGTATATATGTGTACCACATGTGTGACTGGTACTGATGTAAGTCAGAATGTATTGGATTCTCTGGAACCAGAGTTATGAACCCCAATGGAGAGCTAGGAACTGAACCCCAGGTTCTCTGCAAGAGCAACACGTGCTGTTTAACTACTCAGCTACCTCCCTACCCATCACCTAAAATGCTTAAATCGATGCAGTTTACATTTACAATTCTTTTTTTTTAAAATACTGAATGGAACTTTTTTTTGAAGATTTATTTATTTATTATATGTAAATATACTGTAGCTGTCTTCAGACACACCAGAAGAGAGTGTCAGATCTCATTACAGATGGCTATGAGCCACCATGTGGTTACTGGGATTTGAACTCAGGTCCTTCAGAAGAGCAGTCAGTGCTCTTAACTGCTGAGCCATCTCTCCAGCCCCACATTTACAATTCTTAATTCAGGGCAGCTTCATTTTAAACACTCAATTGGTACATGGGATTATTAGCCTTAGATATAGCACAGGACAAAAAGTATCAATGCTGTAACATTAGGGGTTGTAAATATAATGCTCAGTGGTTAAGAGCAGCAGGTGCTCTTACAAAGGACCTGGGTTTGATTCCCACCACCCACATGCTGGCTCACAGCTATTTGTAACTCCAATCACAGGGAATACACCCCCATCTTCTGGCCTCTGTGGCACAGCATGTTTGTGGTACACAGACATATGTATAGGCAAAATACTCATATATACCGGGCAATGGGCTACGCGCAGACAGCCTGGTTTCCAGTTGAGGCTAGATCTTGGAACCCACCCCCAGAACCCGATCGGTGGTAATTCCCACCTACATAGGACTGCAGGCTTTCGACCATGTCTCCTGGACCCCTGGCTCCTGTCAAAGTTACCGCCCCCACAGCCCCAACAGGAGAGGCGTGGCTATCAGCCACTCCCACATGCAAATAAGGTTTCCCTCAGTCCAAGCCAAAGAGAGGTACCTGCTGTCAAACCCTGAATCAGCCCCAGAACTGTATATAAATCCATGCAGGGAATTAAAGGTATGCTAGAACTATTCCTTCGCCTGAGTCTTTTGTTCCAAGAGATGTATGTAACACTTGAGATCTTCTCTCCCGAAGAGCCACCTGAGGTCCCGCCGCACTCCTCACTGGATCATCAGCTTTTTGTTCGCCCAGCCTGACCAGACTCAGTTCAGGGCAGCTCAGTTACCGACCTGCCTGCGGTTGCATCCCTTCGCTGGAACCTACCCACCCGGCTTGGACAGAGATCTCCGTGGAAAACCTCTGGTACCCAGGCCCACACATATACACAAAATAAAATAGTTAAAAATAAAGTTAAAGGGCTGGTGAGATGGCTCAGTGGGTAAGAGCACCCGACTGCTCTTCTGAAGGTCCAGAGTTCAAATCCCAGCAACCACATGGTGTCTCACAACCATCCGTAACGAGATCTGGCGCCCTCTTCTGGAGTGTCTGAAGACAGCTATAGTGTACTTACATATAATAAATAAATAAATCTTAAAAAAAAAAAAGTTAAATACTTTTAAAAATTAGTCACATTGTTTATTGTGACGGAACAAAGACACAAAGATACTTATCTTTCCTTTATATTATTCTGTATTGTTCAATTTAAATGGTTTTATTACACTCAGTACCATATTTAAAATCAGTCATAAGAATTGTTTGTGTGAGGCTCAGTTCACAGAATGCTTGCCTCATATTTATTATTTATTTATTTATTTATTTATTTAATGTATGAGTATACTGTAGCTGTACAGATGGTTGTAACTCTTCATGTGATGGTTGTTGGGAATTGAATTTTAGGACATCTGCTTGCTCCAGTCAACCCCTCTCAGTCCAGTCGGCCCCACTTGCTCCTCAACCCCGTTTGCTCCAGTCGACCACACTCCCTCCAGTTGACTCTGCTTGCTCGGTCCCTGCTCAGTCCAGCCCCCAAAATTTATTTATTATTATAAATAAGTACACTGAAAAATAAATAGCCCGGCAGTGGTGGCACACACCTTTAATCCCAGCACTTGGGAGGCAGAGGAAGGTAGATTTCTGAGTTCGAGGCCAGCCTGGTCTCCAGAGTGAGTTCCAGGACAGCTTGGGCTACACAGAGAAACCCTGTCTTGAAAAACTAAAAACTAAATAAATAAGTACACTGGGGGCTGAAGAGATGGCTCAGCGGTTAGGAGCACTGACTGTTCTTCCCAAGGTCCTGAGTTCAAATCTCAGCAACCACATGGTGGCTCACAACCACCTGTAATGAGATCTGATGCCCTCTTCTGGAGTGTCTGAAGACAGCTACAGTGTACTTATTTATTTTTGAAGATTTATTTATTATATGTAAGTACCCTGCAGCTGCACTTGATTTGAACTCAGGACCTCTGGAAGAACAGTCAGTGCTCTTACCCGCTGAGCCATCTCGCCAGCCCGATTGATTGCCTCATATTTATGAAGCCCTCCATTTGATCCCCAGCCCTGCACATCACCAGGCATGTTGGCCAACACTTTTAATCCCAGAACTACTGAGATAGAGGCAGGAAGATAAGAAGTTCAAGGTCATCCTTACCTATAGTTCAAGTTTAAGGCCAGTCTGGCCTTAATGTACTTCATGTTTCACTCCTTAATATTATCTTTTTGGTTTTTAGAGATGGTTAATTGTAAAGTTCAAAATAGCTGAAAGAAGGGTAACAAGTGCTTCTAGATCATGAGGATTGAAATTCTCTTTCAATGATCATATATATATATATAATATATGTACATATATATATATATATATATATTAAGGTTTATTTATTTATCATATGTAAGTACACTGTAGCTGTCTTCAGACACCCCAGAAGAGGGGGTCAGATTCCATTACAGATGGTTGTGAATCACCATGTGGTTGCTGGGATTTGAACTCAGAACCTTTGGAAGAGCAGTCAGTGCTTTTACCCGTTAAGCCATCTCACCAGCCCCAATATTTTTGTTTTTCAAGTCAGGGTTTCTCTGTGTAGCCCTGGGTGACCTGGAATGTAAGAGATCCACCTGCCTCCACCTTCTGAATGCTGGGATTAAAGGTGTGCACCACTGTTGTCCACTATTCTTTAATATTTTCAATGATCTGTTGTGGGTTTTAGTATTATAAACACAACAGAAATGGGAAAAGGTACAAAGATGGGCTGGAGAGAAGGCTCAGCAGATAAGAGCACTGACTGCTCTTCCAGAGGTCCTGAGTTCAATTCCCAGCAACCACATAGTGGCTCACAACCATCTGTAATAGGATCCAATACCCTCTTCTGGAGTGTCTGAAGACAGCTACAATGTATACATATACATAAAAAAATAATTTTTTTTTTTTTTTGGTTTTTTTGAGACAGGGTTTCTCTGTGTAGCCCTGGCTGTCCTGGCACTCACTTTGTAGACCAGGCTGGCCTCGAACTCAGAAATCCGCCTGCCTCTGCCTCCCGAGTGCTGGGATTAAAGGCGTGCGCCACCACGCCCGGCTCTAAATATTTTTTTAAAAAAAAGGGAAATAAAAGGAGAAAAGGTACAAAGATGATGGCACACACCAGTAATCCCAGAACTCAGGAGGCTGAGGCAGGAGGTCTGCTGTTAGTATATTGAGACCAGCCTGGGATATACATCAAACCAAAATAAACAATAAGAATAACAAAAAATAAATAAAACTTTAAAGATCCTGGGTTCAATCATTAGTACTTCAAAATTAGATAAATAGAATAAGGAGCTTGAGACAGCTCAGCCAAGGAAATCATAGTTGAGGGAATGGACTCCTCCTAGGAGTTGTCCTCTGGTCTGGAAGCGATACATATTGATTTATGTATACTTCACTCTAGTACACATTCATACACGTACTTAAAAAAAAAACAAGTCTGTTCAGTAGTATTACAGAAAACAGAAGGAATGGAACATTTGTTTGCCAAAGGAGTTTTGAGATACTGCCTTAAGAGTTACTGTGTGGGGGCTGGTGAGATGGCTCAGTGGGTAAGAGCACCCGACTGCTCTTCCGAAGGTCCAGAGTTCAAATCCCAGCAACCACATGGTGGCTCACAACCATCTGTAACAAGATCTGACTCCCTCTTCTGGAGTGTCTGAAAACAGCTACAGTGTACTTACATATAATAAATAAATCAATCTTTAAAAAAAAAAAGAGTTACTGTGTGTCTTCTGGCTGGATTGACTTTCTAAGATGAAGTATGACTAATAAAATGAAACTTCAAGGCAGAGAACTCTGAGTTGGAGCCTAGCCTGGTCTACAGAGACAGCCAGGGCCATACAGAGAAACCTGGTCTCCAAAAAAACAAGCAAAGAAACCAAACCAATGAAAAATGTCTTTCTCCACAGCACTTCATCCTAGGTCTTGCTATATTCCTTTACTTTATAAGTTGCCTTTTTTGTTGTTTTTTTTTTTTTTTTTTCAGACAGCATTTTTTTTTTTTTTTTCTGTAGACCAGGCTGGCCTTGAACTTAGAGATCTGCCTGCCTCTAGAGTGTTGGGAGTAAAGGCGGGCACCACTACCATCAGGGTATAAACTTCCAGGGGTGGGGGAGCCAGATTTTTGTTATGACTTGCAAACTGGAATCTCCAAATTATTTTCAAAAGCATTTGTTGCCTGTAACACTAATAAATTAAATTAGTAACACAAGAGAAGTGGTGGGTGGAGGCAGTTCAGTTTAAAGTTGATACAATTTGGTTTCTTTTTGTTTTTTCGAGACAGGTATAGCCCTGGCTGTCCTGGAACTCACTTTGTAGACCAGGCTGGCCTCGAACTCAGAAATCTGCCTGCCTCTGCCTCCCAAGTGCTGGGATTAAAGGCGTGTGCCACCACACCCGGCTACCATTTGGTTTCTTTAACCATAACTTACTAAACCCAGCCCTGTGGGGCAAAGGCCTTTTTATTCCAGAACTGGGGAGGCAGAGGTGGATGGATCTGTGAGGTTACCTGATCTACATTGTGAGTTCCAGAACAGTTAGGACTACATAGTGAGACCCAGTCTCAGACAGACAAACAAAAACACCAGTCTTGAGAAAAGGTCTCAGTATGTAGCCCTGCCTGGCCTGATCCTCCCTATGTGGATCAGGATGGCATCAAACTCAAAAAGATCTGGATGCTTCTGTCTCCCAAGTGCTGGGATTATAGGTACATGCTATCTATTTATTTATTTCATGTATATGATGAGTACACTGTAGCTGTCTTCAGACACTCCAGAAGAGGGCATCAGATCTCATTACCGATGGTTGTGAGCCACCATGTGGTTGCTGGGATTTGAACTCAGGACCTTTAGCAGAGCAGTTCGGCGCTCTTAACCGCTGAGCCATCTCTCCAGCCCTAGGCATACACTATTATGCCAGACTACTTTTTAATTTCAAAACGTATTACATGTATCCATTTGTGTGTAAATTACACAAGCTTGTGGAGGTCAGGGCCAACTTTCAGGAGTTATTTTCCCCTCCTTTCCAGCGTGTGTCAGGGATACTATGAAGCTTGAAAGCTTGGCTTGATCCTGCATTTATACAGCCTTATTTGTAATTTCCCCCTCTATTTCAGAGCACCTTTTGGGTAGTTCTCCCTCCCCCAACCCCCTCCCAGGGTATCTCGGAGTAGCCCTGGCTGTCCTGGAACTCACTCTGTAGACCAGGCTGGCCTCTGCATCCCAAGTGCTGGAATTAAAGGCGAACTCCACTACTGCCCGACTTTTTTTTTTTTCTGAGCACCTTTTGGAAATAACATGCAAAATTCGAAGATATTTAAAAGTTTCATGGCCGGGCATGGTGGCGCACGCCTTTAATCCCAGCACTTGGGAGGCAGAGGCAGGCGGATTTCTGAGTTTGAGGCCAGCCTGGTCTAGAGTGAATTCCAGGACAGGCAGGGCTATATAGAGAAACCCCGTGTCGGGGGGGGAAAAAAAAAGTTTCATGATCTGTAGCCCAAAGTTAGATGTTTTAACAAATGCTACAATTTCTTCACTTCTTTTTTTAAATTTTTTTTTGATTTTTCGAGACAGGGTTTCTCTGTGTAGCCCTGGCTGTCCTGGAACTCACTCTGTAGACCAGGCTGGCCTCGAATTCAGAAATCCGCCTGCCTCTGCCTCCCAAGTGCTAGGATTAAAGGCGCGCGCCACCACTGCCCGGCTCACTTCTTTTTTTTTAAAATATTTATTTATTCATTTATTTATTTATTATATGTAAGTACACTGTAGCTGTCTTCAGACACTCCAGAAGAGGGCATCAGATATCATTACGGATGGTTGTGAGCCACCATGTGGTTGCTGGGATTTGAACTCAGGACCTTTAGCAGAGCAGTCCGAGCTCTTAACCGCTGAGCTATCTCACCAGCCCCATTTCTTCACTTCTTATAACTAATTACATCTCATAATTATCATAGTCAAAGGTAAAATTTAATCTTTACTTGGCTTAGAATATACCAATATAACCAATTAACCTTTGGTTAATCACAAGGAAAACACAATGGCAGGGAATACTTTTATTCTTTCTTGTTTTGTTTTGTTTTGATTTTTTAAAAAGACTATTTATTTATGAGGTCAGAGGGACAGTCCCAGGGATTGGGTTCAGGTGGTCAGAAATGGCAGCAAATGCCAATGGAGTCATCTCACCAGCCTGTTTGATTTTTTTTTTTTTTAAGATTTATTTTTCTATTATATGTGAGTACACTGTAGCTGTCCTCAGACACTCCAGAAGAGGGAGTCAGATCTCATTACGGATGGCCGTAAGCCACCATGTGGTTGCTGGGATTCGAACTCCGGACAGACCTTCGGAAGAGCAGTCGGGTGCTCTTACCCACTGAGCCATCTCACCAGCACCTGTTTGATGTTTTGACAGTCTCACTAATACAGGGTGGTCTGCCTTTTAACCTATTATCCTTCTGCCTCAGCCTACCTTTTTCTTTCAGCCTTCTTAGTTCTGGACTCCTCTCTCTCTCTCTCTCTCTCTCTCTATATATATATATATATATATATAGGGGACCTTAAAAATTCTAATTTTTTCTTTGGAGGTGGTAGTACATACCTTTTATCCCAGTACTTAAGAGGCAGAGAAAGACAGATTTCTGTGTTCAAGGCTATTCTGGTGCAAGTTTTAGGACAGCCAGGGCCATACAGAGAAATGCTGTCTTAAAAAAATCTCAAAGATAAAAACAAAAAACAAACAAACAAACAAAAACTCAAAGAACTTCTGTATTCCAGGCTGGGATGTTTTGCAACCCCTCAAATGGTCACATACCTAGTTCAAAGTATGCTGGGAGCTGACTTAAGTCTTCAAGAATTAAAGTTAGGGCTGGTGAGATGGCTCAGTGGGTAAGAGCACCCGACTGCTCTTCCAAAGGTCCAGAGTTCAAATCCCAGCAACCACATGGTGGCTCACAACCATCTGTAACGAGATCTGGTGCCCTCTTCTGGAGTGTCTGAAGACAGCTACAGTGTACTTACATATAATAAATAAATAAATCTTAAAAAAAAAAAAAAGAATTAAAGTTAATCTGGAGGACAAGAAAGAGAATGTTCTGATCAATCTTCAGATCCTCCACAGAGGCCAGCCAAAAAAGACCTGGGTGTGGGGTGAACACATGTAATCTCATTACTTGGAAGTCTGAGGCAAGAAGGGTAAGAATTCTTAAGATCCTGCTCTGAAAAAAAAAATCCCCGCTGGATCATTCTCTTATTTCATGATACATGGAATATTTTCCTTAAGTTGATTTCATAAATTGAGTGTAGCGAATATAGTGAAACATGTCTGTATTTTCAGCAATTGTCAGTTCCCACTAACACACAACTAGCCATAGTCCTCTGGCCTTAATGTTCCTCTATCACCTGTCTTTGAGGGCTCTCTTCACCATCTGCTCTTTTGAGTTTGTCATCTGATCATTTAAAATTTTGGATGTCTATTTTAGGCTTAATAATCTTTTCTTGGGGTTGGGGATTTAACTCAGTGGTAGAGCGCTTGCCTAGCAAGCGCAAGGCCCTGGGTTCGGTCCTCAGCTCTGGGGAAAAAAAAAAAAATCTTTTCTTGTCCTTCTTGCATGTGACGATCCCCACTCATCTGCAAGGTTCCTTCCCTGGGTCTGCGTGTCGGCTTCCTCCGAAAAGCTGTTTTCTTATGGATGGCCCTGAAGACTCCTCTTGTCTTCTCTTGATCTTCCCTCTTCTGTGTATCCCTCTGGGGTACACAGTCCGCAGAGACCCTCGATCGTGTTCCAAGGGCTCCCGCCCTCCTCCCCCCAGTCGGGGGAGCCAGTCTCCAGTCCTCACCTCTACAACCGCCGCCGGCACTAACGAAGCTCTCCCGACCCGGGAGGACCAGCGGGACGCGCACGCCGGGCGGCGGCGATGACGCGGGGCCGCGCGCGCAGCGTGCGTGGTGACATCAGTGCGCTGGCGGCGGCGGCAGGGCTGTTTGTTCTGCTCTCCCGCAGCCGAGGAACCGAAGCAGTGGCGGCGGCTGCGGCGGAGGCTGCCAGCAGTGCCCGCGGGCGAGCGGGCCCTGTGAGCGCAGCGGCGCGGCGGGCGCGGCGGACCGGCCCCGGCTTGGCGTCCCGGACAGCGTGCGGCGGCGTGCGGCCTAGCGTCTCAGGTGAGGGGACCGGTGTCCTTCGCGGCCGCGAGGCGGGCTGCCGGGGCCCCACGGCGCGGCCCGCGTAACCTGCATTGCGTAATGGGGCCGGTGCGCCACCACCTACGCCATCGGCGCGGGGGTGGGGAGGCCGCAGTTTCGTGGGCCCGGAGCCTGGTGCTTCTCGCGCCCTGCCGGGGCCGCCCGCGCCGTTGGGGCGGCGGCGGCCGAGTGGGCTCGCGGACTTTGTACCGGGGTAGTTGCGGCCGCCGCTGTCCGCCTTGGCGCGGGCGGCGGCAGGGAACGGGACCGGGACCCGGGGCGCGGGCGCGCTGGGCGGCCGGGGGCGGGCGGGGGGCGGGCCAAGCTCCCGGCACTTCCTGCCGCCGCCATTTTGTCAAGTGAGGAGGAGGAGGAGGAGGAAGAGGAGGAGGAGGAAGCGACTGCCGCTGGATCTGCGGTGCGCGCCGGGCCGCGTAAGTCCGGGCCCGGGATGCTGGCCGCGGGTACCGCCCGCTCTCTCTGGTTGCAGTTCCCCCTTGGGGCGGGCCGCTCTTGCGCGTCGTGCCCCGGCGCGCTCTCCTTCGGTCAGCTGGGTACTCCTGCCAGTGCTGGGATAGCGAGTTCCCGCTTATTAGTCTCACCTTTCCGGCTGTCCCCGGAGCTCTGCCTAGAAAGACATAGAAGATGTGCTTCCATCGCACGCCTGCTCCAGGCTGGACCCAGGGGACAGGAAGGGTGACGAAGGACCAGGAGTCCCTCTCGACCCACCCACTCCCAACCTGGAAGCCTACTCTTTGGGTGCTTTGTTGATGGGTCTCTGCTTGCTGCCGTCCCTTGCAATGGCTTCTTACTTGCAGGAGTGTGTCGGCTTAGGGTGGGGATGTTGGAGAGTTGTGATTCAGCAAAATGACCCCCCCCCACACACACACACACAAACACGGAAATAGCACTTAAACGAGAAGCCCCCAAGGCCGAGCTGGGTTGGAGATGGGAAATCCCACGTTAGTGTAGTGGACAGTGTGAATACTTTGGCTCAGGCCGGTGGGTGAGTCATGTGCCTCTGCTGATTGGCTGACCTCCCTGTTACTCAAGACAAGGGTTTTTTTGTTTGTTTTTTAAAAGTGTTTTTAGCCTGCTTGTTTACTTGTTTATGCTTTTCGAAATCTGGTGAGATTATCTCCTGTGTGTGTGTGTATATATATATGTTGGTTGCCAGTTGCAGCAGCCCTCTTGAGAATGTCTTTACTTACCATCAAAGGTGATATTAATAGTCTCTGGCTACTAAAATCCAACTCGCAGTGTACTTAAGCCAATGTGCTCTTTAGTGCTATAATAAAAAATTGGAAAAATTTTATGAATGGAGATGTCAACTTCCCTTGGAATTGGTAGAGCTTGGATGTTGTAAAGAATGTCACCCACAGGGCTGGAGAGATAGCTCAGCGGTTAAGAGCACTGATTGCTCTTCCAAAGGTCCTGAGTTCAAATCCCAGCAACCACATGGTGGCTCACAACCATCGGTAATGAGATCTGATGCCCTCTTCTGGGGTTTCTGAAGACAGCTATAAATTTAAAAAAAAAAAAAATGTCACCCACAGAAATGCAAAGGAATTGTGAATGTGTTTTCAATTTCAAGTCTTCAGCTAGCCGGGCTTGGTGACTCATGCCTTTAATCCCAGCACTCGGGAGGCAGAGGCAGGTGGATTTCTTAGTTCGAGGCCAGCCTAGTGTACAAAGTGAGTTCCAGGACTGCCAGGGCTACACAGAGAAACCCTGTTTAGAAGTCTTCAGCTGGCGCTCAGTTTTATGGGCTTTGCAATAATTTACAAGAACATTATTTTATTCACTTTAATTTGGATGGGGAATGATCTTTCCATGGAGGGCATTTATAGGTAACCAACTCCTTCCTTTCCAAAGCTTCAACTAGGAAGGTTGGAGAAGGTAACACTGTCAAAGACTGAATTGAATTGATCAAATCTAGAAGGAAAAGCCGAGAATTACGAAATATATTGTTGCTGATTTGTACATCCTAGCTTTGGTAGCCAATAAAGTATGTAAGGACTCAAGCTAAAGTAAGTCTTTTTAAGTGGTATTAGTTGGTCTTAACTGGAAATAAACCTCTTTTATCTTGTTAGCATTCTGCACATGCAAATTGCTAAAGATAAGGGATTTTGCTTATTGATGAAAGCTAGGATACAAAAGTGACTGGGACATTTTGGATGTTCTGAATGCTCGTGTGTCTAGTTTG
Source organism: Mus caroli (assembly GCF_978045245.1). Taxonomy (NCBI): domain Eukaryota; kingdom Metazoa; phylum Chordata; class Mammalia; order Rodentia; family Muridae; genus Mus; species Mus caroli. The sequence goes on from NW_028227273.1 coordinate 61,561,013, forward strand.
GAGGGCTGCAAGAGGGAAATTTTATCTAAGGATTGCTGGAGAACCTTAGACCACTTAGTAAAATTTCCACTAAATTATTGAATTATTTAAAGGAATTTAGACTTTGTCTCCAGAGTTAGTCTTTTTTGAGCCAGTTTTGTGATCTTTGTACCAAATTACACTTTCACTTTTGGAGATACAGAAGAAGGCAGTATTTTCAAGTTACACAATTCAGGCAGTTGAATGACTTGAGAGTTAAAAATTGTGTAGACTGGAGATTATGTTTATTAATATTTGTGCACACATACATTCTGCCCCTGGAGAGCAGAAGAGGGCCTCAGGTCCTCCTGAACGAGAGCTATAGAAGGTTGTGAGGAGCCATGAGAATGCTGGGAGCAGAGCCTGGGGCCTCAGCAAGAGTGGCAGTTGCAGACACGCCTTCTCTCGAGGCACTGGAGGCAGGGTTTTGATACAGGGTTGAGTCCAGGCTGGGAGTCACAACAGCCTGTTTGGAGTTGTTTTTAAAGAAAAGCCAGTCTGAGCAGTCTGTTCTGAGAACCCACTGTAAGGGTCTGTGTGGTGTAAAGTGTTTGGATGGTTAGAGTTTGGGAAGAGGGCTCAGCTGCTCTTCCAGAGCTGTGTACAGTGAATGGCCTGTAACTTCAGCTCTTGGGGAACTGACACTGCCTTCTGACTTCCTTCCACCCATGCATGCATAGCACGAGAGCACGCACACACACAAAGTTAAAATTGTAATGTCTAAGTTTGAATGAATTTGTGAGATTAACAAAGGTTGGAAAGAAGAAGGGCGTGATATCAGGGCCCTGTAATCTCAGTACTCAGCAAGTAGAGAGGCCGGAGGTTCTCCAGATCTTGGATAGCTTGGGCCACCTACTGATTCTGTGTTCAAGAAGGAAAGTTTGTCATTGAAACTTACTAATGGAGCTGGGTGTGGTGCCACAGGCCTTAAATCCCAAGTACTCTGGAGGCAGAGAGAGCTTTTGAGGTTGAGGCCAGCGTGGTCTACAGACCCTGTCTTGAAAACCAACCATCCAAAAAACCCCCTTGCTAATAGTATCTGATAAGTCCTTGTGATTTTTATTGTTTTAGTAAGAAAACACCAGACATTTGCAAAGTGAGAATTGTGAGAAAATCCTTGCTGCTGCTATTTCACTTAATACATATGGTATGCACATGTAGCAGATTTTTAGGTTACTTTCATTTTCTTTATAATGAGAATTAAGTTCCACAGGAGAGGGTTTTGTTTGGCTTTTCTTATTCTGTATTGTGTGCTTGGTACCTAGAAGAGCATCTTAACTATTGAATAGGAATTTGCCATACATAATACTAAATGCAAGCTCGTTAAAACAATACTGTGATTTATAAGACGAGTGAGTTTTAACTAAGAATACCACTGAAGTCTCTAGTAACTGTGGTAAGCTTACTGCGGGGTATACAGTTGCTTAAGAGTGCTGCTTTTTTTTTTTTTTTTTTTTTTTTTTTGGTTTTTCGAGACAGGGTTTCTCTGTGTAGCCTTGGCTGTCCTGGAACTCACTCTGTAGACCAGGCTGGCCTCGAACTCAGAAATCCGCCTGCCTCTGCCTCCCGAGTGCTGGGATTAAAGGCGTGCGCCACCACGCCCAGTTAAGAGTGCTGCTTTGACTTTCCTCTTTAGCAGCTTGCAGTGCAATGTGGTCAGTAGGTGAGGGCTGTTTCAACCCTGACCCAGTATTTTAAAAGGGAGAAGTGGGCAAGTAAATAAATGTGTATGGGCAGCATGTTTTTCTTTTTTCTTTTTGTTTTTCGAGACAGGGTTTCTCTGTATAGCCCTGGCTGTCCTGAAAACTCATTTTGAAGACCAGGCTGGCCTCGAACTCAGAAATCCACCTGCCTTGCCTCCCGAGTGCTGGGATTAAAGGAGTGAGCCAACACGCCTGGCTTATTCAGTCTTAATGGATAAAATGGTGGGCTTGAATAGTTTTCACTTTTGGGAAAGATAGAATAGTGCTGCCTATAATAACCCCTTCTGTATAAGGTCAAGAGTGGTGGCTCTGGGGAGTCAGAGACAGGATAGAGAGTTGGTGACCAGCCTCACCTACATTTTGAGGCCCTGTTTATCAGGAAAAAGGTTTGTGTATAAGTATTTATATGGATGTGGATTAATTTTATGGGCCAGATATTTAGGAGTGATTTGATAGGCCAGATGGTAATTATTTTTTTATCAGTTTTGAAGATGTACAGAGACTATTTTGGTGTTTTGTTTTGTTTTTTCTTATGATTTTGTTTTTCAGTGGAGTGGGTTGTTTGAGACTGACTGGGTCTCACATAGCCAAGGTTGACCTTGAACGTTGGAATTACAAGTGTGCCCCACCATCATTTATACGGTGCTGGGGATCATATACTGGGCTTTGTGCATGTTAGGCAGGCACCTGTACCATCTGAGCCCTGCAGGGACCAACTGCATTGCCTTTCTAGTGCTTATATCATAGTGTCAAAACAAAGGAACATTTGATCTTTAGAAGTTCAAGAATGTAAGTGCTTATAGATCAGTTTGATACAAGTGTATAGGTGAAAGTCTGGAAGAGGTAGCCAAATTAGTTTTTTCGGACTAGGTAGTTCTGGTTGTCCTAGAGCTTTCCATTTAGACCAGACTGGCCTCAAGTCATGGATCTGCCTGACTCCCCCCCACCCCCCCCCCACCCCCGCCCGCAGACGGGGTTTCTCTGTATATCCCTGGCTGTCCTGGAACTCACTTTGTAGACCAGGCTGGTGAGCTCAGAAATCCACCTGTCTCTGCCTCCCTAGTGCTGGGATTAAAGGCGTGCGCCACACATATCATTTTTTTATTTTATCTGAACAATAGTAATATGTGGTCATTTAAAGAATTTGGGCCAGGCACTGATGGTACACGTCTTTAATCCCTAGCACTTGGGAGGCAGAGGTAGGCGGATTTCTGAGTTCCAGGACAGCCTGGTCTCTACAGAATGAGTTCCAGGACAGCCAGGGCTACACAGAAAAACCCTGTCTCAGAAAAAAGAAAAAAATTAAAAAAAAAAAAAAAAGAATTTGGAAGTTGAGGATGTATTTTAAAGTTGCAGGTTCTTTTGCTGGGTGGTGGTAGTGCACTCACGGCTTTAGTCTTAGTACTTGGGAGGCAGATCTCTGAGTTTCAGCCCAGGGCTATACAGCTTTGAAAAAAACTAAAACCAGCCACCCTGCCCCCTCCATTTTCCCATTAATCTTATTTTTATTTCTTTTCAGTTTTCTCCCTATACTTTCATAGCAAAATTGAATTGGACCCTCAATTAGGGGTGGGTTTTAAGAGCCTTGCACATACTAGGCAGGTACTCTACCATATATCCCTCACTATGTGGAGTTTGTATTTATAATTGTGAGCGAATATGTGACTGTTGGTCACAAGTGGAAGTCAGAGGACTACTTTTTTTAGACTTGGTTCTTCATTCTCTTTTATGTAGGCTCTGGCAATCTCTTGTCTAGTCTAAAGCTCTTTGATCTGCTTGCATTTTTGTTTTTGAGACAAATGCCCTCAGTAACCCTGGGTGCTTTTGAAATCCCTGGTCAGCGCTGCTTTTTCCTCCCAGTTATTGGGATTACTGCTGTGCACCAGCCTGGCTTGTTTCTTTTGTTTTGCCAGATTACTATACAGGTGAACCTTTCATAAAGTTAAGTACTTAAAGCACTGTGTAAGTCACCATAATTTCTAGTTTTGGATGTGGTTTTCAGATTTTTCTCTTTCATCTCTAGGAATAAGACCACTAGATCAAAAAGTGTGTATTTGAAATCCTTCCATTGTTATTCTTCTAGAAAGACTACATACATTTCCATTTTTGTCTGAATTTAGCAGTGTCTTATTTGTACTAGTGAGGTTTTAACATTTTCTTTTATATCATAAATGACAGTTGTGTGACTACAAAATGTCTTTTCTTAGATGGGTTCTCAGGGCTATTTTTATGAGAAAATAGAATGCTCTTGGCACTTGATCTTGCCAGAGTAAGCCCCATCCACCCCCACTCCCCTACCCCTAATCCAGTCTCCTGGTCCTGAGATCAGAGGCCCTGCTATCTGAATGCTTTAAGAATGGTGACTCAGCCGGGCGTGGTGGCGCACGCCTTTAATCCCAGCACTCGGGAGGCAGAGGCAGGCGGATTTCTGAGTTCGAGGCCAGCCTGGTCTACAAAGTGAGTTCCAGGACAGCCAGAGCTATACAGAGAAACCCTGTCTCGAAAAAAAAAAGAAAAGAAAAGAAAAAAAAGAATGGTGACTCTAGGAATCTGAGCAGCATCTGCCCATTCAGTCACATCTCAGCTTTGCTCTTCTAAGATTTTACAGCATGTCATCTTGATTCTGATGCTACTGCCTGACTTTCAGTCTCTCATTTGTCCCTGCCCTTCAAGAAGCCTGTCTTTGCCTGTTTTGCATTAAAATAAGTGTCTTCCTGGCACAGATCTTATCAACCCAGTGCCCTCTTTTTTTTTTTTTTTTTAATTTATTTGCTTTATATGAGTAAACCGTCTTCAGACACCAGAAGAGGGCATCAAATCCCATTACAGATGGTTCTGAGCCACCATGTGGTTGCTGGGAATTGAACTCAGAACCTCTGGAAGAGCAGTCAGTGCTCTTAACTGCTGAGCCTTCTCTCCAGGGTATTTGCTGTCTTCTTGCATTATATAGGATAAAGGTAGGAAGAAGATGGGGTATGTCCACAGCTAGAAATAAGCACTCTGATGAGTAGGTCTTGGTTTTCTAGGCAGGTCTCAGAGAATAGATACCACCATCCAGGTTCTTTTTGTCTTCATTCTAGCAAATTTCAGTAGAGATCCCCCTTCTGTAAAGAAAATCATGTTAGCCCTTCCAGCGTACAAAGGCTCTGGAACTTTGCTGCAGGAAGCAATGGTCTTAGTTGGGTAGCACTCTAGATAGCTGTGGAGCTCATTGTCCAGGACCCGTGCCTGTCCAAATTCTGTTCTCTCTGTAAGCCACAGTTCTGACTTATAAAATGGGGTCAGTATTCCTAAGCCTTGATGTGGAACAGGGTGGCACTCTTATGTATGGCTGAGTTTGAGAGTGCCTCTTACTGTATTTGTATGACTATGCTGTACTGCTCTCTGTTGGGTGCGGAAGGTGGAAACCAGTAGTATTTGTTTTGGAAAGGACTGGGACTATTTGTCAGGGTCTTTGCAGTGGCCACTCTACTTTTCTTGGTTTCCATTCGAGGTGGAGATTGCTTGTTTCTAGCTGCTGTTACATCAGGAGACTTGTGCACCTTGTGAAGCTAGTGCCAGGGGAGAGGTATTGTTGGGCTTGGTATTATGCAATTTCCAGAAATACTAATTAGTAATTCCTGTGTCCTTGAGTATGGTTAATATCCTCAGCTGTCCTTCCTTAGGCAATCACGGGACTTCGGGTGTTTAAAAAAAAACCAGGAAGAAGACTAGTTAAAACAGGACTTAAATTTGAGGACTTTTATCTGAAATAGTTGGCATACCCATTGAGGAAGAGTGTATTTTATGGGAGCTGATTATTATACTGTGTGGCTGAAATGAGAACCACGTGGAATATAGAGCCTGCCAATGTGGTTGGGTGGTGGTACAAGGTAGCTGCTCTTGGGCTACTCTGATCTCCCAGGACTCCGTTTCTTGTGTATAAAATAGAGTAAAAGTTAGGTTGTATTGACTGGAGATTGAGGGAAAGACAGTTGCTTTTTTTTTTTTTAAGATTTATTTTATTTATTTATTATATGTAAGTACACTGTAGCTGTCTTCAGACGCACCAGAAGAGGGCATCAGATCTCATTACGGGTGGTTGTGAGCCACCATGTGGTTGCTGGGATTTGAACTTCGGACCTTTGAAAGAGCAGTCGGGTGCTCTTACCCACTGAGCCATCTCACCAGCCCGACAGTTGCTTTTTGTTTAAGGTATGATCTCTATAACCCAGGTTGGCATCTAAACTCAGCAGTGCTTCAATAGCTTTCTGAGTGCAGGGACAAATGTTGAGTCACCTCGCCCAACAGTAATTGTTTGTTTGTTTGTTTGTTTTGAGACAGGGTTTCTCTGTGTAGCCCTGGATGTCCTGGAACTCACTCTGTAGACCAGGCAGTAATTCTTTTTTCAAACACTGGGTCATAAAATGAATTAGTGGGTTAAGATATGATAAAGAGTATCCTGCATTTCAAAGCTAGTTCATAAAACCTTTGCCTATTTGTTGAAAATGTCTTTTATCTCCTCCTCCCCCCCCTTAATTTTAGACAGGGACTTTGTTGTTATTTTTCGAAACAGGATTCTCTGTGCAGTCTTGGCTGTCCTGGGATTCTTTGTGTAGCCTTGGCTATTCACTTTGTAGACCAGCCTGGCCTCAACCTCAGAAATCCGCCTGCCTCTGCCTCCGGAGTGCTGGGATTAAAGGTGTGTGGCGGCACCACCCCCACCACTGGCTTTTTGGTTTTTCTTTTTGACTAGTTTTTGCTGCTAAGTGTTGTTGTTTTCCCACTGACCCAAGTGTGATTTTGAATATGCTTTCTAGTAGCAGGTGAACTGCAGCTCTGTTCTTTGTCCTTAGTGCTTGCTAGAAGTTTGTGTATGGTAAGGGTTGAGGAAGCGGGTAGTAAAGATCCTACTAAGTGTTTGGGAACAAGTATTTAGACTGTCATCTAGGTATTTTATGTGTGCAGGGTTGGGCTGTATGGTAAGCTACTTGTCTTCTATATTCAGTCTTGTGTCATATATATATATATATATACACACACACACACACACATATATATATATATGAATAATTCTATGTATATATGTACTCCTGAGCATGTTAGTGTGCCACATATATACCCTAGTCCTTGTAATTCAGAAGAGAGCATTGTAGTAATTACAGACTAGTAGTGAAACCCTCCTTTTGACTGCTGAGCCATTTGTCTAATCATGTCCACTTAATGTAACTTCTCTTAAGAACGTCTTAGCCTGTTGGTTGTGGTGGCATGCGTGGTAGGCAGAGGCATGCAGATCTCTTGAGTTCTATAAAGTGAATCCAGGATAGCAGCAAGAGCTCTTAACACAGACAAACCCTGTCTAGAAAAACCAAAACCAAACAAACCAAAACAAAGTCTTTTGTTAGGTTTCTTTGAAATATAAGAAATTTGGGATGGGCTTACATTTATAGTTCAGTGGTAGGAGATTGATGTGACATGGGTGAGACCCAAGTTTCAGTCCCCAATATCATAAAAACATATGAAAAAAACTAGTTGCAGCAAAAGGAAATTTATTACTCATTAGCCAGATGTGGTAGTACATGTCTGTATTTCCAATACTAGAGAGTGTAAGGCAGGGGGATTATAAAGTTCATCCTGAGCTACATAGGAGACTTTGTCCATAAAAGCAGAGAGGAGGGGGAGGGGGGAGAGGGAGAGGCTATTTGGTGGTGCCAAAGGTTCAAAGGATGACTTCAGAGCTTGTTTTACATTTCTCATATTCTGACCTCAAGGTCAAGAAGTGGTTTCTTCCAGTAGAGAACCCTCTTTGATAGCAGACTTTAATAGCAACTCTCTGGGTTGGATCGTTGTCCATTTGTCAGGCACAGGGAGCAAATGTTTAAATTACCTCACCTCTAGGTACCTTTAGGTGTTTTCTGTCCTCCATGCATCCCAAGTAACAGTTCTTTTTTTATTGTTGTTTTGGTTTTTGGAGACAGGGTTTCTCTTTGTAGCCCTGGCTGTCCTGGAACTCACTTTGTAGACCAGGCTGGCCTCGAACTCAGAAATCCGCCTGCCTCTGCCTCCGGAGTGCTGGGATTAAAGGCGTGCACCACCACGCCCGGCAAGTAACAGTTCTTAACAGTGCCTTGCAATTTGAGTAAGATAAACTGGGTTGGGTAGTTATTAAACATACTCTTAAATTGTATGGAGAATGTACTAATAAGATGAATAGAATTTGGATGTCTAAATAAAGGAAAGGTTAGCCGGGCAGTGGTGGCGCATGCCTTTAATCCCACCACTTAGGCTCTCAGTTTGGCTGGAATTAACCCCCAGGAAATAAGGATGAGAGGCTTATTACTACACTGTCAAAGAGTTAGAAGGAAGTCTTTGTTGAGAAGCCAGATAGGTAAGTTTCAGTAGACTTACAGTAATAACACTGTGCTAAAAGATGTTTACCTCTGTCTTCCATGCTTGTAGAAGCAACTGTAGTTTCATGATTGGCTAAACTTTTCTATAACCAAGGTTTTGTAAAGTCTTCTGTTTACCATTCTTCTAGTTTTACAATTCAGATTTCCTAATTAAAATAAGCTCCACTAGAATAGCCATTTTCCTGTGGTTCTTGCTGTTGAAAGATTTGTCAAAATTGAAAAACCATTGGCCAAGAATTAGACCAGTCATACTGTATTTTTGCTAAAGCATCAGCTTTAAAGCAGCTCTAGGCAGGGTTGGAGAGCCTTTAGAATTTGAAGAATGTTCTGGCTCAAAAATAAAATAAAAAAAAGTATGCATACATAGTCTTTGAACCTTAAAGACAGAGACCCGCATTCAGGATGAATGTACCGGGTTTACTTCTGCAGTGATAAATTCTATGATGTTAAGACATTTTTTGGAGACTTGGACATACATCCTGCTCTTGTAGAGAGTCACATACTTTTGACACTAAATCATTCTGAGCACTCATTAGTAGTTGTCCTTTTAAACATTCATGGGAGGGTTTTCTAGAGTCCTCAAGTTACCTCTGTGTCATCAGAGTTGTTTTGCTGCAGCAGTGTGTCCCATGCCTCCCTCGCTTTATTACCTGTGTTCTTTAATGGAGATAGAGAATTTCAGGGCGGAGTAATATAATCTATAGATGAAGAAAGTTTTCCAGAACTCTGCCATAACTTGTGATTTTCACATCCCTTACTCCTGGGATTTGGAGCCTTTGCTGTAGAAGGTAACCCAATGGGTTTTAGCCAACCTGTTGATTTATTTGGTGGTGTTGGATATATAGGTAGGTTTAGAAGACGTGTATGGCTATGGACTCTTATGTGTCTTAGTGCCTGCTCTGAGTTATTGGACAGTGGTAAAGTTATGTCCTTGAACATACAGGGTAAAGGAGACATTTTGTGGGAAAGCACAGCACTTGAGGTACATAGACACATTATACCAGACTGTCACTCTACTCTTCTTCCATACATCTTTTGGGATGTCACTCTACTATCCTTCCACACATTACTGCCTAGTGGAAGAAATAGGAAACACAATACCATAAACTTAAATAATTCATACTTCTGTAATTGGGGCAGAATTGGGGCAGAATGGAAAAGAACTCACTACAAAGAACAGTACAGTATCCATTATAAACTCCTTCACCCTTCTCTAATTTCTAAGCTTTGAAACTCTGTATGTATATACACTAGTGGCTATTTTCCTGCCTTCATTTGCTAGCTTTTAATTACTCGCATTTCTTAGCTTAATTCCACTTAGTGTAAAGGCATAACTTTTATTAACTTAAGCAGTTTTTTTTTTTTTTTTTGGTTTTTTGAGACAGGGTTTTTCTGTGTAGCCCTGGCTGTCCTGGAACTCACTCTGTAGACCAGGCTGGCCTCGAACTCAGAAATCTGCCTGCCTCTGCCTCCCAAGTGCTGGGATTAAAGGCGTGGGCCACCACACCCGGCTACTTAGGCAGTTTTACTTTTCTATTCTGTAAGAGAAATAAGATTACCTACAGGGATTTTATTTTATTTTTTTTGAAATGGGTGCATGGGATTGGTGATATGGCTCAGTTGTTAACAACATGTATTGTTCTTCCCAGAGGACCTGGTTTCACTTAGTCATGTTTTTGAGTGGCCTAGTGGTGGTCACTCACAAATGGTCTGTAACTCCAGTTCCAGAGGATCTGACAACCTTTTCTGAATTCCTTAGGCAGCAGACTTGCATATGGTGCACAAACATATATGTAGGTAAAACACCCATACACATTTTTTTTAAGTGCTATCTTTGTGTAGGGTGCTTTCATTTACAATCCTCACTTTGTTCTGAAGTGCTTTCCTTTATAAAATGATACGTAATATCTAAGTAAGGGATGTGTGTCTGTACCAGTGTGTGACTTTGTTTCCTTTTTGAAGCTGGGAAACCACTGTCAGTTGCCTGGAAATAAATAGTATCTTAGAATTAATATATTTCAAGATTATAACTTAACATTTTTGTAATCCCAAGAATGAATGAAGTTTTGAATTACCAGTGTTCTCTCTTGGGCCCTTTTGAATTATGCCACATATTGCTTGCGGCTTATATCTCTTTGGTGTCATCTCACAAGACTTCCAGTCTGCCTTACAGTCTGTTTGCTCTAGCCACTCATGTCCTTCCTTTGTAAGTTTGAGAGCTGCTCCTTCATAGGCGCCTTCCCAGGCTGTTAGCTTGAGCACAGCACTGCTGGCTATGTCATTCTAGTGAATTTATTTGTGGAACTTGTGCTTTCATGCTGTATTTGGAAATTGTGTATTCCTCATGTCCTCAGACAATAATTTTAAGAATTAAGTATTTAATACTGTCATCCCTGTTTTGTGATAAGGCTGTGATGTATGGAGAGCTCAGTCACTTAGGTAGGTTTGAAGGTCACAGAGCCGGTTGGTTAGTGGCAGCACCTAGCTCCGCAGCTCACACTCTGGAATGAATCTGCTGTTCTGCTCTGTGGGAGGAGAGAACCCACCCCAGGCAGCTTTGCTTTTAGGGATCTCAGTTGGTTTGAATACTATACAATATGTATATGTACAAAGTAGACTCCAGAAAGGATCTTGGAAAAGGAGATCTTCCAACTTTGGTTAGAGGGAAAGACAGGGTCTTCAGTACCCAGTAGGATGGGCAGTCAGAGGGATGAGAAACTCTACAGCACATTTTTTTTTTTTTAATTCTTTCATCTATGTGGTCAAGTAAAAAAAAAAAAACAACAACAAAAAAACCAAACACACACACAGTGCCAACATGCTGAAGAATTGCTCAGAATACTAACTTCATCTTGAGAAATGTTCCCACTAGAGCACCAGCTGCCTTGACTGGATTCACTTCCGTGTTTTCTTTTGATAGTCTAGTGGGTTGATGAGTGAAATGAAGGAGGCATTTTTGTTTGTTTATTTTGCTTTTTAGAACAGGGTTTCTCTGTAACCTTAGTTGTCCCGGATCTTGATTTATAGACCAGGCTGGCCTCGAACTCAGACTTGCCTTTCTTTGCTTCCTGCTGGGATGAAAGGCATGTGCCAGTAAAATGAAGGCGTTGTGGGAGTGGGGATAAGTCAATAAAGTAGAGCAAGAGTAGAGCTTTAGTTCACTTGCCAAGTCTTGCCAGAATCAGTTGTATGGATTAGATGGTCAGGATTATGGTGAGCCTTCAGTCTTTTTTTTTTTTTTTTTTTCGAGACAGGGTTTCTCTGTATAGTCCTGGCTGTCCTGGAACTCACTTTGTAGACCAGGCTGGCCTCGAACTCAGAAATCCGCCTGCCTCTGCCTCCCAAGTGCTGGGATTAAAGGCGTGCGCCACCACGCCAGGCTGCCTTCAGTCTTTTAACATTACTTTTGGTGGTACAAATTGAGTTTAGTTTGTAGATGATCCCTGCTCCCAACATTATTCAAAGGAATTTTCCTTTTTGAGGACCCCTGTTCAATGCATATGCTGGATTTAGTGGGTAATTAGCCATAGTACTGTATATTGCACATGTAGCAAGAATTAGAGGGTAAGCAAAGTGCTTTCCATGTCTATATTGTAGATGTAGTGTACGCCAGTAATCCCAATGCTCAGGAAGCAGAGGCTGGGAGATCATGGTTCAAGGCTCGCATTGCTTAGATGAGACCATATCAAGAGAAAGTGACCAGAAGAACTGAAGCAGATAGATATTTGAGGATTCCTAACCTCTTTGGAGAGGCAGATGTGATTCTTAGCAGGTGTGCCCTACGGGATAATTTTTTTGAAGTTATATTTTGTTTTTAATTATGTGTATATGTGTGTCTACATGGGAATATGTGCTTGTAAGTGCAGGTACCTAGAGCTGAAAATACAGGACAGGTGGCAGTGAGCTGCCAGATTTGCTAAGAATTGAACTCTTGTCCACCATAAAAGTAGTATAGTTATAGTTTCTCTCTGTCTCTCTGTCTGTCTGTCTGTTTTTCTCTCAGACTTATTTATATGAGTATGCTGTAGCTGTATTCAGACACATCAGCAGAGGACATCAGATCCCATTACACATGGTTGTGAGCTACCACATGGTTGCCAGGAATTGAACTCAGGACCTCTGTCTGGCACAGCAGTCAGTACTCTGAGTCACCACTCCAGTCCCCCAGTATAGTTTCTTTTTTTTCTTTTTCTTTTTTTGGTTTTCTCGAGACGGTTTCCCTGTGTAGCCCTGGCTGTCCTGGAACTCACTTTGTAGACCAGGCTGGCCTCAAACTCAGAAATCCCCCTGCCAGCCGGGCGTGGTGGCGCATAGCCGGGCGTGGTGGCGCACGCCTTTAATCCCAGCACTCGGGAGGCAGAGGCAGGCGGATTTCTGAGTTCGAGGCCAGCCTGGTCTACAAAGTGAGTTCCAGGACAGCCAGAGCTATACAGAGAAACCCTGTCTTGAAAAACCAAAAAAAAAAAAAAAGAAATCCCCCTGCCTCTGCCTCCCGAGTGTTGGGATTTGAGTGTTGGGATTAAAGGCATGTGCCACCACGCCCTGCTCCGGGTATAGTTTCTTAATGATGAATTGCTGAGTCATCCCTGGCTGCCCACTGTCCCAGTCCCAGCTCGATCCCCACCCCGCTTTGGGTGCTGTTGGTACTGTTGGAGATTGAGTCCAGGACTTTGCATGTGATAGGCAGATAATATATTCAAGCTGTATGGAGATAGAGCAGTTTTCATTGTACTTTTTTTCCTTGCTTTGTTTGTTTGTAGTCAGGTGTGGCAGTGCAGACCTTTATTCCTAGCACTTGGGAGGTAGAGGGAGGCAGATATCCTTGAGTTGGCTTTGTATCCTGGTTTATATAGTAAGTTCCTGGTCAGCCAGAGCTAGAGAGCTTCTATATGGGTATTTGTCTGCATGCATTTCTGTGTTGTCATGCCCATGGAAGCCAAATGAGAGTATCAGGCCTCCTGGAATTAGATACAGGTGGCTATTGACCCCATGTAGATACTGGAAATCAACTCCCAAGTCCTCTACAAAGAGCAAGTGCTCTTAACTGCTGAACAGTCACTTCTGCCTTTTCTCATTTTACATTTATTTATTTGTGTTTTTTTGAGACAGAGTTTCTCTGTGTAGCCCTGGCTGTCCTGGAACTCACTCTGTAGATCAGAAATCCGCCTGCCTCTGCCTCCCAAGTGCTGGGATTAAAGGCATGCATCACCACTTCCTGGACCTATTTTACTTAAAAAAAACAAAAAACAAAACAACTATCTGACTATAAATAAAATGACAGATGTAATCTACTCAGGTAAAAGTTTGGTTCAAGAAGACGGCAGAAGTGGTTAAGAAAGCTCCATGCAAAACTTGCTCTTAAACTAACTCATGGGGCTGGAGAGATGGCTCAGTGGGTAAGAGCACCCGACTGCTCTTCCGAAGGTCCAAGGTTCAAATCCCAGCAACCACATGGTGGCTCTCAACCATCCGTAACGAGATCTGGCGCCCTCTTCTGGAGTGTCTGAGGACAGCTGCAGTGTACTTATATATAATAAAAATAAATAAATCTTAAAAAAAAAACTAACTCATGATCAAAATATAATTTACTGCAACATAGTTATTTCTCCACCTCCAAAGTCACACTCCCTTCTTAGAGGATCCTGGTTTCTGTGGCAGGCTACTGTCATGCTTCATTTCTGTGTTGTCTCACTTCCTCCAGTCATACACCCCATTCTTCCTGAGCCAGTTTGGATGTCACAGTGCACTTGCTCAAATCACTTATTCAGTAAGTCATTCATTCATTTATTTCTCCAGCTTTTTCTCGCTTTGTCTGTATTGTATTGTGAAATGGGGAAGATTTTTGTATCCTTGGCTGGTGTGAAACTCCTTATATAGACCAGCCTGGCCTTGGCCTGCTGTGATCCTTTTGGCTCTGACTTAGGAGTGCTGAAATTACAGGTGTGTGCCAACATAGCTGGTAACTCTCCAAATTTCTAGAACAGTTCTGTCCAGTGTTCAGTGGGTTATTCAGCCTGGTAGATACTACCCTGTGCATAAGTGAGCTTTTGAAATAGTCTGGAGAATTCAGTCAGTGCTGTTGTCAACTGCTTTGACAGGCTTTAGGAAAAGTGGCCTCACTTTATAGTCTTATGACCATTTTCTTGTGGACATGGCCCTGAAGGCAGGAGAGGCATACTGCTAATGCAAGGGGAAATCTAAGCTAGACCTGGTATCATTCAATATTGCTCTCAGAAGTTAGTAAGAGGTGCCAAGGTTCTGGGGAGAGAGAAGAGAAGGCCAGATAATAATATTAAGCTTGGGTGCATCTTTTCTCTTTCCTCTAAAGTTAAAAATGAGAACCTAGCTTGAGAAAGCCAGACTCAGAGTGGGATGAGAACACTGGTGGTAGACTCAGCTTCGTTGGGAGGGCTTCTTGCCTTTACCTCATGTATTCATCCTGTTATATCATACAAGTTATTTAGTATTTAGAGTATTCTCACCCATCTCACCCTGAACCCCATTTTGTGAGTGGAGCTTTGAGCAGGACTACCCATTTTGGCAGAGAGAGAATGTGAGCAATGGAGAGAAACTGAATTATGCTACTAGAAATACTGCTAGAAGTTCTCCTTGGAGTCAATGGGAGTCAAGATGAGGAGAAAGAGTTACCTGATGGTTCATGCAGGATGGCTCCCGAGTTGTAGAATTGGACCCTGTGCGCTTTTGGACAGTTTTCTGATGTTTAAATGTCTGCTTATTGGGCATTTTTCTGTCCCAAGAACCAAGCAGGTGCTGGCTGCGAGCACTGAGCAGTAGATAAGGACCGAGCTTATGTGCAGTGAAATGAGGAACATAGGGTGTGTCCTGCAATTGAGCATATGCTTATGAAACAATCATTTATTTCCAAGTAATGATACTCATTTTATTAGTTTGCTGTTTATTTGAGCAATTATTTTATGTAGGTCTTTGGGGGGGGGGCTTTTTGGGACAGGGTTTTTCTGTGTAGCCCTGGCTGTCCTGGAACTCACTTTTTAGACCAGGCTGGCCTCTAACTCAGAAATATGCCTGCCTCTGTCTCCCAAGTGCTAGGATTTAAAGGCGTGCGCCACCACTGTCCCGCTTGTGTAGGTCTTTTGTTTTTTCCAGACAGGGTTTCTCTGTATAGCCCTGGCTGTCTTGGAGCTCACTTTGTAGACCAGGCTGCCCTCAAACTCAGAAACCCACCTGCCTCTGCCTCCCAAGTGCTGGTATTAAAGGCGTGCACTACCACCGCCGGGCTTTGTAGGTCTTTAAATACTGAAAGTTTGTGTAGTGTCTGTTTTAAATTTAGACAGCCTGGTAGTGGTTGATGGAGGTGGTGGTTGAGAGGTGGTGGTGGTTTTTTCCAATCTTCACTTACAGTTTAAAAGTGTGGAGTAAAGTCATTGCTCTTTTTTTTTTTTGGTAGAGGGAGTCATTAAAAATACATAAACTTCATCAGCAGAATAATGTTAGTCGCATGCGTATCATTGTGTGAGATATGTACCTTTGTTTTACATTTTATTCATTTGAGAGCATGAGTGCCACAGTGTGGAAGTAAGAGGACAGTTCTTTTGGGAATAGCTTCTTTTCTTCTACCATGTGGATTCCTGGGATTGAACTCAAGTCAGCAGGCCTAGCAGCAAAGTGCATTTAACTGCTGAGTCTGAGTCATATTGGTGGCTCTTCCAGAATGTCTTTGTTATCCTATTACCACATCATGACAATTATACTTCTACTTACTATTTCTATGAATTTAAGCCATATATTATTATATAAACAGTATCAGTGGTTTTTTTTTATTTGTTTTGTGACTAGCTTACACTTAGGATGTTTTACTGGGTGTATTCATATAATAGATTAATAATACCTCATTGATTAAAAATGTCCCACCATGTGCCTAGGACACTTGATTTTATTTATTTTATGTGTATGTGCAGGTGTTTTGCCTGCATGTATCTTGTGTATTACTTGCATGCCTGGTACTTTCAGAGGCCAGTAAAGGGGGTCCTCTGAAACTGGAGTTACAGGTGGTTGAGAACCATCATGGGTGCTGAGAATTGAACCTCCTGAGTCTTCTGGAAGAGCATTCAGTTTTCTTAACTTGCTGAGCCATCTCTCTAGTCATAACACTTGCTGGACTAGAGCTCACTGTGTAGGCCAAATTGACCTCAAACTCACAGAGTTTCATTCAACTGGTTTTATTTGTTTGTTTTGTTTTTTTGTTTTTGTTTTTCCCCTGATGCTAGGATCAAAGATGTGTGCCTCCATAGGTTGCCACCTGCCTGCCTGCTTTCTGAACACAGGCTAAAAAAACCTCTTTAATGTAGAAGCCAACTGATAGCTACAATTCTTGTACCCTGCCTGTACACTAACAGTGCCTTGCAGTTGGGAGATGCTATTGGGTAGCTGAGGTAAGTGTACTCAAGGGCATATAACTATGTAAATAGTTCAAACAGTCAGGTGTCTTTCACAGTAGTCTTAAAATCAGCAACCAGCATCAGGTATGATGGCATCCTTCAATCCCAGCAGTTGAGGCTGAGGCATGAGGAGCTCAACTTTGAGGTTAGCCTTAGGTTCATAGTGAAACCGTTTCTGAAAAACAAAGTCAGTGGCTGAGTAGTGGGTCAGCTACAAAAGGCTTTGTCTGGCATGCTTAAAGCCTTGGGTTCCCATCTCAATTCACAGAATAAAAGTCAAGTGGTTAAATGGATTAGACCCATATCTTCACTTTCCTAAGGTCTCATCCTATCAGTTATTCTGGAACCCCAGTATTGTCACTTGGACATGTTTTGTACAATGTACAAGAATATGCCTGAATAGTTTTGATATATATATATATATATATATATATATATATATATATATATATATATCTTGGTTCAGCAGGTCTCATTCTGAGAAAACTCACTAAATAAAGGTAATACTTTTCTTTGTGTTGTTTCAGTGTGGCCAGAGAACGTTAATTTTTTTTTTTTTTTTTAAAGAGGTTTCTAAAGTCTGAGGTTTCTATCATTTTGAGCAGTTGTAACAGGAAATAGCATTGATTCTTGGGTACTGAATATCCGATAATCATAATAAAAGATCAACTTTTAATCAATTGATGAATACTTGGATTGGATTATTTCATTTTTCTGTCAGTAATGCTGCTAATTTTTATACACGAGGTGTTCTGGTTTTGTATAAATGTGCTTCTTTTCTCTTTTAGATTTATACATGTAAGGATAGATAAAACCATGGATTTTGTAGTACTGGTATTTTAAGTAGTTTCCAGGGAACTGCCAGACAGTTGTCCAAAAAAGGGTTATGTAGCCAAGACTGGCTTTGATCTCCTTATATAACTCAAGCTAGTCTCAAACTCACTCTCCTACCATGGTTTTCTGGTTGCTAGAATTAGTGGTTTGAGTCATCTCACCCAGCTAGTAGTTGTGTTGATAGTGGATACTGCGTCTCAGTGTTGTCATGTGACACACCAGTTCCTGTGCGCCTTGAGTGCCTGAATGCCTGAATGCATGGTGTGCTAAGATACATGTTGAACTTTATAGTTTCTGTGCCAGTTTACTCCTTTTCCTCTTTAAATTTTGTGCACGTGTGTGTGCTTATTCAATTTTTTATTTTGTAGACATTTATGCCATCAGAATTGTTTTTATTGAGGGTACAGAACAGGCACATTAAGAGAGTAGTGTTAAAAAAAAAAGTAGTGTTTAAAAGAAAAAAAAAAAAAGCCAGGCAGTGGTGGCGCACGCCTTTAATGCCAGCACTTGAGAGTGGGAGGCAGAGGCAGGGGGATTTCTGAGTTTGATGCCAGCCTGGTCTACAGAGTGAGTTCTAGGACAGCCAGGGCTACACAGAGAAACCCTGTCAAGACAGAGACAGAGACACACACACACACACACACACACACACACAGAGAGAGAGAGAGAGAGAGAGAGAGGAGTTGTCATGAGCATTTTAAATGTAAGATGGGCAAGTTCTCAGCATGGGTCAGTGGGATGCTGTTGTAAAATGACCAAGTATTTTCAAAACAGTTGTTAGCAGTTTGACTTGCCAAGTTTTAAAATGTTTACTTACATTTTCTCTATCAATAGAGTAATAGATTTATTTATTTACTTTTTATTTTTTTATTTTTCGAGACATGGTTTCTCTGTATAGTCCTGGCTGTCCTGGAACTCACTTTATAGACCAGGCTGGCCTCGAACTCAAATCTGCCTGCCGCTGCCTCCTGAGTGCTGGGATTAAAGCCGTGCGCCACGCCCGGCTTCAGATTTAATTTTGATGGATGTGAAATGTCATTGTGACTTTAATTACAATGATCTTGAGCACTGCATCTTTGTGGGTAAAGTTTGGTGCCCTTCTGTATGCCACTTAGAGTATCTTTTGATTGTCATAGGATCTTAATTTTAATGTATGTGAATTTATTAACTTGTCCTTTGTCTTTGGCAAGAGCACTACTCTGATGCCAGCTATATTCTTTGTTGAAAAAGTTATAAAGGGCAAGTTATAAAGGTGCTTTTACCATAAGCCAGATGACCTGAGTTTGATTCTAGGACCCACTTAGTAGGAGTGAATAGACACCCAAAAAGTTGTTCTGACCTCTGCAGGTATGCAGCATATATACCCCTCACCAGATACATCTTATTGGATACTCAAGTTCTTTTTAAAAAGTTGTAAGTTTTGCCTTTCCAGTTTGTGCCAATTTGAGGTTTAGGTAAAGGGGTCACACAGATTTTAAATAGACTGGTTTTTGTTGTTGAAGCTAATGAACTTGGTGGTTATAAACCCAAGATTCTGTACTCTTTTTGTGTTCAAGATCCTCATGAGGTTGGAATATATCTGTGAGCTCTAAGTCTTAGTGTAGTCAGTAATTGCTTCTCGGTCTGGGTACAGCTTCATTCTTTAAGCATGTGGATATTCAGTGAAAGTTGGCACTTAACTGGGAAAATTGCTACTAGTGCATTGCCTGCCAATAAACAGTTACCACAGCTTGGCTCAGTGAATCTCCTTGTGGGGCACTGTTGGCTTGCAGGTACAAGGGCTTATTCCCCAGTCTTATAGTTGTGTCATAGCTATGCAGTCTAGAAGGGAAAGCACAATATTACCTTCTAGGAAGCTAGGGAGATAAATCACTAAAGCGCTTGATTTGCAATTGTGGAAACTGAGAACCCATGTCAATTTTTTTTAAAAGTCTAGATGAGGTGGCATTTACGTGTAATTTTAGTATTGGAGAGGTGGTGACAGATGGATTCTCTGGAACTTGCTGGACAGCCAGCTTAGCCCACTTGGCAAGGCTTAGGCTAGTGAGAGATCATGTCAAAAAAGCCCAACCACAGGGTGGGTTGATCCCAAAGAAAGACATAACAGTTATCCTCTGGCCACCATGCTGTGCGTATGCACGCACAAACACACAGAATATAAATATATGGCAACCGTTTCCTGTATTCCTGCTTGGGTCACAAAGCTGTGTTCAAGGCCTACTTATTCCCCACTTATAACTGTGATAGGAAGCTGGCAGCATTGAGCCTGAGCTAAGCCTTCTGGTGCAAAAATGGTTGTTTAGAAACTGTTGAGGACCACGTGTGCCCAAACACACTCTGTGTTCCTGTGGGCAAACAGACAGCAGGGGATCTGGTGGCTTTTGGCATTTGTGCTACAACATACTTCTGAATGATTTTTAAAGAGATAAATGGATTGGAATTGTGGTAGGTTCAAAGATGTGGGCAGGGAGGAAGGTAGGGAAGCCCCCCCTTTCTTTTGTTTTTGTTTGTTTGTTTTTTGATTTTAAGACAGAGTTTCTCTGTGTAACAGCCTTGGCTGTCCTGGAAATTGATTTGTAGATTAGGCTGGCCTCGAGCTCATGGTGATCCACCTGCCTCTGTCTCCCTAGTGTTGGTATTAAAGGCATGCACCACCATTGCCTGGCCAGTGGACATTTTTTTTTTTTTTTTTTTTTTTCGAGACAGGGTTTCTCTGTAGAGCCCTGGCTGTCCTGGAACTCACTCTGTAGACCAGGCTGGCCTCGAACTCAGAAATCCACCTGCCTCTGCCTCTCAAGCGCTGGGATTAAAGGCGTGCGCCACCACCACGCCCGGCAACATTTTTTTTTAAAGTTGTACTCTTAGGTAGTCAGATGTCAGAATGAGGGCATCAGACATTGAGAGGTCATTGAATCTCTCTGCCTGGCTTGCTAAGGGGTCTCTTGTGCAGGGAGTGTTTGATTGTTTTGGAGGGCAGAGTCCTGTTTTATTGTCCAAGTTGGTCTTAAAATGATTGTTCTGCCTCTGCCTTCTGAATAGTGAGAACTATAGATGCCTACCACTCTATGCATGGCCTTGTTGCATGTTGATCAGGGCCTTTTGTCCTGTGTCTTTCACAGGGAGTATAATAATTAGCCATTGGATGCTTATTGATCACTTTCTTCACTCTAATGGCCATCCTTGAAAAACTGGAAACATCCAGACAATAGGAGGGAAGTAGTTAAGTAAGACTGGCCTATAGTGATGGGAAAGTAGCTATCTGTTCATACCATGCATAGTTAAAAGTGACAACTAAGATGTGGGTGGGTACAGTTGTTACCCTACTTACCCCACTCCTCCAGAGAGAACTCAGAGTCCCCATGCCGCTGCCTCCCAGGTGCCGGGATTAAAAGCATGCATGGGTAGCCACCCGAGCCTGGCATGGGTACAGTTTTGAATCTGAATACTACTATGGCTTACCTTGGACATATAGAAATAGGTGCTATATGATAGGCGGCCTTTTCATTAGCTTTTTTCACTTTCTTGTCATGGCAGTTGTATGTTTTATGGGTTGTTTTTTGTTTGTTTTTGTTTTTGAAGACAGGGTTTCTCTGCAGTCCTGGCTGTCCTGGAACTCACTCTTTAGACCAGGCTGGCCTTGAACTCAGAAATCCACCTGCCTCTGCCTCCCGAGTGCTAGGACTAAAGGCGTGTGCCACCACGCCCGGCTAAGGACAGGTATTCTTGTTCCTAAACATTTATAGATGTAAATGCCTGGTGCTCTCAGATCAGAAATGGGCACTGGATCCTTGGAAATTGTAGCCTGTTGTGAGCCACCATATCAGTATTGGTAACTGAGCCCAAGTCCTTTATAAGAGCAGGAAGTACTCATAATCACTGAACCTTCTCTCCAGTCCTCATGTGCATCTTTTAGTCTACAGGTAATAACTTCTCTTTCCCACATTTGGGTGTGTTTGTTTTGTGTCTGAGACAGGGTCTTAGGTATTCTTGGCTGGCCTCAATTTTACTATGTAGATGGTCTGAACTTGTTTCATCTGCCTAGGTGCTAAAATTTTATCACACCCAAGGTGTATATGTGTGTATGTGTAGGAAAATGGGGTTAAGTTTGTGTTAGACACCTTCTCTATCCATTGCTAGTCAAACAAACTTTTTTCTAAACTATTTATTTTCATTTTCTGTGTATGAAGGTTTTGCCTTCATGTCTGTATGTGCACTATGCATGCTTGGTGCCAGTGGAGGCCAGAAACAGGCTTTGGACCCCCAGAGCTGGAGCTGTGTGACAGGAGTGCTAGGGATGGAAGAGCAACCAGTACTCTTAACTGCCGAGCCGTCTCTCCACCTCCAGCTTTTCTCTCCTTTTCAGACAGGCGCTCTCTGTTATGTAACCATGGCTGTTCTGGGACTCACAGTATAGATCATGCTGGCCTGGAACTCAAAAAAATATGCCTGACAGAGTACAGGTTCAAGTACAGGTTCTCTGGAAAGCAGCCAGTTCTCCTAACCAGAGACATCTCTTCAGCTCCAACAAATGTTTTTTGTTTTTGTTTGTTTTTTTTCTCCCGAGACAGGGTTTCTCTGTGTAGCCCTGGCTGCCCTAGAACTCACTTTGTAGACCAGGCTGGCCTCGAACTCAGAAATCTGCCTGCCTCTGCCTCCCGAGTGCTGGGATTAAAACAAATGGGTTTTAAAAATAATCTTTCAAGCCATTCATTGAACCTAGAGGCACCACTTTGCAGGTTTTTTTTTTCCAGAGCACCAATATTTTTAGTCATATTTTTACTTTTTTTCAAAGATTTATTTCTTAAATTATGTATCTTTGTGTGGATATGAGTATACGCATGTGAATGCAATGCCCTTGGAAACCAGAAGAGAGGATCAGATCTCCTGTCTGTGAAGTCAGTCAGTTGTAAGCTACCTGGCTGTCCTCCAACTCAAAGATCCTCCTGCCTCTGCCTCCCTAGTGCTGGGATTAAAGATATGCGCCACCCTATTGAGCACTCTTTGTGTGTGTGTGTGTGTGTTTAGACAGGGTTTCTCTGTGTAGCCCTGGTTGTCCTGGAACTCACTTTGTAGACCAGGCTGTCCTCGGACTCAGAAATCCGCCTGCCTCTGCTTCCTGAGTGCTGGGATTAAAGGTGTGCGCCACCACGCCCGGCCCTATTGAGCACTCTTAAATACTGAGCCATTTCTCTAGAACTTAGATGGGTGAGTGCATTGCAGAAGCAGGTGACCACTTTCTGTAAGCTAGCACTAGAATGTCATTTCATGCTCTCCTGAGTGATGGGGATTGACTGAGTACTCCAGCTCTATAAGAAGGAGGGAAGGAAGAAGCATGAACATCATGTCCCAGAATCTACTCCTGTTGTTAAGCAAAAAACCATGGAAATATGTCACTGTTCCATGCACCTCTCAACATGAGTTCTTATTTGACAGCTCTGCCCGAGGTTGGAGAATTGTGCGAATGAGCTCCAGGTGGGAGTAGTAGCTGACATTTGGATACCCAAGGTCTTGCCCATATGCCCTTTCATTCTGAGTTCTTGTCAAGAAACAACAATTGATTACTATTCTGACTAGGGACCCTTATTACCAAAAAGGAATTGGGTGACTTTTGTGGATACGGCAGAACTTGGGAGCTGAAATGGCTCAGGTGTTGAGCATTCGTTTCTCATGATCCATGTTTGTGGGTGTGGGGGTGTGTGGGAAGGAGGGGAGAGGTAGAGAGCCCATGTCCTGTCAGAGTGCCTGTGCTCTGGGCAGGCTGACGTGGGAGGACTGCTGGAGGCTTTCCACTGGACCCCACTCTAGTGGGGGTTGGGGGTTTGTGGACAAGGGGCAGCCCCCAATACCAGGGGCCCCGGGGTGACACTCTCTGCCCCAGAGATAAGGGAGAGAGGGCAGGGGGAGAAGGTTCCCACGAAGGCGAGAGTCCTTAGTCTGGTCCGTGGCTGGAGCACAGGAAGGCCTTCTGATGGGAGATTAGGCACGGTTTGTTAGGAGAAAGCCTATCCCATTGTCCAAGTGCAGGGGGCTTTGATGAACAGAGACAGTCTGTGGTTTTAGAGCTTCATTGTAGAAACGCAGGGGGAAAGAGAGAAGGTAGAGAGAGAGAGAGAGAGATCAGCCATGGCTAAGAGGAGAGAAAGGTGAAAGGAGAGAGAGAAGAAAGTCTAGAGAGTGAGAAGTTAGAGTAAGGGAGTGAAGAGAGGATGAGGAGAGAGTGTAAGAGAGCAAGGAGAGGCCAAGCAGCCCCTCTTATAGTGGCCTGTGTTATCTTGTTGTTGCTAGGTAACTGGGAGGAGTCTAGCCTGAAGGTCAGAAGCTTAGGACATTGTCTATGTGACTACTAGCCACATGCTTCTCCTGTGGGGGCTGTGGGGGCGATAACTTCGACAGGAGCCAGGGGTCCAGGAGACATGAGGGAACGCCTTCTGTCCCATGTAAGTGGGAATTACCACCACTTGGTTTCTCCGGGGTTCACAACCTAAGCTCTACTGGAGACCAGACAGTCTGTGCATAGCTCATTGCCCCACACGTTCTATTTCCAGAATGCACATGGCAGCTTAAAACTTTTTATTACTCCAGTTTCAGGAGGGCAATGCTCCAGGCATAAAGTAGCAAGTCAAACACTTGCCCACATTAAGTCAAAATAAAATTAATTAAAATGAAAAGAGTTGTTGACTTTCTATAGAAGTGGCAGAAGTTGGGCTAAAGAGATGGCTCAGTAATTAAGAATGCTTGCTGCCTTTACACAGTACCCAGGTATGGTTCCCAGCACCTACAAGGAAGCTCATAACCATGTGTAATTAATGGCCCAGGGGATCTGACCCTCTATTGAAATCTTCATTTGTACCAGGCACACACATGGTACACACACATACATGCAGGCAGAACACTCATAAAAGAAAAGATTAGAGGACAGGCTAGATCTTTAGTGAGCATTAGACTAAAATAGAAATTTTTTTTAAATGTGGAGAGTATGCTGTATCTATCCATTCATTGCATAGTGATCATCTTACTAAGAGAATGACAGGGCCTTCTACCTTAAGACAAAGGATTGGTCACAAATAGCACTCTGTCAGAAGGGGCCTTTCCTGCCTAAAATGGGAAGGCCATACCTATGCCTATGAAGTGGATGTCTGACATTTTGGCTAACAAGTCACCATATCAAGTGTGTTTTTTTCCTCAGATGTTCATTTCTGCATATACCATGGCATTTCTGTAAACTGGGAAAGGACTCAACAGAAAGTAGAACAGAATACTTTAAAGAGTATAGACAATGAGACATCAGGATGTACCAACAATTACCCAAATGTTGGGATCTTAGAAAGTTTTTTTTTTTTTTTTTATAAAGACCTTTTTGTCTTTTTTGAGTATGAGTATTTTGCACCCATGTATATGTCTGTGTACTCCATGTATGTATGTGTGAGCCTGGTGCCTGCAGAGGTAAGAGGGTGCTAGATTCTCTTAAACAGGAGTTACAGATATGGGCAGTCATGTAGATGCTGGGACCCTGGTCTTCTGAAAGAGCTGCCTGTGTTCTTAACCTCTGAGCCATCTTGAGCCCATCTGTGATAAATGGTGATCTCTTCATGTTGTGCTTGCTTGCTATTTGCTTGTTGACTTTTGGGAGCAGGGTTGTGGGGAGTGACATGATCTTATGTAGCCGGATCTAGCCTCAACAAATTCCTTATCTTCCTGCCTCCATATCACTAGTGTTGAGATCACAGCTACATTACCAAGCCCCATCTCTGCTTGTGTGTGTGTTGGGTTTTTTTTGTGTGTGTGTGTGGGGGGGGCAGGTTTGAGACAGTATTTCTCTTGTGTGTATGCCTGGCTGTCCTGGAACTCATTCTGTAGACCAGGCTGGCCGCCTTAAACTCATAGATATCTATCTGCCTTTGCCTCCCAAACTCTAGGATTAAAGGTGTTGGCTACCACCTCTGGGCTGTTTCCTTTCTTTGAGCCTCAGGTAGCTGTTGGGTTATTTTCAATGGATAAATGATTGTCATTTTTCCCATGGAGCTGATTTCCTAGTAGTGGGATGTATGTAATGACATTGGCTTAGTTAAATCGTTAGAGAAACTGCTTTAAGTTTGTAGTTATAGATCTTCTTTCCCTCACCTATCTGAAAGACAGGATGCAATTCAGTCCTGTGCTTGCTCAGCTAGAGGTTTTATTTTATTTTGGTTTTCTTTTTTTTTTTTTTTAAGATTTATTTATTTACTATATGTAAGTACACTGTAGCTGTCTTCAGACACACCAGAAGAGGGCATCAGATCTCATTTCGGGTGGTTGTGAGCCACCATGTGGTTGCTGGGATTTGAACTCTTGACCTTCGGAAGAGCAGTCGGGTGCTCTTACCCACTGAGCCATCTCACCAGCCCTTATTTTGGTTTTCAAGACAGGGTTTCTCCGTATAGCCCTGGCTGTCCTGGAGCTCATTTTGTAGAACAGGCTGGTCTTGAACTCAGAAATCCGCCTGCCTCTGCCTCCCGAGCGCTGGGATTAAAGGCGTGCACCACCATGCTCGGATTTTTTTTTTAAGATTTATTTATTATTATCTATGTACACTGTAGCTGTCTTCAGATGCACCAGAAGAGGGTCAGATCTCATTACAGATGGTTGTGAGCCACCATGTAGTTTCTGGGATTTGAACTTAGGACCTTCGGAAGAGCAGTCAGTGCTCTTAATCACTGAGCCATCTCACCAGCCCCTCAACTATTGTTTTTCTCCATGAACCATCTCTCTACAATCCCTTCTTGACATTTGAGGGTGTAATAAAGGAGAACAAACTATACAATACCATGCCGTTTTCTTGTCAAAATGGTAAAAAATGTAAGTTGAGGGCTCTTGGAAGTTTCGCAATTACAGAACTACATATATATGTATCTGAGAGAAGGAAAGAAGAAAGCCTTCTGATAACAGTTTTACATTTCTATGCTGGATAGTTTAACACATGTTTTTTTGTTTAATTCTTATATAAGCCTAATGGGTCTAACAAGGTGGCTGAGTAAAAGAGTGCTTGTTCTTACCAAGGATCTGGCTTCAGTTCTGAGCACTCGCAACCATCAGTAGCTCTAATTCCAGGGGATCCGGTATCCTCTTGGGACCTTCATAGGCATCGAACACATATGTCCATGCCCACAAGCAAAACACATAACATTTTTTAAATATTAGAAAAAAAAATCTAAGGTTGGTGATAGAAAGTCCTCTTTTTGGGCTAAAATAAATGCTCAGGACCACAAAAGGTCATGGTCTATTGGAAGGTCTTGGTGGTTTAGAAGAATTTTGTGAGGAGAAGCCTCTGTCAAGAGTACACCGGTGCAACTATGATTATTCACTAGTCAACCAGAGAAACAGGTGGCTCTTAGAATGGTGCAATCTGTTTTGTCATTAGCTTTTCAGAGTTAGAGAAAATGTTATTCCCCACTAACCTCATAGTCAGGTGGAAGGTGCTGTAGAGACTGAGTGGGAGGTGAGGGAGACTGTACTTTAGGTGTGTTTACACACACCTGCATTGTTTCTCTCAGGGCTCCACTTGAATCAGCTATGCAGACTGTTTTTGCTGTCTTAAAAACACGTTGGCTTGTCTCTGGACATCCTATTCCAACATGTATGGATTAATTTTGTGATTAATTTAAGCTTCAAACACCCCTCACTTACTATGATATTACTTATAATTTCAATTTTCAGTTTGTTGTTGGTATATAAGAAAGCAGTTAAATTTCACATTTTTGTATCTGCATCCTTGCTTTTAGTGTAGAACTTTCTGTTGATTCTGTGGTATTTTCTTTCTTTCTTTCCCTTTTTTTTTAGATTTATTTATTTATTTATTACATGTAAGTACACTGTAGCTGTCTTCAGACACTCCAGAAGAGGGAGTCAGATCTCATTACGGGTGGTTGTGAGCCACCACGTGGTTGCTGGGATTTGAACTTCGAACCTTCAGAAGAGCAGTCGGGTGCTCTTACCCACTGAGCCATCTCACCAGCCCCTCTGTGGTATTTTCTAGGGGAGGTAATCATAGCATCTGCAAAGAAAAGTTTTCAGTTATTCCCTTCCAGTTGTGTGTCTCTCTTGTTTCCTTTTGTTATTGGATTAGTTAGGACTTTAACACAAGTTAGAGGACACCCTTACTTGTTCCAGATCATAAAGGACAAAGCCTCTAGTTCCTCAGTATTAAGGAAGTTTTGTGAATGCCATACAACAGCCTATCCACTTCAGAACATTTTGGAAGATCACTTGAGGAGGGCAGATGC
Organism: Mus caroli; assembly: GCF_978045245.1. NCBI lineage: Eukaryota > Metazoa > Chordata > Mammalia > Rodentia > Muridae > Mus > Mus caroli. The sequence continues at coordinate 61,588,633 of NW_028227273.1, forward strand.
AGGGTTATGGAAAATGGAGTAAGCTAGTATATTTGAAGAAATCTTAGGTTTACTGTCTCACTCAGCAAAGAGATAGGGAAACTTAGTGCCCCTGGGTCCTACAATATACTGCAGACACTAGACTTATGCTGGCATCTCTGGACTGCGGTAGAATGTTGTACAGCTTTTTTAGCAAGTTGGTTCTCTGAGATTGACAAGTATGACTGCCCCCAGACAGGGTCTCTCTGTGTAACCCTGGCTGTCTTGGAACTGGCTTTGTAGACCAGGCTGGTCTCAAACTCAGATATTCGCCTGTGTCCTCCTCCCAAGTGCTGGAATTAAAGGCGTGCACCACCATGCCTGCCATGACAGTATGATTTAACTGTATGAGTTGTTCCTTGACTGTTGTCCAAGCCTCTCTTGGAATTTCTCATTATTACTAGAGTAGGAAATAAACATCAGAAGTAAAAGTATGAAGGAGTTAGACATGCTAGTTTGTTTTCTGAATGGTCTTTTTGGCATAGAACCTGCTTGTACACCTTTCTCTGTCCTTGACTGCCATGCCATTTCATCGGTGCCCAGGGATCCACAGTCCCACAGTTCCTCAGCCTACCAAGGAGCTTGGATGTCAGCCAGGACCTAGAACCCTAGGCTCTGAGGGAATCAGTGGTTTTGTTTTTGTTTTTTGTTTTTGAATTAGTCCTGGCATCCAGTCATCATTTACAGTGTTTTTCCCTGGGAACCTGGCAGAGAAGCCTCAAAAATTGGCTCAATCTGCCCTTGGAAACACAAGCCTGCCCTAAGTTGTTAGTTCTCTCTCATATATTGAGAAGGCTTCTGAAAAATAGTAGAAAGAGAGAGGGTGTGGGTGATTATCACTAGATTTCCAGGCCAGTTCTGTCATTCTGCCCCCTCTTCTATTCTCCTTGTTTTCTAGCCAACAAGATAGCTGTGTTCCCTCTTGTTCAAAACTGCTAGTGAAGAAGTCCTCCTCTCTTCTCATTCCCATGGTTGCTTTCCGTCTGGACACAACATTGGGTCTAAGAAAATCAGCTCACCAGGGTGTGACCGCTGAATCTCATTGGAGTTCTCTGTAGTGAGTAAGAATTCTGGAAGTTTTAAAAAAACAGAAAAATTATGGGTATGTTTTTGTTTTAATCCCGGGTATGGGATATAGGACTGTTTCAGATTGTCCACAGCAACTGACTTTGATTTGCCGATTTTGACAGCTGCAGATAATTTCTGAGAGTGTGTGACATTTGGAATTTTGGACTTTTCAGAGGGTATATAAATACTGGGGCCCCCAAGAAATATGGTGGCTTGTTGTTGGTTGGCCTCTATTGGTCAAGATTTGTCTAAGTAGTTGCATGTAAAGAACAAGAAGACAAAATTAGATATCTGGCAGCAGCATTGCCCCCTTTCCTACTCCTGACTTTATTCAGGGATCTCTATCCTTTTTTTTTTTTTTTTTTAGTGTTGGGGGGGTTGAAGGAAAAGGGTGGAAGAAAGTAGCAAAAGACAGCTTCAGTTCACCAGACTAGAGACTTTCTCCAGTGAACTGTCCATCCAAGCTTTCATTACAGCTTCAGAAATGTGGGGAAAGAGAACATTATACTTAGTCATGTCCACTTATGTTTAGGTTATGAGGACATCGATGCCAAACATATTACATTATAAATACTCAACAGATTTCTGGTATGTCTGGCATGACTCTGTTTCTTTATTGTTCTTGGTTGTGCAGTGACTCAAGAGTTATGACTTGAAGGTTAGAGTCGTCCCCGAAGATTTCTAAAATAAAAATAACACTTGGTACTTACTGTAGAGAGAGAGGAGCCTAAACATCAAAGACTATAAAGGTTTCTGTCCTAGATGTTGCTGGCTCTGTAGTTCTGCACATTGTTGCTTTCGGGTCAGGAACTGAGTCATAAATTCAAACCCAGTCTGTGAGGCAAGATACATACTGGGCCAATGTTACTTCTGGGTTTGCTTGACCTCCCTCTCCCCCCACCCCACCCTCCCTCCCTTCCTTCATTTTTTGATACCTGCTGCTAGATATCGCTTGTTGAGCATCTCTTTGTTAGTTTGAAGGTGGAGATAATGATAGTAGTTTGGTTTCTTATGGCCCAGTTGACTGCTCTTTGACTGAAGAAATCCGTGAAATCAATGTTGAAGCTATTTCTGTTGGTCATTTGATATGGGAAGTTTTCAGTGAATGAATTGATACTTTTTTTTTTTTTTGAACATTGAGTAAAAGTGGATGTGCCTTTGCCACTGTGACAGTACTATTCACAGAAGTCCTGGAGGGAGGTTCAAAAGTTGTAGGCTTCATAGAGAGAGCCTGTTAACAGAATAAAACAGTAGAAACAATTGACCATCTTTAGGAAAAGTGAAGAAATATGTAAAATATAGTTATCCTTATAAAATACAGTATCCTTCAGACTTAAAAGGGAAACTGTCACATGTTTTATAACATGGGTGGATCCTGAGCACATCATACCAAATGGAAACATCCAAGTACAAGGAGACAAATAATGATGGTTTTCCACTCAGAGAAGATATTTGTGTAATCATAGACAAGAATAGAGCAGTGGTTTCAGGGACAGGAAAGAGAAGTTAATATTTTGTGAGCAGACTTTGTGTTGGATGAAAGACAAGTTTTGAATAAGGATCTGAATGATGAGTGTATTAACATTGTAAATGTACTTAGCCCTACTGAGTCATATGCTCTCAGTGTATAGCCTAGGCTGGCCCATACATACCTGACTACGATGTCTTAGTGCTTCTGTGGACTATGTGCAGTGTTCTGAATTGGCAGTAACTGGGTCTATCAAGGATTATAGACTTTTGTCAACGTTGTGGCTGGATTTTTGTTTTGTAGAGCAGCACAGCTAGCACTGACTTGTTGCTTATTGTTGCCATGTCTTTGATGTTCTTCTCCACTGTTATTCAGCTGTATTATGCTCTGCTGTCTGGGGACTGAGATAGTGTACCTTCTCTGACCTTGGACATTGTAGTATTTTCACCAAGTATCACTTCCTGTGGCTTCTTATTTGGGGTAGTGTTGTGAAATAGAGTTGATCAGAGAATCTTTTTTTTTTCTTTTTTTTTCTTTTTCGAGACAGGGTTTCTCTGTGTAGCCCTGGCTGTCCTGGAACTCACTCTGTAGACCAGGCTGGCCTCGAACTCAGAGATCCCTGCCCATCGATCAGGAATTCTGGTATAATTAATAAGTTAAACTTTTTTCAGTCCTGATTTTTGTTTGTTTATTGTTTTGGAGACAGGGTATCTCTGTAACTTTAGCTGTCCTGCCCAGGCTAGCCTTGATTGAACTCAGATCCACCTGCCTCTGCACCCTCCCAACCCCCACTGCCCAGCCTCAGGCCTACTTTATAGGTCTTGTTCTTCCGTGGGTACCTAAACTTTGTTTTGAGGTGAAGGTATGTTTTATTTGAGACCAGGCCCAGGCTGGTTCTTAGAAACTTCCCAAGGAGCAGGAAGAAACAGGTATTAGAGACTGCAGACACACATCACTGTATACAGCTTGTCTTTTTGGTTGGGTGTGTCATTACTTTGAGCAGTACTGCCAGTAGCCTCCTTGAGTTGTTGGCATTGGCAGTGGACAGCTGCTGATCTCAGGTTCTTAGGTGTTCATATAGTAATACGACCTTGGTTAGATCCACCATTTCTTTTTTTTTTTTTTTAAGATTTATTTATTTATTATATCTAAGTACACTGTAGCTGTCTTCAGACACTCCAGAAGAGGGCGCCAGATCTTGTTACGGATGGTTGTTAGCCACCATGTGGTTGCTGGGATTTGAACTCTGGACCTTTGGAAGAGCAGTCGGGTGCTCTTACCCACTGAGCCATCTCACCAGCCCCCAGATCCACCATTTCAAGTCCAAAGGAGAAATGTTTTTTTTATTTGCCCACATGCCTTCCTTGGGCAAGCTATTTTCTCAATAGTACACTAAATAGTTTAAATAACAACTGGCTTCTTAAAGAGATCTTTCAGGGTATAGATAACTATAGCTATAGATCTTTAAGGGTATAGATAACATCTAAGCCCCAGATGGTTGTGAAATGAAACTCTTTTGGTTTTTCGAGACAGGGTTTCTCTGTGTAGTACTGGCTGTCCCGGAATTCACTTTGTAGACCAGGCTGGCCTCAAACTCAGAAATCTGCCCGCCTCTGCTGGGATTAAAGGCGTGCGCCACCACGCCCAGCTGAAATGAAACTCTTGATTTTGTTTCTAGATATTTGTTTCCTTGAGTACTGCCTAGGTGATCTAGCTGAATTTTTATCCTATCTTGATCTGTTTTGTTACTTGTTTTGTTTGTGAGACCTGCAGTTCAAGACCCCTGGTGGGGAGAGAATTACCCTTCCACAGGTTTCATATCTATCAGAAATTTATACATAATTCATAAAATTAGTAAAATTACAGTTATGAACTAGTAACAATAATTAGGGGTCACCACAACGTGAAAGACTGTATTAAAAGGCCACATCATTATTAAGGTTGAGAACCACTGGCCTTAATCTTATATTTGTGGGACAGGATGTCTATAGTTTAGAAATCTTTATTAGATTCTAGCTGAAAATAGACTTGGAAATGACTTTCAGTGAGGCTAGAGAGATAGCTCATGGGTTAAGAGTACAGGCTGTTCTTCCAGAGGACCTGGGTGCAATTCCTGACACCCCACATGACAGCTCAAAACTGTAACTCCAGTTTCGGGAGATCAGGTACCTTCACATAGACATACACACAGGCAAAACACCAATATATATAAAAATACGTCATTAATATGGCTGTGAGAATGACTGCCAGATTGTAAAGGAATGACTTCCTTCAAATTCCATCTGTGTGAAGTTGTACCCTACCCCAAGGATCATGACAGTTGATAAATGCCATGACCTCTCTTGAGATGGAAGAAAGCGATGGCACCTGAATTCTTAAAGCTTTTTCCAGAAGATGTGAATATTCTTTTCCTTCTGTTAACCTACCCCACCTCATTTATGTTACTCTTCATCTGTACCCTCCCATTGCTTGAGTGTGAGAATGATTTGGAGATGAATTTCTCCCTTCTGTTGTTGGCTGAGGATAAATCTCCACTGTTCAGTTTGTGCTTGGTCTTGTTACTGGTTCTGTAGTTTATAAAGTGCAAAAAGAAAGAGTAAACTAGGTAAGATCAATTTATGCATAGTGGCTTCTTTTTCTTCTCTTTCTCTTGCATGCTTGCTTGTTTGCTTGCTTGCCTTCCTCATTAAAGATAGAACATAACTAATGAGATAAGTTCTGACTTTGGTTAGCTAACTTTCTAATTAAAGATAGAACATACTAGTGGATAAAAATTCTGACTGGCAGCTCAGTACCTCTCATTCAGCAGTGCTTAATTGAACTGTTTATTTAGGAGGATGCCACTCTCCGCAGAAGGAGTTGCATGTATCTGAACGTGTAGCAGTATAAGCCTCTGGTTTCAGTAACTAACCTGCTTAAGAGGTTGGGATTCAGGATCACACTTGATCCTTGGCATAGGAATCAGTAGGTAAATTAGCAAAGCGTGTACACCAGAGTTGTAGTGTAGGTTTGGCTTATGCAAGTCATAGATTGACTACTTTTTCTTTACTTTCCAGGTGGTAGTGCAGCTGTAGCTAAGCTGTAGCTAAGACTGGAAGCTGTAGGTAGCTAAGGTTTCTTCATAGTCTTATCATAAAGCTGGCAAATCAGCTTTAGATTAATCAGCACATGAATGGGATGTTCTATTTAGTGAGGGAAGTTTCTTCACTTTGGTGGACTGTGTTGTGTTATTTCCTTTATTGTAGTTTATGGAGGGAATGAAAAAAGATAGACCCCACAGAACCTCAGCTGTGGAAGTCCCATCTCACCTCTGCTCTGGCTCTCTCCTTCCTTTGCTCCTTCTCCTCTTCCTCTTTTCTTAGCATCTACTTTATTCCCAATTGTCTGAGGCCATGAGGACAAATGTTTTGGAATCAGATCTTAAAACTCTGTAGAGAACAAAATACATAATTATTTGTTAAATGGGTGAGTGAGAAATCCAGTAATGCACATTTCACGCAACAGAAATGAGGTGACTGAAGTCATGCTCAGGCTGACTGTGACCACCCTTAAACAAGCCTTAATTTGCAGTTTGTTCTTTACTTTTCAAACAACTTTCTTCTTCTTTTTTTAAATTATTTATTTTTTTATTTTGTAAGAGAGATGCAGTCAACTCAGAAGCAGTCCTTATAACTATTTGTTAGTGGGCAGGTAGCTATAAACAGTGTTGGAGGAACAGTTTGCATCCTTACTGGAACCCTTTGGTGGTATTGTATCATGGTGCTTTTGTCCCATCTAGGTCCTGCTGGAGTAGTCACATTCTTTTTCCTCTGTAACTCAAGATTTCCTCCCCTCTTTTGGCAGTACTGGGAGTGGAACCCTCAAACTCAGAAGTCTGCCTGCCTCTTGAGTGCTGGGATTAAAGGTGTGCATGTGTCACCATTACCTGGCCCAAGAACACTTTTTAAAGCCTCACATTGGTCTTTGACTTGAAAACAAGTCTTTAGTAGATATATCTCTAACAGGACCCAGTAAGTGAGCCAGCACCAGGTTGGAATTCGTGTGTAGAGTGTTGGGTGTTACATATTAAAAAAATATGTCTTAAAAGGAAAAAGGAACAATAGAAGCACGAAAAGCATTGCATTGGAGAGGGAAGGAGATGTGTAGGTTCTGTGGATTCAGGCTTTCTAGGGTACAACTAGAACCTGGAGGCACAGAATATGGTGGCCTGTCCGTGGAGGAGATGGCAGTCCAATTTGCCTAGGTTCTTCCATGGCTTGGTGCTCTGTGTTCAAATGATGGAAAAGTCTTCTCTCGGGCTTAGGACATTTATTTGGGTAGTGTTTTGGGTTGTTCTTGTACCACTTTTTATCACTAAGGGTGTAAGTTTATACTGGATTTAATAAGGTTTTTCTTTTTCAACACCCTTGGTATGTTTCTTTACCTGAAAGTCTAGTGCATTTTGATGCCATTTCTGTGGCAGCTAGTGAAATCCAAGGGAGCAGATTGCATTTTTGTGTTCATAGGATTAGTTGAAGGCACATCTAAAATTCTGTTGTAAGTCTGCTTTTTTGAAGAGAATTGAGCTTATCCAGTACAATTTTTTGGGGGGGGCGGGCAGGTGGGTTCAAGACTGGGTTTCTCTGTGTAGCCCTGGCTGTCCTGGAACTCACTTTGTAGACCAGGCTGGCCTGGAACTCAGAAATCCACCTGTCTCTGCCTCTGCCTCCCAAGTGCTGGGATTAAAGGCTTATGCCACCACGCCCGGCTCCAGTACAAATTTTTAAAAATTAGTTATTTTTTTCATTAACTGTATAACCTCTACAAGGAGACCAGGCTGGCCCTGAACTCAGAGATCCCCTGCCTCTGCCTCTATAAAGTACTGGGGTTAAAGGCATGTCTTCAGGCCTGGCTAGCACAAATTTTTATTATTGACTACTGTATATCCTTTTTGTGATTGAAAATGTGACTACTTAACTTTCACCTACTGCCTCAGGAAGCTTCCCTCCCCTCCCCCCCCTTCACCTCTCCTTTTCAAAGATGTATTTATTTATTTTATGCATACGAGTACACTAGCTATCTTCCAACACACCCGAAGAGGGGATCAGATCTCATTACAGATAGTTGTGAGTCACCATGTGGTTGCTGGGAATTGAATTCAGGACCTCTGGAAAAGCAGTCAGTGCTCTTAACTGCTGACCCATCTTTCTAGTCTCAGGAAGCTTTTCTTGACCCAAGCCTCTTACTGCTGAGGTACCTGTGTCACCTTGTGAGGTTGCCATCTGGCCAGACCCAGGTACAAGTGGTGCTTCAGTCTCCTACCTTATGTTCTCTTAGCTTGTTAGATTGGTTACATGGAACAGTTCAGGGTCAGAAAAAATTATTCCGGGTAGGGGCATGAAAACAAATTCATACAACCCATGGAGTTCATGTTTTGACAAAGGTTCTCATGCAGCCATGGCTGTCCATAAACTCCATAGTCTTCTTGCTTCAGCAGGTGTGCAACAGTAGCTAAAAATCAAGTTTTCTACTGGAATTATTTGGAGATAACACCTCCTGATTGGCTTTTGGCTTAAGCATCAGTTACTTGAATGTAGAATGTAAATAACAAATAGTAGAGTGTGGTAAGAGAGAGCTAGATAACAAAGACAAGCTGAGGTAGAACACTGGAACCAACCAACTTCCCTCCCTCCCTCCCTCCCTCCCTCTCTCCCTCCCTCCCTCCCTCCCTCCTTCCCTCCCTCCCTCCCTCCCATGTGCATTGGCATTTTACCTGCACCTATGTCTGTGTGAGGGTATCGAATCTCCTGGAAGTTACAGGAGTTACAGGCATATGTGGGCTGCCATGTAGGAGCTGGGAACTGAACTTGGGTCCTCAGGAAGAAAAACTGTTGAGTCATCCATCACTCCTGCTCCACACAGGAAACATTTCATTTATTTGGGCTGTTTTCTTTTTGATTGTTCTGGACAGAGGGTCTTATTGGGGGTGAGTGTCTGTTGGAGGAGTTGCTTTGATAAAGATGGGTATTCTCATGGTCATATTTGCCTTCTTTGGAGGGCTTAGGAGTCTATTCCTATGACCTTTCTGTTCTTTAAGCAGTTGATTCAGTAAGCATGTTTTCCAGCAATAAAAGAATGCATTCATGCCATTCACAGACCAGTATGCTCAGAGGTCTGACTTTCTGTCTGCTGGAGAAGATGCCTTAACTTCTCTGCCCTTGGTACTACTATGGGGGGTTCTGACACTTAGGACAAAGGACTGCTGTATGTAGCACAAGCTGCTCAGCTATTGTGGCCTGAACAGGGGATGCTAGAAAGCTCACACATTTTTGTGCCCTCCTGGAAAAAATCATGTAAGGGAATGAAAATCCTATTATAAAAAAATTTATTTGTTAAGACTGTGAAAACTTTTATTAGTTATCTCTTTTACTTTAGTGTATTTGGGAGATGGTAGCGTATTAATTAAAAGCACTGCACATCCTCGTTGGCTCCATTTTTCATCATGGTAGCCTCCATGTTCAGTGCTGCAGCCCATATTGTAAAGCCTGATTTCCCTGTATGGAGATAAACATCAGTGTCAGGCTCATGTCAGGTTCTCCATTACAGAAAAGACAGAAATGTGTAGAAAATGGACTGGCAGGGGCTGGAGAGATGGTTAAGAGCACTGATTGCTCTGCCAGAGGTCTTGAGTTCAATTCCCAGCATCCACATGGTGGCTCACAGCCATCTGTAATGGGATCTGATACCCTCTTCTGGTCTGAAGACAGTGACAGTGTACTCACATAAAAAAAATCCTTGCAGCTGGGGGTGGGGTGGGGTGTGGGGTGGGATTGGATGATTTTTCCTTCAGTCTCAGCTATGTGTGGAAGCCTTTTATGTACCACACTTTAATATTTTTAGAGAGGTTTCTGCTTCTCCCTTTACATGTACTGTTGGGTTTTTGGAGAACAAACTTGTTTTCCCCCTATTTGTCTAATTAAATTGACAATAGCCTAAGACCATATAACCCCTCTCTGCCAGTCTAACCTGTTGTGCTATGTTGCCTTGGTCTTGAGGTATGAGAAACCAATCCTTTTAGGCTCTTGAATTATTTTTGAGTCTTATTCAATGTTTTCCCATTGGAAAGTCTTGGAAGGTGTGTGCACTAGCGATCAGAATAAGGCCTGATACGAGATAAACTCTGCACTGATTTATGCCTTTAGCACCTCCTTACCCTATGTGGTTTGGTTTTGTTCTTTTAGGAACCTCTATGCTAAACTTGTTTTCCTTCCTCTCAACAAGAATCTTAAAGGATTTGTATAATGCCTACCCTAAATAAGATAACTAGCTGGAGAAATTGTCATCCCAGTGGGAGCAGGGACTTTTCTTTTTCCTGTCCAAACCCTAGGAACAGAATTGGTATCCCAGAACCTTTGTGAAAACCATGGAGGTGTAGCTGCCATCTGTTTTCTATCGTAACATTAAGGAGTCAAAGTCAGGATCACCAGGATAAGTTGGGTAGTTAGACTAGGTGATCATCAAGCTCTGCCTTCAATAGAGAGCCTATCTTACTAAAGTAGATTTCAAAGAAGGTGCCCAGTATCAACTTCAGGCCTATAGGTCTGATCCCTTCACCCCCACTCCCCACCCCCAAACACACACACAGCAGGATGATCATGAATTCAAGGACTACCTGGGCAACGTCTCAGAAGATAAGCAGGAGGACAATGCTCTGTCAGGGATATAAATGGCAATTTATATCCCTAACACCCATACTTTTGCAGCAGCATGGTTCACATTAATCATACTAACTGTAAAAATAAGGCATTGGGGTGGGGCTAGGGAGATGGCCAGAAGGTTAAGAGCACTGACTGCTCTAACTGAAGACTCCTGTTTGGTTCCCAGGACCTACATGGTCACTTACATCCATCTGTGATTCCAGTTCCATGGGACTAGATTCTTTTTTCTGACCTCTTCTGTCACCAGACATGCATGCAGTAACATACATAAATATATGTAACCAAAGCACTCCTCATATACATTAAAAAGAAAAAAGAAAGAAATCCAAGTGTTGAGAAACTGATGAATGTGTAAGTAAATTGTGTTTTATGTGTGGTCATTTTTAAAACTAGGAAGGCACTTCTTCTGTTGTAATGTGGATCCTGTTAAATGAAATAAGCCATGGTGTTCCCCTCAAGTGAGGCCTCTAGAGACGGAATGTAGTTGGGACTGAAATTAGGGAAGTGCAGGGAGTTAGAGCTATGTGGTGTGGTTAATACAGTAACATGAATGTATCTGGTTTTGAGGCTAAGGCGGGAGGATCATGATTTAGAGACCAGATTAGGCCTACTGTGTGTCAGTAACATCTCTGAAAGGGTAAGAAGAGCTGGCTTGTGGCTCATACCTTTAATCTCAGTGCTGAGTATCTATTGAGTTTGAGGCCAGCCAGGAATACAAAGGGAAACCCTGACTCAAACCAAGCATGAGATTTGGTGCCTTATCATCATAATACCACAACAGTTTTACAAAAGGAAAATCAATTTTTAAAAATCACTTATTGAGATCTCCTGTATTGTTTTCAAAAAGGTCTTCTCTCATTTACACTTATTACATGGTTTTAAAGAAGCATTCTGAATTATAGACATGTACTGATAGCATTAAATGTGTGCAGTGCTGGGAAAGTTTCATATATCTGATTACTACTAAGGCCTACATGCCTAAGGCCCAATCATATGTTTTTGAATGAAAAATTTACCCCCAAGTTGAAATGAACAGTGTGGAGTGCTAAGATTAGGTATGCAGTATTTAAAAGTTGCATATTTATTTTGCTTTATGACTCTGTGCTTGTACCTTCAACACTTTCACAACGATTTTCCGCTCTTCGATAAAGAAGGCCTACTTGATCCCGTCACAGACACACTTGGCACACGTGGACCCACCATAGGTCCTGCTGACGTGCAGTGTCTTAGACAATCTCCTAAGGACATTGGGTCTCACAGCACGAACTCCTCGCAGTCTGCCTGGGCACACGCCATGTGAGAATTTAGGTGCTTTCCCAACCTTCTTGGTGTAAAGGGAAACAATCCTGTTGCCAGCCTGGTTTTGTTAGAGGCTGTATTGTAGGAAAGCCTACACGGTTTGTCAAATGCTGGGCCGTCCTGAGGGCCTCTAAGCACTGTCCCTGGAAGAGCTTTAAATGTCTTTTAAATTTATTTTTTGGGTTTGTAAAAGAATGCAGATGCCTAGGTGAAAATCAGAGGATAACTTTTGGGAGCTGGTTCTCCTCCTGTAGGTTATGGGGATCAAAAACAGGTTGTCAGGCTTGTGCAGTAAAAACCCCTTTACCCACCAAACTATGTCACTTTCCCCAACTCTGCATCTTTTGTTGTTTCTGAAGACCTGGCTGGCCTTAAAACTTGCTAGGGCCAATAATTCATGTTGTTAAAAAAAGTGATCATATATTGAAAAATTTGGGCACAGGAGGTTTTTAGCAAGCAAATTGTTAACCTTAAATCTCCCTTTTTACATTAAT
>NW_028227273.1:61600776-61620776 GCF_978045245.1 Mus caroli
CTGTGAAGGACTGGCCTTTTGTGTTTGTGTTGAATGTGAACATTTCATTCTAGACACTATCAGCTGTTACTGACAGCGATCTTCTGGCTCTGGATTACTAGTCACTTCCACCTTTGTAAATTGAGACCTATAGTCTTTGTAAGTCTGACATTAATTTTGTGTTAACTTCCCTCTCTATCCTGTATAGTTGGAGTTCATGATGAGAAGTAAGGCAAGGAGAAGAGAGAGATTGCCTTTCTTGGAGCCACTTAAGAGTGCCTAGAAACCAGGGGCAAGAGGCTAAGCTGGTCAGGGTTCAGTTCCCAGCACCCACATTGGGATTCACAGCCATTTATGGCTCTAGTTTCAGAGGATCTGATGCCCTCTTTGGGGCCTTTGAAGGTACCAGGTACACATGTGATACACGTACCTAGATGCAGACAAAAATATTCATATACATAAATAAAATAAATATTTTTAAAATTAAAATAAAATTAAACTAAAAATAAAATTAAATATTAACCCATATAACATGTTCTAAAATTCAGCTTCACACTGCCTTTAATCTCAGCATACACACACACACACACACACACACACACACACACACACACATATATATATATATATATATATATATAAATAAATATATATAAATGAACTGTGTTATTAGCTAGGAGTGGTACTGCATGCTTTAACTCCAACACTCAGGACAGGGCAGGTGGATCTCTGAATTCAAGGTCAGCCAGGTCTACAGAGGGAGTTTGAGGATAGCCAGGGCTACATTGAGAAACCCTTCGAAAAATCAAAATTTTAATATACAATATTTTCCTTTTCCCTTCTCTTCTGAAAGTCTAGAAATCTGTGGAACAGGACCTCTAAAACTGGCCCTCAGGATAATTGGAGTTTTATTCAACTATAGCTGGGCTTACCTGTTTTCTTGCATGTGGTTGTTTCACACTGTGGTAACAACAGAAGAATGAATTATTTTGAGAGATTATTTGTGCTCCTTTATAGGAAAAGTTATCCCAGCAGTCTTTACTGTGTCCATACCAACCAGTGTTTGGTTTGATTTGATTTTCACTGTATGTTACTTAAACATTTTAAATTCCTTAATCTTTCTGGGCAGATTTAGCAGTTATGATGTAACCTGTATGTACACTATCTGTATATTTGCTGGCATCCTTTACAGAGAAGAGGAAAACAGTTCTGCTTTCTCATATTCCCAGTGTTGCTGGCCTGCCTATTGCTTTCTGAAGGAAAAGCACTGGAATTCTAGTTGATGGGGTTGTAAGCAGACCCAGCTTGGCTTCTGGTCTTCCTGGCTACAAGATCTTTGATGGCCCATGCTCCCTCCAGGGAGGAAGACAGAACTTGAGTGTTAGTTCAGATTCCCTTCACTCATCTGGTTTTAGGGAAGATAGAGCATGTAGTACTGCAGAGTCTGAGGTGCAATGGAGCCCAACTTGTACTCTGTGTGTGTGTGTGTGTGTGGTAGGGGTGGGGAGTTATGTACAAACCAAGAAAGGATTAATCCAATAAAGGATTAAGGCTTCTAAGAGAGCTACCTTGGCACACAAGCCACTGGCCTGGCTCCAGGCAGTGCAGTCTGGCTCAAGTTATAAGTGCTGTTCTCACCAGCTGCAAGAGCCAGTCAGATAGAAAAGTAATCCCATTTGTGCTTCCCCATTGACACAGATTGCACAATTAAGCAGTGCTGTCGTCATAAATGTGAAGTAGCCACTGCTCTAGAATTAGGAGAGGAATGGGCCCTCTCATACTCATGTTGTAGAACAAACACTATTTCAGAAGAGATGACCTAGGACAGGGGAAGGTGCTGCAACTAGATTTTAATGCCAGAATATAGGTTTAATTTTTTCTTTCCTTTTTGATATTGTATTACATCATTTCTCCTTTGTCTTTCTCCCTCTAGTTCCTCCCATGTACCTCTCCTTGCTCTCTTTCACAGTAATGGCCTTTTAAAAATTGATTGTTTAGATACATATATTTAATATACACACATATATATTCTACTCAATATGTGTAAAGTTACTTTTATGTTTTTGGGTTTTTTTTTTTTTTTTTTTTTTTTTTTGGTTTTTTTTCGAGACAGGGTTTCTCTGTGTAGCCTTGGCTGTCCTGGAACTCACTCTGTAGACCAGGCTGGCCTCGAACTCAGAAATCCGCCTGCCTCTGCCTCCCGAGTGCTGGGATTAAAGGCGTGGGCCACCACGCCCGGCTTACTTTTATGTTTTTAAGGTGACCAATTGGTGCCCTTTTCCCTGGAGAAGATTATTTCTTAGTTACCTGTAGTTCTTTGTGTAGGTTTGAGGCTTCACGCCCTCCTCTCCCCCATCCCCATTAGCCTGTCTTTTGTTATAGTTCAGCTCATGTTTAGGCTGTCATGTTGGTGAGACTTTATAGGTATCACTTCTGACATTACCAGGAGAGTCTAACAGCAAGCTCCCTGGTGCTCTAGCTCTTAGAATCTCTTTGCCACCTCTTCCACAATGTTCCATGAGCTTTAAGTACAGAAGAAGTGTTTTGTAGGTATATCCCATTGGGAGTGGGCTCCATAAGTCTGCATTTCAGTTGGTTGGTATTTTTAGTTTTGAAATGGTCTGTGTTGCAAAGAGAAGTTTCCTTGATGAGGATTGAAGACTGCACTCATTGGTAGGGATAAAACAATGTTTAGAATGTAGTGAGGGATTAGGCTCTTTTAGTCAGCTTCTCCTCCTAATCTATGACTTCACCTAGCCCTGGGTAGTTGGCTCTTAATACCAAGCATGCTCTCCCTCTTGTTGAGCACGATTATAGAGCTATTGATTGTCACCAAGATATGTGTGCTGTGCCTGTCAGTCCTGTGTTCATAGAGTTGTAGCTGCATGGGACTGTTGCTTGCTTCCCTCCTTTGGAAGCTCACAAGGTGCCTTCTAGACCAGGGAAAGCTAGTTCTCAAAAAGGAGTCGTTCAAGTCAGTTCCAGTTCAGCCGCCTCTGAGCCCTGTATCTGAAGACAGAAATAGGGATTTATCTTCTACCTTTAGGCATAGCAATAACATGCATGCATGTTTGGGAGTCTCTTAAACAACTCTAATGAACAGCTCAAAAGAGTTACACGGTGTTGGGAGTTTTTGTTAGGCAGTCTTTGTCTCTAGGAGGGATGAGAAAATTTCATTTAAAGTATGTATGTATGTTTATAGGTTTAAAAAAAAAACCTGATTCCTTATGACTTTTTTAGACATTTTTACTGTTGTCATCCTTGCCTGTATTTTTCTCTGCCTTCCCTCCCTAAGTTTGCCCTGTCCCCAGTATGCACACCCTGATCAGATCACTTATACTTTGTTTCTCACCACTCTGTTTCCTCAAACCCTTACCCTGGTAAGGATCCCCTTTTTTTTCCTGTTTTTGCAGTTACTCCAGTATATGTACTCACATCTGAAGATTTGGAGTTAGGAACCTCCAGTGAAACAAAAGATAAGACGTTTGTCTTTCTGGATCTGGGTTACTCCACTCAGTATGAACTTTGGTAGTTTTATTCAAATCTTTTTCATTTTTCTCAATTTATTTTGCCAATTATCAGTGTCCCTTACTTCTTTCTTTTTGTTCCTGGGGAGATTGTGTCACTGCCTTAAATGCTTTATTCAAGTACTTTCACTTGTAGAAAGGGTTATTTTATGTTTCTCTGTCTGTCTTCCATATCTTAAGGATATATGTAAATTTGAATGTATTTTTCCCTATGGGCCTTGGGCTAGCCACATTGGCCAGAAGGAAACAAGTTTAAGCTATGTTTGTTCAGGTCTCTTCTTTTACCCCAAGCTTCAAATGTGAATTGTGCTTCAGATTTTGCCTATAATGATGTCCAAGTCTCCTTGAGAACAGATGGCCAATTACCACAAATTGTCTCAGTTCTGATTTATTTGGAGTGAAAATATTTGGAGATAGCACTACTAGAAATCTGGCTGGAGCCTTAGCACATGAGCCATGTGACATTTAGGCCCATGTGTACTGAGGGCAGGCCTGTTGAAGGATGGAGTAGTGTACTGTCAGCCAAGGTAAAAGAAGAAGCTCATAGTTACTGCTCCTGGGCTTGAGGAGGCCACTCTGGATCAGAACATACCAAGTCCACACCACTCCACACCATCTCTAGTTAACTTGTGTTGTCATGGGTTTCATGGTGAAGATGATGATGCCACTGTCTGACCTATGAGGTTGCTGTGAAGATTAATTAAGCTAATATAGGTCAAGTCTATAATGCAGAGCATAAAGTATCATCAACCCTAGAAGTGAAGACATTTTCTAGGCTCTAGGGGTAATTCATTTAACCAGCTAACCAGCACTCATAACTGTTCCTTACCTCTGACATTTTGCTGCCTATGTGTTGTAATATCAAGAAAGATGTAAGTCTAAAGGAATAGAGCAGAAATTGAGGAGTCACTGGGCTCCAGGGGGACTAAGGCTGGAACCTGATCTGGTATAAAATGTGGCTGGTCTCAACCTACTAAACTTGTTGGCAGTGGTCATAATGGACAACTATTGTACCCATTGGGATATATACATCAGCTGTTTCTAAAATAATCTTACAGCAATGTTAAGGAGCAAGGTGGCATCAAGGATGTCCTTGAGAAGATGGCACACTGTATCAGAAGTTGATGAACTTTGGGGAATACGTGTGTACATGTGCAAGTATGTTTATTGTGATAGTACATATATATTCCTACTAATTCTCAGGTTAAGTACTTGCCACTCAGACATAAGGACTATAGTTTAGATCTTCAGAAACTGAATGTCTGATGAGCACAGTGGCCACACGGGCAAGTTGGCTAGCAAGACTTGCCTAATGAGTGAGCTCTAGGCTTGAGCGAGAGAGTTTTGTGGGTGGTTTTTTTTTGTTTTTGTTTTTGTTTTTTTTTTGTCTCAAAGAAGTTAGATGGAACCATAATTGATGGCAATTTTCAAGTTAGCCAAGGATCTCCACATGCAGGCAAATGTATACACTTGCCTACACACATCGAAAAATACGTACCCAGTACAAACACTCCTGTGTGTGAAAATGGGGAAACCCTTTTCACATGGACTCAGGCCAAAGGAAGCACTCACTAGTTTTGTGAAACTGCTAATGCCCCAAGAGCTGTTGCTGTTGCTGTTGAAAAATGCTTTTTTTTTTTTTTGGGGGGGGGGGGGAAGGAGAACTACTCTATTATCTGTATGTTATTATATAGTTACTTCTTTTTTTTTTTTAAAGATTTATTTATTTTACTTATATGAGTACACCGTAGCTGTCTTCAGACACACCAGAAGAGGGCATCAGATCCCATGACAGATGGTTGTGAGCCACCGTGTGGTTGCCGGAATTTGAACTCAGGACCTCTGGAAGAGCAGTCATGCACTTAACCACTGAGCCATCTCACAAGCCCATATAGTTACTTCTTAATGACCATCTGTCTCAAAACTATACAATAAGTGTAACCTCTCAGATTGAGAACCATTGGAGGCACCACACACTTCCCCTGTTGTGATATTTGCCTTTTATTACAGTAACAACAAGGTGTTAAGCTTTAGAAATTACTGCACCACTGAAAGGAATATACTAGAGCCTAACAAAAGACCAGTTGCTTTGTGTTACTAGTGTTTGCAGTGACCCTCTCACTTGCATGATGTCCTTGGGACACCTTGGTATTAGCACCACACTGTCCATCCTTGCTTCATCTTTCCCTTTATTTCTATAAACTCAAAACAGGTTATTACAGGATTTCTTCTGGAACAGATTTAGAATCAGGGTGTTCACTGGGGTCATGAGCATTTAAAGTTGAAAACAATATGTGGAATTTTTTAACAGTTTCCCTTGACCATTTTCTAATTTCTTATCTTAGTAAATGGGGGCTTCTGGCCCTTGCTACTAACAGGTCAGAAATGAAAGTGGAAGGGGGGTAACTTTTTTTTTAACCCCCTAAGTTGGCTTTAACAGTTGCCTTAACTGTCAGATTCTTAGCCACCATTCTGTTTGTTCCTCATAAATGCTGCTGTCTCTCTTGCCTAGATCAGTGCCTCCGTTGTCACTGTACTGATGAGACCTGTCTCTGCTTACCTCACCATGGAGTACATCCTTGTTATCAGTATAGTATCTTCTCTCCTGTCCATGGCTGGAGCAGCAGCCTCCCCACCTTTTTTTTTTTCAAGAAAAAATTTTAATGGTATTGATTAAAGGGTTGCTTAGTCAACTTAGAATATCTTGTCAATTGCTAAGCCGCAGGCTGCCATGTAGTTCCAGTGAGACACAGATAGGTACCACACTGTCCATATGAGTGCTGCTTTTTCAAAGCTGTGAGACTGAGCCCCACAGTAAAAGAATGAGAATGTGAAAGAGTGAGAATGGCTTCTTCAAGACTTGCTTCAAGATTCAAGTTGTTATGTGTGCACAGGTGCTGGGTAGGAGGTTGGCACCTGTCTCTGTTACTCTGTGTGTGTGCTTTTAGCAGAGATAGCAAGTAAAAGTTCTGAAGGTAACAAGGTTGGCAGTAGTGATATTGTGGAGCATAGATAGTTGAGGCCTAGTAAGGATGACATTAAAGGGAGAATTCACCAAGGGACTAAATAGGTTACCCCCATGCTGATAAGGAGAATCACTAGGACTCATTTCCTTGCTCCAGGGGCAGATAAGACGTTCTTGTTCATTTTCCTCTTGATTAATTGACATTTTTATTTTGTTTCTGTTTGAGGGTGGGAGGTCACTGCAATGGGGGTGGATTTTTTAATTCCCAGAGCATTCATTTCCCATGGTTGTCTGTCTCTTTGCTCTACAGCTTGCCTGCCCCTGCCTTGCCAACCACTTACTCACTTGACCTATGGTCAGCATATAGCATCAGAAGGAGCAGGAGGGTGTATATGTATGTTCCATGTTGGCATTGAACTTATGATCTTGCCTCAGCCTCTCAAGTTTTGAGATTACAGGCACGTCCTAAGCTTTCTAGGTGAAACCTGATTGTGGTAACCAAACTGGAGGTCTATTGAAGGCACTCTGCCTGCCTGCCTGCCTGCCTGTCTATCTGTCTGTCTGTCTGCCTTCCCAGTTTAAAGGAAAGAAACTAGCATAATCCATGATACTAGCTAGATTAATGCAGTATTTATCTCTTCTCTTGGGGGTTGCTTTTCACAGGCTGCCTGGCTCGTCTTTATCATTACCACCATCAGATTTATATGAAGTAGATGCACATTTAGTTCCAACTCTTGGTACCCCTTCACCATCTCTAGTGCTTTGTCAAAGAGACACCAGGTCAAGGTTTTATATCCATGAAGCCTTTCCTTATCCCACTTACTCTTTTTGAATTAGGGATCCAGAGTGAGAAAGGTTACTACTCCTTCAGCTATGCTTTATTTATAAACCTTAGTTTGTTTCAATGGGATAATTGGATAGACAAGTATGAATTTATTTATTTATTTATTTAGGTCTTGTCTAGTCTTTTCTTTTCTCTTCTTTTTCTTTTCTTTTCTTTTCGTTTCGTTTTTCGAGACAGGGTTTCTCCGTGTAGCCCTGGCTGCCCTGGAACTCACTTTGTAGACCAGGCTGGCCTCGAACTCAGAAATCCGCCTGCCTCTGCCTCCTGAGTGCTGGGATCAAAGGTGTGCGCGCCACCACGCCCAGCTATGAATATTTTTTTTTTAATGAGTACAATACCTTTTCATGAGATTTCTTTTCGTAGTAAACATGTATTGTTTGAATATTTACCTTGAAAATGTTTGTATTAACTTCACATTAACTGTGAAGCTGTTTAAAAGCAACGTGCATAGGCCTTATCTTAATGCTCTTTCTTGTGTAGCCCTGGCCTAAATAGAAGTATTGATTTGATTTTTGTGCTGTATAAGCAAGAGCTTACATTATCTTATCCCATCACACAACCACCATCCTCTAAAGGTCTGTAGGGAAAAGGGCCATGCAAGTTTATGAAACATAGCTTTAGTATACCTTCTCCCTTGTGACTCTGTAGTTTCCAGTGGGTTCGCTTGCTCCTGATCATCTCTTACTTTGTGCTCTGCCCCGGTTATTGACAGGTATACCTATCTTCTGTACTAGATGGTCACTTTTTATGGTGGTCCTGGGATTGTATATACTAGGCATGCACTCTACCACTGAGATATATCCACTCAGTCCTCTTCTTATTTTATTTTGAAACACAATCTGACTGAGCTGTTCATATAGGTCTTAAACCTGACAAAACCACCTTTCTCAGCCTCCAGAGTAACTGGGATTACTGCCCCTCATCACCAAGCCCAGATAGATGGCTAGTCTTAGAAGAGATAATTACTAGGGCTCTTTTAGTTGGAGAGTGGAATAGTAACTCTCCTAGCCATCCTGACCAGTTAATACCAGTGGAGCCCAATCTTTGGAATCTGCAGCCAGGGTTACTCATTTCTAGTTTGGCTTATGTGCTATCTGGTCTTTGATGGGATTTTTTTCTTTCTGTTTAGAGTGCCTGGTGAAGAATGTGATGGGATCACTAGCATGTCTACGGAGAGCGGCCCTGGGACAAGATTGAGAAATCTGCCAGTAATGGGGGATGGACTAGAAACCTCACAAATGTCTACAACGCAGGCCCAGGCCCAACCCCAGCCAGCAAATGCAGCCAGCACCAATCCTCCACCTCCAGAGACCTCCAACCCTAACAAGCCCAAGAGACAGACAAACCAACTGCAATATCTGCTCAGAGTGGTGCTCAAGACACTATGGAAACACCAGTTTGCGTGGCCTTTCCAGCAGCCCGTGGATGCCGTCAAGCTGAACCTCCCTGTGAGTAGCCATCTGGACAGGGCCTCTGGCTTCCACTACCTTCAGTCTCTTCTAGTAAAGGCAGATTCTGCAGAAGGGTAAAGTTGGGTTTGGAGTCATTGAACTCTAATCACCAGTGTCCACAGTGGCCTTTCAGTATGTTGTTGTTATAGACTTGAAAATTAAACAGGAAAGAAAGAGCCGGGCGGTGGTGGCACACACCTTTAATCCCAGCACTTGGGAGGCAGAGGCAGGTGGATTTCTGAGTTCGAGGCCAGCCTGGTCTACAGAGTGAGTTTCAGGACCAAAAAACAGGAAAGAAGAAGCTAACTGGCTTAGACATTAACTTATTTCTTAGTTAATTGGTGCCCCAGGTAATATTGTATAGAAAAAGTTTAAAACAGGATGAGCTGATGTCAGAACCCCAACTAGTATTTCAAACCTTTTCCTTAGCTGTGGTTGATCAGCCTGTACAGAGATTACTGCAGCAGCAATCACTTGAAGCACCACCAAAGCACTCCCTAACTTGGAAAGACTATCTCCTAGGGAGCAAGTGCACACAGGCTCTGGGGTTTGAAGGGCACTGCTACTGTCCCCTGGGGATCTCCCCTTCAATATACTTGGTCGTCTTCTCTCTTTCTTGGGGAATGTCCCATTTGTACATATCCCGAGCAGACAGCTCTACAATCTGAACCTCAGTGAATGGTTAGAACAAGTGCTTTTATAGTTCTCTTCAAAAGCCAAGGCTGTGTTTCTAAGTTACTCTGTGGTATGTATTAAGTTCCATGCCCTTTTGGCAAATGTGTTATGTGGTAGTAGCTGTTATCCAGGTTTGGTCTGTGAGGGCTAGAACTCTTTCATGTGTACTTAGTTGGTGGCCTAGCTTCTAATAGGTGTTCACGTTCTTCAAACTGTGATAACCCACTCTGACCTGTCTTGAAAATTATTGACCACTAAATATATGTCTTTTGGTCTTAGAAGAAGAGACAAGACATCTAGGTTGTGAACTTGATAGAAAAAGGTGTGTGTGGGGGGAGGTAGTGCCCACCATTGACTAAGATAAGCAATATAAGCAGCCGCCAGTGGGGGCCTGCAGGTCACTTGGGAGGCCTGCTTGAGATGAATGGCAATAGTCTATAGCATCTACTTCTACAGGGGAAAAGGTAACTTTTTTTTTTTTTCTTTTTGCTATGAAGAGACACTATGGCCAAGGCAACTTATAAAATAAAGTATTTAATTGGGGGACTTGCTTACAGTTTCAGAGTATTGGGTTAGTCCATGCACATCATAACGGGGGTCTGTTGGCAAGCAGGTATGGCGTTGGAACAGTAGCTAAGAGTTTATATTCTGATCAGCAGAGAGAATGAAACTTCCCCAGGCCTGGTGTATATACTTTTGAAACCTCAAAGCCCTCCTCTAGTGACACTTTTTCTAACAAGGCCACACTTTCTAATCCTTCCTAAACAGTCTGCTAACTAGGGACCAGACATTTCTGTATATGAGCCTATGGCAGCTATTCTCAGTAGACAGTAGCACTCTAGGTCAAGTAGGATAGAAGGAGTTGGGAGTGGAAGGCAGGTTTCCAAACTTTTATGAGAAGAGAGGCAAGGAGATCTCTTACTGAAGAGACCAAATAATCACCAGCAAACAGTAGTCCCCAGGTTTGTACGTCAGAGAACATGAAGTCAAAATGATGAGAGTTACACACTATCTATCATCCTGCTGGCTGTTAGAAGACCAAGAAACTTGGCTTTGAGGGAAAAGTACGTCCAGGCTAGAATAGAGGAATAGTTTGTTATAAAAAAGATTTAATAGGTGCAGAGGCACCGAGGCATTAAGGGGCAGAGACCAACCAATGCAGGAGATTACTAGGGGACTCAGGTGAGGCCACGGGAACATACTAGAATTCCTAAGGGATTCAAGTGAGGTTATTAGAATATGCTGGTGAGTAAGTATATGGTAGGTGATGCATGTCTGTCAAGTGCAGAGGCTGGAACTCCTGAAGGTGAGCCTGAATTTCCCTCTTTTGGATGATATGAATCCAACCTTTCTTCTAATTTTATCACATTTAGCAGCCTTTTAAAAATAAAAGTCCTGGTGGTGGCGCACGCCTTTAATCCCAGCACTTGGGAGGCAGAGGCAGGCGGATTTCTTGAGTTTGAGGCCAGCCTAGTCTACAAAGTGAGTTCCAGGACAGCCAGGGCTACACAGAGAAACCCTGTCTCAAGGAAAAAAATAAAAAATAAAAATAAAGGGACAGGTCCTAGGCTGCCCTTGGACCAGACTTGCCCAGGTCTGGTCCTTTTGCTGTATACCCTCCTAACTTTTGAATTGCAAGGTGTGTATCTCCACTGATGTCTTCAAAGAAAGGTTGCTGAACAAGAGTGATCCGAAAGCCCTTAATTTGAAAGGGGGTGGGGGGGCTAATCAGCTAGTGGTATAAGAGCTTATACTTTTTCAGGAACTATTAGAAAGCCACCTTCCAGGCCTCCCTTTTGCATTCTCTGGGGCCTTATGTCTTCACATGCAGTTTGGCCTCTTGTCCTACCTTAAACCCATTGCCTTAGCTCCCAACAGTCTTTTATCCCATTGCTCTTCAGCAGTTAATGTTGTCCTGTTTTTGAGCCACTTGAAACACTGTTCTCAGAGAATTTTGTCCACAGAATAAAAATATTTGGGTTTCCATAGGCCTTCGTTTGTGTTTAGCTCTCTTAGGAGGGGAGGAGGAGACAGCAGAAATAAGTTCGAGTGTGGTTTTCAGTTGCCCTTTGGCCTGGGTGCACAGATGCAGCCTTCACCAGAGCAAGGCGTCTGCATGGGCCTTCTCTTGCATACACAGTAGTGGCCCTTTCTTTCTGGCTGTCAGCACATCTTAAAACCTCGTTGCCCACTTTAATTTTGGAACATATCTTCATGCTCTCCTCTGTCCCTCTATCCGCAAGAACTGCTTTCTTATACGTTGTGTGCCTTCCCTGATACTTAGGAGGAAGGGATGTTTTAACGCCCCCAAAGAGAAGGGGAGCTTACAAGGCTCCACCCCTACCTGAGGAGATAGTGATAACTGGCTGCTGAGAAAAGGGGAGTCAGTGTTGTTTGGGGGTGTGTCTACTGGGAAGCTGCTGATGCTCCTAACCGTCTCACCCATGCGCATACAGGCACCACCAATTTGACTCAGTAAGGAGGCCTAGATGAGGGGATTGGGGGATGAGGGCAGATTTTGATCAAAATACATTGTGCATACACTAAATTATCTTTTTTGTTTTATGTAAAAAGAAAATATTTATTTTCCCCCTTGTAAATACAACCTGTTAGCATGTGAATTTCCATCTAGCACTTAGGGATCTGTCCTTTCTTTACTTACTTTACAGTCAGTTCCTCACTGACACCACGGGAAGGTCTTTGGCTGTGGAGTTAAGTAACACTGGCCTTTGATTTCTCTGCTCCTCAGGATTACTATAAGATTATTAAAACACCCATGGATATGGGAACAATAAAGAAGCGCTTGGAAAACAACTATTACTGGAATGCTCAGGAATGTATCCAGGACTTCAACACTATGTTTACAAATTGTTACATCTATAACAAGGTGAGATGTTGGGGTGCAGAGGTCCAGTTTCCCTGCTTGGGAAGGAGGGGGAGTAAAAATAGGGATACTTCTAAGGAGCCTTAAGGACAGGGTTGCTGGGATAGCTGGGCTGTGGACGTATGATAGCAAGAGACTCCCAGAAGTAGGATAACGGGACCTATAATTGTGCATAGGATTGGGTGTTTCTTTTGTGGGGAGGAGGGCATTGTTATCCTTGTTAGCCTAAAGCATCTGCCTCGAGTACCCTTGGGGTTTTTTATTTTAGTTCTTGAGCATGTCTAGTAGAGAACATATGAGGACAGATAGCACCAAGTGGTCCTTTGGGATGGTGTAAATTTTCAGGTAAAAGAGGCTGCACAACTTAGAGTTTTGCAGAGGTGTGCTCAGGCACAAACCTTGATGTGAGAGGGTACAGTGGGGCTAGCTGCAGACCCCAGCTGTTCTGTGGGTCACAGTCTCCTGGAACTGTGGACATGGCCATAAAATCCAGTGTCCTCCTGGTCTTACATATAGACCCACGGGCCACTTCCTAACCCCGTAGCCAAACCTTTCGGCTCGGCTGTGCCATGAAGCCAGATCATTTGTTTACAGTTCAGACCACAGATGTGATTAAAACCAACCCTTTCAAATAGAACGACTCTGGAGGGAGACACTATACAGAACTCAGCTTTTGACCTCTGCTCGTGTAGTGGGTAAAATTGCCCAGAAGAGATGGGTAGGTGAGTTTCTTGAAGTTTACTGTGTTTTGTAAAGCCTTAGTTCTCACCACTTAGGTGGAAATTAAAATGTACAGACTAGGCCCTCAGTTTAGAGCTGAACGGGGACAGCATGTTCTGGACATGGTGACAGAGTGGGGATTCATAAGGCAATGTGATAAGGGCTTTGTTCAAACCTCACTGAGCTGCCATTGGGGTACATTAGGGAGCACTGTTGGAACCCTAAAAAGTATTCATCACCAGAAAAAATGCTGTGTAATTTGAGTAGTTCTAGTGAATTCATTTGAGTTGTATCTGAAGAAATCCCAAAGTAAAGGAGGGCCTCCCGTTAGGAAATTAAGCTGGTAGGTACATAAGGCACAAGGATGGTTTCTTGGAGCTTAAAACTGAAAGGAGATTCAGGTGGATAGGTCTTCTTAGGAATACCAAATAGCATAACCATTATGGCCCCTGGAGTCCAGATCTTGTTTAGGAATACCTGGTAGCATAAAGATTGTAGCCCCCTGGAGTCCATATCATGAAAGGAGCCTGGGTACAATGCTCCATGTATTGGAGCATGGGGGTGGCCTTGGTGTCCCATCCACAGAGATGGGAAGAAAAGGCCTTCCAGCTCTACCCCACCTGTTTCCTCATCCAGCCTGGAGATGACATCGTCTTAATGGCAGAAGCTCTGGAGAAGCTCTTCTTGCAAAAAATCAATGAACTGCCTACAGAAGAAACTGAGATCATGATAGTCCAGGCAAAAGGAAGAGGACGAGGGAGGAAAGAAACAGGTAGTTGTGTTTCTCCTCATCTTTGCCTATTTTCCAAGTTTAGCAGAGTGCTAGGGATTACAGGGAGTTAGGTGGTGACAGCAAATATTTCACTGCTGTTATTTGAACAGAGTGGACTTTAATATTTATTATCTATGCTCCTAGGAAGTCCCACGGATCTGAAGTTTCCCCTTGGCAAAAGTCACTGGGCCCTGAGTAGTTGATAACTTCGGTATAAAAGAAAGCATGGCTTTGACATTTGATTCTTCACCTTTGGTGCTGTAGATGTTTCTTGCTTTTCTCTCAATTTTATTTTTTATTATTTATTTTATGGTGCTAAACCTCAAATCCAGCAAGTATTTCACCATTGAGCTTCATACCCCTGACCCTGCTTTTCCATTTTAGAATAAAGAAATTATTCTGACAGAAGCCGTTGTAACTAGTTTCCCAATCTTTAAGGTTTACTATCTAAATTCCCTTAATGCACTGTGCCAGTCATGTTTGCCTCTGGTGCTTACTCATGTAAAGCCAATTACTAACTTCTTCCTGCCTCCCAGTTTCCAACTTTACTACTGCTAACAAACTCAAGCAGCCATCTGGCAAAGTTGCTGTTAACTTTACAATTCTGAGCTGCAAAAGGGTGACAGTTTTCAGGTTGCTTCTGGTTGTTAGTTATTTGCTTCTTTTAAGACATGCTTTTAGCCTGGCCTCCCACCTTGCTCTAAAGTGGCAAAGGCACAGGGGCCCGCTGAATCCAGAGTAGCTTTTGGAATTACCAAAGAAAGACAGTCATTCACATGTATGTTCCCACTCCCTTCTCCTCTCCCCCTCCCTTCCACTCTCCTCTGCCCATCCTTCCTTCTTTTTCCTTCCCTCTCCTTCCCTTTGTTAATTCAGACTCAAAGCCTTCATGCCTCTTGAGTCTTGTTATTACAGATCTTCACTACTACTCAAAACTTTTGGCAGGAACATGGATTAAATCGCATTCCTTATCCATAACATGTAGAGCCTACTCCTCACTTTCTGGGACTAACAGTTTTGATGATTTGACTGCAGCAGGTACAGGAATCTCAGGCTAGAAAGAAAATTGGGAAACTCAGTAGAACCTCCCCCTTCCTCCTCATATGATTCCTGGAAAGCACTCTAGGACAGCCTACAGATAGATAATGCTTTTGCTTTCCTGTCTGCCTACCTCTCTCCCTCCTTCCTTCCTGAGGTAGAATTTTTTATTGACATAGCCCAAGCTGGTCCTAAAACCTTAATCCTTGCACCTTGGCCTCCTCACTGCTGAGATTGCAGGCTTTAAAGACTTCCTGTCATTCCATCTGCATGCAAATCATAGTACAGGATACGGTCCCTGGTCCACCTGCTCACATTTGGGCTGTAGTTATAACCCTTTGTTTTTAATTTCTGATTTGGTGTGCCATGTGACTACTTTGTGTTGGAAGTTACAATACAGCTACAGGGAAACAACCTGGGTAGTCACAGATGGCTACAATTGTCCACTAGTCCCTAGTGGCTCTGAGGGTTGAAATCATCAAGCTTTTCAGAAACCTTGCAAGGCTGACTGCTGCCGGATCCTGCCAAAAGCACTCTGAAGGACGTGAGGACAGCTGCCTGGATCCCCCAGCAACATGTTTCTGATTCCATGTGCAGCACTGGTGCTGACACAGTGTATAGGTTTCCCACTCTGTTAGCCTGCGCTGCCCTTCTTATCTCAGTCTGTATCTGAGTGAGGAGTTGCCACCAGGACACCTCAGGAAATGCTACCACTTCCCTCTCAACCCTGGGGACACAGGCATAAGTTTGGTGCACAGTGATACCTGAAGTGTTCCAGATGGTCCTCACACTAAACAAATGTAGTACACACATATGTATGGGTGTCTTGTCAGGGTGTGCTAACATATCTTTTAAATTTCCTATCTTTTATGATTGGTAGGGACAGCAAAGCCTGGTGTATCCACGGTACCAAACACAACTCAAGCATCAGCTTCTCCGCAGACCCAGACGCCTCAGCAGAACCCTCCTCCACCTGTGCAGGCCACAACTCACCCCTTTCCTGCTGTCACCCCAGACCTCATTGCCCAGCCTCCTGTCATGACAATGGTGCCCCCTCAGCCACTTCAGACTCCTTCACCGGTACCCCCCCCAGCCACCACCCCCACCTGCTCCAGTTCCACAGCCTGTGCAGAGTCACCCGCCCATCATTGCGACCACCCCCCAGCCTGTGAAGGTGAGCATCCCGGGCCCTGGTGGATTGCTGCCACCAGAGACGGACTTGCAGGCTCTCTTAGTTGTTTCTTCTATGGGCTGTGTGGTTCAAGGCCCAGGTAGTAAGCAGTAAACCTCTTCAGCAGGTTCTGTGGCCTCTAAGAGAGTAAATACTCTATTGGGTTTTGTGCTTTTCTCCTGTTGCTGGCTGGTTCTAGTCCAGCTGTGGAAAACAGTGGTGTGACAGGGTCTCAGTGCAGTTATACCTTTGGGCCTGTCCTGAGTATTGGGATCCTGGTCAGGGCTTGGTTTCAGAGGTGATCCTGAAGGGCAGCTGTACCAGCCAGAGCCTCTGATTGAGACTTTTGTGCCTGTGCTCATGGCAGACAAAGAAAGGGGTGAAGAGGAAAGCAGATACCACCACCCCCACCACCATCGACCCCATTCATGAGCCACCCTCACTGGCCCCAGAGCCCAAGACCGCCAAGCTGGGTCCTCGGCGGGAGAGCAGCAGACCTGTGAAGCCTCCAAAGAAGGATGTACCAGACTCACAGCAACACCCAGGGCCAGAGAAGAGCAGCAAGATCTCTGAGCAGCTAAAGTGCTGCAGTGGCATCCTCAAGGAGATGTTTGCCAAGAAACATGCTGCCTATGCCTGGCCTTTCTACAAGCCTGTGGATGTGGAGGCACTGGGTCTGCATGACTACTGTGACATCATTAAACATCCCATGGACATGAGCACAATCAAGGTTAGCTACCAGGTCCCTGGGATGATGGTCAGAGACAGGATTTCTCCTAGACTAATCCAGTAGCATTATGGGCGCCCCCTGCAGGTTCATTGTTGAAATAAGTGAACAGTAGACTAGTATACTTGGTTTCAGGTGACGATTCTGCCCATTTCCTTGGTGTAAGGAGATGGGAGATGCTTACTCAGGCTCTCCAATGCCCCTGTACTTCTTTGCACCTGGCAGATGATCTAGGAGACTCTGGGTCCTCTGGGCTCAGTGTGATTGGAAAGAAAGGCTTTGCTGTTTCATCTGTAGAAGACACAGCACTATCCACCAACATCATCACCATTTATAATTTTCCTCCTGGAAGTAGAATAACATTGCTCAAACAGGAGATTCTTTTCCGTACAAGCACATGCAAGATCAGAACTTGCCTTATTTTCTCATCAGTTCTGGCATAATCCCTTCTGGGATTCTGTGTGTTCAGTTTCCCTTTAGACGCTGTACTGACCTCAGTAGGGTAAGCCTGCTTCTAAAATAATTTCTAAGCCCCAAGACTTGGCAGCTATATCTCCGTATCTGTCTCATGCCGAGAACCGGAGTGATAGCCTGTTCTTTTTTGTCCCCATAATCCATACTCTAGTCTGGATTAAACTGAGAGCCACTAAGAGGCTACCTTGTTTCCCATCAATAATGTATTACACACATACACACACACACACAAGGCAGGAACAGAAATGTCTAACTAAGGCCTACTTTGTATTTGCAGTCTAAACTAGAGTCCCGAGAGTACAGAGATGCCCAGGAATTTGGTGCTGATGTCCGATTGATGTTCTCCAACTGCTACAAGTACAACCCCCCTGACCATGAAGTGGTAGCCATGGCTCGAAAACTCCAGGTGAGGCTCCAGGGTCAGGCTGGATCTTGCCTTGTCAGGTAGTTATTCTGTCACCTCACTCATCATAATGCAGTGAGGCTTGGAGGAAATTTTGTTTTTGTTGTTTGTTTGTTTGTTTGTTTTTGAACAGGGTCTCTCTTATGTAGGCCTAGCTGTTCTGGAACTCTTAACATAGATCAGGCTGGCATTAAACTAGCCCTGCTCAGCTCCTCTGAGCATATGTAACTTAACTAATGCATACATACGTTTTAAGTTAGGATCATTAACTTAAATGTGAGTGGCTGGTTCTGCCTGTTTGTGTCCCCCCATCCCCTACTCCCCACCCTGCCCCTTCAGCAACCTGGAGGAGACTTATTTTATTTTTTTAAGACTTACTTATTATTTATTTTTATATGTAAGTACACTCTAGCTGTCTTTAGACACACCAGCAGAGGGCGCCAGATCTCGTTAGAGATGGTTGTGAGCCACCACATAGTCACTGCGATTTGAACTCAGTCGGTGCTCTTACTCCCTGAGCCATCTTACCAGCCTAGCTTTTATTTTAAAGAAAAGTACATACCAGAATTTACAGAGATCTATAAGGTGCAAGTGCTCTTAACCATTGAGCCATCTCTATAATGCCCAGACCTGCCTTTAAAGGAAACATAAGATTTTAACCCCCAGCCATTTCTTCATTAGTTCATGGGTTGCTACCGTTCTCAGGTCAGGGGTCTGCTGAGCAACCTGCTACTAAGAAGCACAGGTAAGTTAGCTGTAGGTCAGGCTTCCTGGGTCTGCTTACATAGCAGTCTCTAGGTGTTTCCAGGGCAGAGATTTGCAGAGCTGTTGGTGACCCGTTGGTCTTTGTCATTAGAACTTTGGTGATTCCCTGCCTCCATACTATTTTGTTAGCTTTGCTAATGTGTCACATGATAGCATCTTTTCTCCTTCAGTTCAGAGAACATGTCAGATTCAAGGGTAGCTTGGTAGGATTGACTGTTCTCTGATAGTGTTGATCTGGCTCTTAAAATTCAAATGCACGATCAAACTATTGGGAATTTGCGCTTAGTTGGTTGATTTTGTTTGTTTTACACTTATTTGTATGGGCGGTTTGACTGTGAGATGTCTGGTGCTTATGGAGTCTTAAAAGATGGTAGCACGCCGGGCGTGGTGGTGTACGCCTTTAATCCCAGCACTCGGGAGGTAGAGGCAGGCGGATTTCTGAGTTCAAGGCCAGCCTGGTCTACAGAGTGAGTTCCAGGACAGCCCAGGCTACACAGAGAAACCCTGTCTCGAAAAACCAAAAAAAAAAAAAAGATGGTAGCAGATCTCTATACTGGAGTTGTAAGTTTCCAGTTTCCTTAATGGTGCTAGGGACAGAACCTGAATCTCCTGCAAGAACATCTAGTGCCATTTGTTTGGTTTTGTTTGTTTGGATGGTTTTTGTGTGTGATTGTTGGTTTTTTGTTTTTGGTGGGTGTTTTTTTGTTTTGTTTTGTTTTTGTTTTTCGAGACAGGGTTTCTCTGTGTAGCCCTGGCTGTCCTGGAACTCACTCTGTAGACAAGGCTGGCCTCGAACTCAGAAATCCACCTGCCTCTGCCTCCCAAGTGCTGGGATTAAAGGCGTGTGCCATCACACACGTGTTTTGTTTGTTTGTTTGTTTTTTTAAATCTTCCTTAGTTTTGGTTTTTTCTGACTTGTACTTGTCTCTTAGCATTCCCTCTCCAGTTTGGCAGCCCCTTCGCCATTTATGTTTGCTTTCACTAGTCTTTATGTGGAATTAAGGCTTTTAAATTTTGCTACAATTTTTTTAAGATATATTTTATTTATTAGTTAATGTATTTGAACTATACTGTTGTCTATCTCTGGCTAGTTCTACCTCTACATTCTGAATGCCGGAATTAAAGATAGTCTACACTATCAGCTGACTGCAGTTTTTAAACAGGACCATCAAGTGGCAGTGTGCTTTCAGACTTTGGTCTTAGGACCCCCTCCTTTTGCTCACAGTTTCTTAGAACCTAGGGTAGTGTTTGGCCATTTTTGTCCCTGTTATAGAACCTGTAAAGTTCAATTCAGTTTCCTGCCAGCAAGGAAAAATACTATCTTGAGGAGTTCATATTAAAGAAGGGAAAGAAAACCCACTGTGTCTAGTGCCCCCACCCCCAAATCTAATTTTCTCCCTGCCCTGACGCCTTGCCACTACTTCCTCTGTACAGTCTCCACTCTGAAGGGGAAGGGTTTGCTTTTATATTTTGGTGTCTTGTTTAAACGTTTTCTTTTGTATACCTTTCTCCTCTTAGTGGGTGAATCTGTTCAAGCATACCATTTTTATTATGATGATCACCAAGCTATCTGCTACTTAGCAGCCTACAGAGATGAGTTCTTCA
>NW_028227273.1:61623276-61793276 GCF_978045245.1 Mus caroli
TCAGAGCCTTTCCAGCATTCTTTTCTCTATGTAGGAGGCCAGCAAAACCTCATGTCAGAGAGCTACAGACCTGGAAGGAGGTCTGGGCATGTTCTCTGGGGGTCTTGCTCATGTCCTAACACTTACTAAGAACCCTCAAACTAAGGTTCTCAGAAGACTAGATTTTTTTTTTTTTTAAACTTTGGTCACTGTTTCCTCCAAGGAACAAATCTGGTCCTAGGCATTCCTAGGGCTGAGCACCCACATGAGCGTGGCTTTCTCTCCCCAGGATGTGTTTGAAATGCGCTTTGCCAAGATGCCTGATGAGCCTGAAGAGCCAGTTGTTACAGTGTCCTCTCCTGCAGTGCCACCCCCTACAAAGGTGGTAGCCCCACCCTCATCTAGTGACAGCAGCAGTGACAGTTCTTCCGACAGCGACAGCTCCACTGACGACTCTGAGGAAGAGCGAGCCCAGCGGCTGGCTGAGCTCCAGGAACAGGTGAGGGAACCTGGTTTTATGTGCAGAAGCCAGGGTAGTAGTTAGTTTCTCACGGGTTTCTAAGAGATGTTGTCAACTCTACCTTTTTAAAAAGCTCCTTGTGGCATTTCCTTTCTCAGCAGCATGTTATTCCTACAGATAGATATGCTGTGTGTTTTGAGTAGGGGTGAGATATGGACATTTTCTGTGAGAATAGACTTCAGGATCCTGGGGCTGTTTGTCTACAATAATCTTACCTTTGAGTTAGTCACCAAGCCCTAGTGTTTCAGTTTACTCTTTACCTAACCCTTAGAAACCTTCATCCCTCCTTCCTCCCTCTCCTCCCCCCTCTCTCTCCTCTTTCTCTCCCCCCCCCCCCCTTTCCTCTTCTCTGCCCTTCTACCCTCTTCGCTGCCCCTCTACCTCTGCACAATAAACCTCTCCCATGTGGAACCACAAAAAAAAAAGAAGAAGCCTTCATCCCCGAAACATCCTGGGACTAAGATAGCCAGGAGATTTAGCATCTGTCAGGCTATTCAACTTCTCTGCTGCTGTGGAGGACGGTAGCAGTCCTTGGAGATCAAGGCGTGGGTAAGCACACCTTAGGGATCTCATTAATGTGGCAGGAAGCCAGTGTGCTCTCTGCTGCTACCATACCCGCAACTCAACACTCAGGCATACAGTTTTACATGGTACAGAGCTATCCTCCAGGGTTTAGGTAGTGAGAAGAACATTTAGTCCTGGTAGTGGGTGGGTTGGTTTGCATTTGAGGCAGGTTCCCACTGTGTAACCCTGGCTGGCTAGTAACTCAAAGAGATCCACCTACCTCTGCCTCTCAGATGTAGGAAGGGATTGATTATAGGCCTGTACCATCATGCCCAGCCTGGTTGTAATTAATTAATTAATTTCTCTCTTTCTCCTCTTTTCTCTCCCTCTCCCTCTCTCCCTCTCTTCCTCTCTCCTTCACTCTGTTCCACAGCTCAAAGCCGTGCATGAGCAGCTTGCAGCCCTATCACAGCCCCAGCAGAACAAACCAAAGAAAAAGGAGAAGGACAAGAAGGAAAAGAAAAAGGAAAAGCACAAAAAGAAAGAAGAAGTGGAGGAAAATAAAAAAAGCAAAACCAAGGAACTTCCTCCTAAAAAGACAAAGAAAAATAACAGCAGCAACAGCAATGTGAGGTCTGTGTTTCCCAGTTTTTCCATCTTTGGGAGTGGTGATCCCAAAAAATGCTTGGTAGGGAGGAAGACAACCCTGTTGGCTTCAGTCACCAGTCTGGGTTGGTGCCCTATCATACACACTTAGCTGTTCCTTCCCCCTCAGTTTTTTCCCTTAACATGCTTTGGTGACTCAGTGCTTGACCAGAGAGGGCACAGTAGGCAGCCATTATGCAGTTGCAGCTTCTGTAGCCCGCCCAAGTTCACTCTGGTCTTTCTGGTCGTTCCCTGTTGAGAGCGGGAAGTCACTTAACCACATACATTCTGAGGGATTTGTGCAGCTTTTGTCAGGGAACCCATTCTTAACTGTAAATCTCATCCCTTCATAGCAAGAAGGAACCAGTACCCACGAAGACCAAGCCGCCTCCCACATATGAATCAGAAGAGGAGGACAAGTGTAAGCCCATGTCTTATGAGGAGAAGCGGCAGCTAAGTCTAGATATCAACAAACTTCCTGGTGAGAAGCTAGGCCGTGTAGTACACATAATTCAGTCGAGGGAACCATCACTTAAAAACTCCAACCCCGATGAGATTGAGATTGACTTTGAGACCCTGAAGCCATCTACACTACGAGAGTTGGAGCGATATGTCACCTCCTGTTTGCGGAAGAAAAGGAAACCTCAAGGTATAGTTGAGAACTCTTGGTATAGGGGTCCTTCCCATGGAAACCCTCAACTCTCTTCTGACTTAGCACTCTACAATGAAGCTACACACACACAGAGGGAGGGAGGGTGCGGCGGAGAGGAAGAGAGAGTGAGTTATGAATTCTATGTGTTTACCATAGAAACCCTAAGAATGACACTGCACCAGACCCTGGATTGTCATGCCTTTCTAGGCCTCTTTGGTGGCTGGCTGAAACCTACCTGAATCAGCTGTTTTTTGAGACTTGCTCTGAGTAGAAGCTGTTTTCATCTCTAGTTGTTAGCCATACAGTTTTCTCCAAAAATGATCTCTCACCTCAGTTGAGGTGAGGCCAGGAGAAAGAGGTGTCTGGCTGTCCTTTTAACTGGTGTTCGTTCAGTACTGAGCCCCACCTTGCTAGCAGAGGTGATGCCCACCCCATCCCTGCCATCAGCCTTCCAGACACCTCTTTTATCTTATGCCTCACATTGGCATGTAACTTTCCACTTAGTACTAGAGGATTTAGTTAGCTTAGGATGTGTGTCAAAATATTTTTTATATACTGCTTTCTTAGCCTGTGCTAACTTCTAAGTCCTCAGAACTTTGCTCTGAATCCCCTGAATCTGATATTCGGTGCTTTACTCTCGCAACTTAACAGGAAAGCTTTGAGAACCCTGGAACTCTGAGACTCTCTTTGCTTGTTTTGCTGTGCTCTGGGCACAGCAGATAACCTGTTTGAAAAAATTACTGCTCACTGCTCTTCCTGGTCTTCTGAGTCTATGAGAGACCATTCAGAGGGTATTATAAAAGAGCTTGATGAGGCCTTGAAATTGCAACACAATGCTATGTTTCAGCTAGTGTGGAGTGGACTACCAATGAGAACCTTGGAACTACTCAGAATCTGGGTTGGTAGTTGTTGTCAGGAGCAGTCTTTAAGCCTACAGGGTTTAGACTTCTCACTGGTCCTTCCTCTGGGTAGTTGGGAATACACTGTGGCTAGCAGCAACTGTCTGGGTTGGTATCCTTTCTGATGCAGTTCTGTTATTTGGGTTGCAGCTGAAAAAGTTGACATGATTGCTGGTTCTTCCAAGATGAAGGGATTCTCATCCTCTGAGTCGGAGAGCACCAGCGAATCTAGCTCCTCTGACAGTGAAGACTCTGAAACAGGTTAGCTGATTCTTGTTTAAACATCTTATCAAACTACACCACTCATCCCTGGTACTATCTCAGTCCTTTGTCCAGCCCAGAGTTGATGGCCACTGAGAACTGCCTGGGCTCTTCTGTCCACCCATTCATCACGTTAACTTCTCCCTGCAGAGTGGCAAGATCCCCAGTGTAGCAGCACTCTATTCTCTCCATCTGGGTAGTGGGTAGACCTTGAGGACTGCAGGTATTGGGGGTCCCATCAGCCTTGGGTTGGAATATCCCCACTCCCCTTCCAGTATTCTGGCCTTGTAGTTGTCATGGAACTACATTTTAGCAGAGTAGAGCCAAGCCACCTATATCTGACAGCCTGCATGATCAGTCTGTTTTGAGCTCTGTTGTCTGTGGCCTGAGCTTACATTATGGAAAAAGCCATTTTCTTCCTTTCCACAATGTGTTTACTGCTGTTTTGTGTTGTCTGTTCCCTGATCTGCTTTAACTACATGTATGTCCTGCTCTTCTACTGATCCCTGTTCTCTGTGGGCCTCTATAATGGTGTTCAGTTCCTTTGTTCTGAGCACCAGTTACTCTGGAGTTGCTCTGGAGGTGAGGGCAGGTGGTAATGATGGGAACAGATTGCTTTCCCAGAAGTGTACTTTTCTTTAGTTTTCTCACATTGACCTCAAGGGAAAGATGGGGAAGACGGCAGGCATGGTGTACTTAGGTTGCCTGATGCATGGTCATGCGAGTGCTGTTACCTCTGGGCGGGGCAGGTTCCATTTGCTGAGAAGATAAAGTCCACTATGAGCTAGCCCTGGGGTCTCAATGTGTGAGGTCTATAGTGGCCTGTGGAGGAAAAGGCTCCTGGCAGTCTTCCATGGATCTTTGACTTGTGGATCATGTCAAGGAAAGTCAAGGCTCCCTTACAACAGCAAGGATGAGCTTTGTTGTCTCACACTGTACACAGAAACTGGGAGTTAGAGGGAGGAAACATTTTTTTGTGGGCCATGGAGTAGGCTTGGGCCTTCCCTGAACAGGTCTCTGTACTGCCTTTTACTTGATGAGCAATGTATTTACAAAGAAAATGTAATCCATTAAATGGTTTGTTCTGCATTTGTTCCGCAGCATGTGCAAATTAGATGGTCTCCCCCCCCCCCCCCCCCCATTTATTATTTTCCCTGTTCATTCTAAAATACCTTGCCTCACATTCCCATGAACCAGCAGGGGGAGCTGCATCCTAGGCCTGCTGGGAAATGCTGGCCCTGAGCCATTCCTTGAACTGGGGCCACCACCTTGAGCAGGGTGAATGGGGTGAATAGATGTATTCTTAGGGCTCCATTAGCATTCTTGGTGGTCACTGACTTTTCACTTTTATTGCCAGTCAAGCTTTAGATTTGCCTTTCCTCTGTTTTCTCTCTTTCTTTTTGGGGGGAGGTGGGGGCGGGGTGTTGTATTTTCTAGATTGTCCCTCCTAAGATTTTGCAGCCTTCTTTTCTAAGAATCCAAGTGTTTAAATGACAATCCCAGAGACTGACCCTAACCTGATGCTAAACATCTTGGCTTACCTTTGGGATCTTAGAGGACCCTGACCCCACACACAAGTATTTTTGAGCCACTGCCCCCATATCCCTCTTCTTTGAGTGGTAGTCCTCCTATGGTCCCACATGAGTGCCCTCCATCTGTCTTTCCTTGATGGCTGTCATGATGGCATTTCCAGCAGCTTTTTGCTACTGTTACAGAAAGAAAACTTTTTTTTCCCCTAACCCGCCTCTTAAGTAGAAAGCTTGTGCAACAAGTAACCCGAGAGCCCTGGGAACGGCTGGCCTGGCGGGAAGGAGGGTGGGGTTTAAAGTCACGGAGCTGCTGATCACAGACTTCTAGGCCTTGGCTATGGACCCTGACCATTTTGGCTGCCTGGGCTGAACCTCTCCTTCATTCCAGATGATATCCTTCCCAGTTTTGGCTGGCCTCCACTTGTCTTCGTTCAGACCACTAGTTTTTATTTCCTACTATGTACAGAGTGCTGTCTTGTGAAGCTGTTGACATGAGCTTTTGTTTTAGAACCCCACATAAGACACAAAAAGACATGGTCGTCCATGGACACGTGCATATCCCAGTAAAACATCTTCTGTCTCCTCATACCACACAGGTACTGCAGTTTGTGGTATTTGGAGTGCAGAGGTAGGTGAATGCTCTAGTAGCTGATCTCCTGGGTCCAGGAAGCCCAGCCATCTCAGCCTCTCTAACAAGTGGTGCTACCATGTCAGGAGACCAAGGTAGAGATGGTGGAAGATGGTTCACTTTGGTCTTTGGGTGTAGTTTATGTTTTTCATGTTCTTATTTTTCTACTTGAATTAAAGCTAAAATTTCTCATGGGGCCTATTTTTGTTATTTGTTCTAAGGGTCAGTTGTACTGCCATGGCCCCGGTGATACAGATGATCTAAAGTAACTGAAGAGAAGCATTCAGTAAGGGCTAGAGGTGCACAAGAACACATAGGGTTAGACCACACTGACGATGGCTGGGATGCTTTACTGGCTGGATTCCAGCCGCTATGTGATCCTCCATGTGTAGCAGCTGCACCAGTGGCCCTTCGTGACAGACATTTGTCTTGAACCCAGTTATTTGTAGTTGGGCTGTTCTGTTTTTCATTGAGCTTTGACTCTAGCTTGAGTCTGGAACTGCTTACTGGTTCCGTGTTAGAATAAACAGAATAAGTCCCAGGTGTAACTCCCTTCAACTTTAGGAAGTCTTCAAACTTGAGCGGGGAAAGTCGGTGTAAGACACTGTGGCTCTCCTTTCCCAGAACTCCCAGTCACCAGTATAGAATCAGATCATCCTTCATAAAATTCTTTCATTATATTGCTAATATCTGGTTCTCCTCATTAATTTTCCACAGGTCTTTATGAGTATAGGTAGCTACATAGCTGATTATGTACATCCACTCTGGAGTCACCCCTATAGTGTGCCTCAGCTGCCTGGCCTGGAGTGGGATTGGAGCCATACAGTGAGAAGGCTCTGGAAGCGCAGCCTGTTCATGCAAGAGCACGGTCCAGCTATTTTAGTCTTACTTCCTTTTCCCAGGATTGGAACATGTGGGTGTTCCTTAATAGCTCCAGGGTAAAGAGGAATGCGTGGTGTTTTGGAAAGGCTGGAGCTGGGAAGTGCAGACAGGGGCAGTGAGACACACTCTAGAGGCTCTGATCAGGGAGCCAGCTTCAGCTCCCTGGCCCCAAGATCTTTGAGACTCTTCCCTTCAGGGGTATAGTGATCCTGCTGTCAGAATGTGACAATTACTTCAAAAAGGGGTAAGGCCTCTTGAGAGTAGAAAACGTACTGAGCCAGGTGGCACCTCCAGAAGCACAGGAGTTTGAAGGGATTGATTGGGGCTTCCCCAGGGTGAGGGCCAGCTTTGGAATGTGGCTGAGTGGGCGGGGTTTTCCCAGGCATGTTCTGGGACTAGGGATTGTAACATTTATAATTCCAGCAGTGGCGCCACTCTGCTACATGTGGGAACCAGTCCAGACCCCTCTCTGGACCAGAAGCCATATTGGATGTCCTGAAAAAGGATGGAAAGGACAAGGCCTCTTTGACCTCTTCCTTCCCTCAACAATTGTTATGTCACCAATTTGCTTTTAATAGAGATGTGGAAATAGACAGAAATGGCTCTGCTCTATGCCTTCCTCAGTGGGAAGTTTTTTTTAGTTGGGGGCTTTTCTTCTCTGACCACTCTATGAGAAAGGGTTGGTATTTTGCTTTTCTGAAAAACTGTTAGCTGGTTCCTGATGACTTTTGACACACCTGGCTGGTGAGATAGCTTGGGGTCAGTGAGCACCTCTCACATGTAAGAGGGACTTCAGGAGTAAAGAAAATACCAGTATACATAGTCAGGGGACATGGAACTCATTAGCAGAATCAGTTTTGTTTAGAAGTGCAGACAAGCTTCAAACAATTTTAGAGACTTGTACATACACTGAGGCCTTTCTATGGTGTAGATTTATCCATCCCTGCCAAGGCAGGCCAGTCAAGGATGGGGCTCTTGGTTTCCAACAAGGTTTTCTTGAGCCCTTTCAGTCACTAGGGCACAGAAGCTGGCCCAGTCTGCAATTCTTCTGTTCTTGTAACTTGAACGGTGCATTCCACACCATTCTCTCACACTGACTGGTTTCTTTCTCCCTCTATTAGGTCCTGCCTAATCATTGGACACGGACTCTTAATAAAACGGTCTTCAGTTCCAGATTCCTTCCCAGCGAGCTATAGCTTAAGTCCCATTTTCTTCTGTGAAAGGGACAGGACTCCATCAAGTTATGGAATTGCTCAGAGCCCTGGGCCTATCCCCTGGGGTGGATTAGTCATGTCCAGCAGCACACACCTAGTTTCACCTTCAGGAAGGCTGCCTGGCTGGCCTGCTGCCTGGGCCTCTCTGTACAAAGACTGCCTGGCTATCCTGCCCAGCCTCCCTGGTCATCTGGGGTCCTCTGGGTGGGTGGCATCTCCTCGAGGGTGATAATAATCCTCCTCTATGCATACATGTGGTGCTGCTCTGTGTGCAAAGCCTGATACAGTGTGTTTCCTCTCTTCGTCCCTTCCATCTTTTTCTGAGACTCCAGACCTGGCAGTGACTTTAGCCCAGGAAAGCTAATTCACCCTGAGGATGAACATTGTGACCTCCCATGTGGGGCCACCCTGGTTGGCATGATCAGATGGAAGCTGTGACCAGCTTTACCTGGCACATAGCCTCCTGAATTCTCCTTCAGTCTCTATTGTTCCCGTAGAGTACTAAAAGTTCAAGTAACCCAGTGAACACTTCCCCAAGTTCTTTGGTCTTCTCTCCTCATCACAAAAGAAAAATAAATACCTTTCAAGGTTGCTGGGGAGGGACATGCAGTCCCACTGCCAAACCAGGTCAGGATCTGGGAAGTGGGCAAGAAAAATAACATGGCTACTTGTGAACTGCCTACAGTGCCTCAACAAGTTCCGTTGCCATCACGGCTATCCTCATCTTTAGCTTCCAATAATGACAGCAGCTATGGAGGCAAGAATAGACCATATCATCCAAACCTTTCCAGAAACAAACCAAAGTAGGCTGGGTTGTTTGTTTGTTTGTTTGGGGTTTGTTTTGTTTTGTTTTTCTTCCCTGAAAACTGGCCCTGGCCCTTTTTTTTTTTTTTTTAATCACAGATCTAGCACCCCATCAGAAAACTGCCTGACATAAAAAGCCCCATTTAGTGGGTTCTTTCTGTCTTTTTTCTTTTTTTCCTTAATGTACTTCTGAGAGAACTGTCTCAGACACCTTGGAGCTTGTCTTCCCCTGGGGCTAAAATGAGACTGCGGTGGTGCCATGTACCTTCCCAGATTCCGGAGTTTCCATATTCAAGGGTTGCTTGCTGCCCTCTATCTGATATGGCCTTTGGGTCTCAGACTCCCTAGAACATCCAGTGACCTCCCCCACCCCACCCCAAGATGCTGCTGCTGAGTTCTTAGGCCATTCCAAGTCCTCTGTGTGTCTAGCTTCAAGATAGCTCCTTTTGCCAAATGTACTATTTTGAGCTGCCCTTTGGCCTGTGCCTGACGTATTCCCAATGAACTTGGCTTGGCTGGAATTGGGGGGAGGGGAGACTTCTTGCCCAGAGATTCCCACAGGACAGTTGGGAAAACTGTTGGCATTATCTTTCTGGGAAGCTTTTGCTATCTTGGACCAAATGGTGGCCTATATTCCCACCGTATCTTGGCTATGTGCCTCCCTTTCCCCTCCCAACACCCTGTCTACACACGTGCATACATACAGGGCAACTTTCCCTGTAGAGTACTCTTTGCTATCCTGAATCCCATCCCTGGCTATGTGTGCCTACTGTGATAGGAACACTCAGGACCTGTTGAACTTGAAAGATCTTTAGACTTAAAAGTTGTACTTGGTACCCTGGAAACACAGCCAGAAAGGACAGTGTCCCACCTGTTCTTCCTTGTTGGTAGTTTTCTGTTCCCGGGCAATGGGAGGTCCCCTTGGAAAGCCTTAGTATACCAGCTGACTGTGGGATCCTGTTGGGGAGCCAGCAAGGACAGTGGAGGGCTTCTCTCCTTAATTGCCCTGCCCTTAAACCTGTCTCCTTCATTCAAGTGGGGCCGGGCTGGGGTTGAAATCAGTGTTTTAATCCAAGTTTACAAAAATCATTTTACTTTGTACAATACCATCCTATGTAAAGATGAAATTTGTGTTGGAGTCTAAGATTGTTATGGAATAAAGATGACACAGTGTTTGAGGCCATCTCCATGTAACCCTTTCTAGAGAGTTTTGTGTGGGGGTGTCTGGGCTGGTGTGTCATGAAGCTGTGCACTTACTGTCTTGTCTTCTTACTGGTAACCCAACCCAAGGATTGGGCTATAGGAGCTACATAGGGCTGCCTCGCAACACATTTCAGCTCCACTAGTCTCACCTGGGCCCAGAGGGCTGCCTGGTACGTCCATTTCCACTCTGAAGATGAGTCCCAGAAGACTCCTGTGACCTTTGCAGTTCCGCTGAGATTTCCTAGAACCCCTTTGTCCACTGCTCTTGGTCCCATGCCTAGTCTTGTAGTCCATAACTGAAGGCAGGTGGTGAGAGGAAGTATTTTCCCTTTGTGTGAGTAGGAAAACAATGTTCAGTGTTATTAGACACGAGGAAGGAAGCAAGCCTCGCTCCTACCCAGACATCTCCCCACTCAGTTCAGCATCTGGTGCCATCTCCAAAGCTTTTCACCTGTGATAGAGCAGAGTGGTTCAGCTTCATCTCCTGGAGCACACTCAGCATTTTTGTAGGGCAGCTCTCCCCAAATCCCTGTCTATCACCCTGCCCACTCCACTCTTCTTACAATGACACCGGAAATGCTAATAGAGAAGCCTGTCTAATGGCTTTTCCAGCACACACACACACACACACACACACACACACACACACCAATCCTGAATCATTGGTCTTTAACTGTTGTGTATCCCCTGTCATACAAGTTCTTCTGGTGAGTTCTGCAGCTGGTGCTGTTTCTACATTCTAAATAGTCAAATGCCTAGCCCTGATTCTACAAATCTTTCCAACAGTCCCCTTTTGAATGTCTTCCTTGTAAGAAGCTCTCTTGCAAATTTCTTCTACTGACCCCCAAGGAGTTGTAAGAACTCTGCTTTCTGGCATCCAAATTTGGGCTCAGCCTTGGGTCTCATGAGCTAGGTGTCCTCATTTGTGTGAGGACATGTTTGTGGCTGCTGAGGTCTGTGCCTGTGTTTTGTCAGTACTGCGTGGAGTGGTGCGCTCTTGCAGGGTACAGGGTGCCATCATTCTGTTGAATGCTGCACCTCAGGGACTGTACACTTCACAGCACAGCCATGAGCAAGAGCTGGGGTTCTGACAAGGTGCTTGGGGAAGGCCAGAACAGACACAAAAGTGACTTCTAGTCACAGTTACCTGAAAGGCTCAGCCTCCAACCTGGTTGATTGGTATTTGTATTGTTTGTCAGCCCAAGAGTACTGGCCAAGGTGTTATCCCTCTCCTGGAGTATCCAGTTGCCAAAAATTCCCTATAAACTCTTAGATGGAGGCAGAGGTATGAACTTAGGTTTTTAACCAGCTTAACAGAGAAAGGCACCCTTGCACACATACAGCATTGGCCTTCAGCCTCTTAAGGAGCCAGGATACACATTGCCTTCTTTCTGTGCACGTCGACTGTCCAGAGAAGGGTCACTGACATCTGTCTTGTCCAAGGAAGAGAAAGGGGGCCAGTGCTATCTCTTTGGCAGTGAGCCCCTGCCGTGTTTGTTCATGGTCATTCTGGGGAGGATATCCTGTCCCTTAACCATAACCAAAAGGTATCCCCTCTGTGGTCTCATCCAGGGTCACTTTCCTTTCCCACTCTATGGCTCCGGTCAGAGTTAGGCTTTCGAAGTCCCAGCCTCATCTCCTTACTCTGAGGCAAGGACCACCTGAGCACACAAGTCTACCAGAGACCCTAGATTGCTGACTCAGCTTTGTGGGTCCTGATTGGTTGCCCTCAGTATTTGGATGAAGCCTTGTTCTCAGCTTGTCTCAACTGGGGTCGTTGCAAATATCCAGAGTTATTCCAGAACGTGGCAAGTTATAACACAGAGTGTGCTGACACTCTCAGCCAAGGTATGACTCGTGAAATGGGGAGATGGTGAAGTCTCAAGCCTTGCCCTTTTCTTATGCCTGTGGTCTGGAGCTTGTTAAGGCATTTTCAGTCACAGTTCCTTGGAAAAGCTACAGGTAGATGGATAGGTGACACGCCACACATCTTTTTCTCCCTATGATGGCCCAATTCAGATGCATTTTCAGTGTTACCAACCCTTGTCCTAAATGCCCCATGTCCATGTCTTCTTCGTCCAAGGCCAATTCATGATCTCTTGCCCAGAGCCTCACTACTTTTTCTTTTCTCTGCAGAGATGGCTCCCAAGTCAAAAAAGAAGGGGCACACTGGGAGGGACCAGAAAAAGGTATGTGCTTCACTGGTATCTCCTCCTTCAGTGGTAGCTGGCTGAGCCGGTACTGTGGATCTGATGCAGGCTGATTTCTCCTGTCTGACATCAGCCCGGGTGCCTCTCTGTCTGCCTGCAGCATCATCACCATCACCATCCACAGATGCAGCCAGCCCCAGCTCCTGTGCCCCAGCAGCCGCCCCCACCTCCACAGCAGCCTCCTCCACCCCCACCTCCGCAGCAGCAGCAGCAACCTCCACCCCCACCACCTCCGCCCTCCATGCCACAGCAGACTGCCCCAGCGATGAAGTCCTCGCCTCCCCCCTTCATCACTGCCCAGGTCCCCGTCCTGGAACCACAGCTGCCAGGCAGTGTCTTTGACCCTATTGGTCACTTCACTCAGCCCATCTTGCACCTGCCGCAGCCGGAGCTGCCTCCTCACCTGCCCCAGCCACCTGAGCACAGCACTCCACCCCATCTCAACCAGCATGCTGTGGTCTCTCCTCCAGGTGAGCCATGGCTATCTCTCCTTTTGCCACCTTGGTTCTACTGCATCATCATCAGTTACTCTGAGCATCCTCTTCAGTGATTGAGTCGGTTGCTTCTCTGGGATACGACTGATGTGCCGGAAGATTGTAGTTTAATTCTTTGGGGCCAGGCATTACGTTAGATCAGCAAAAATTGGACCTGTCTGCAGCCCTGGTTTAGGGCATGGAAGAGACATACTCATTTTCATCATTAACCCTGTGGGATTTGGAGAACATGGATGGAAGGGAAGAGACGGAGAATTGGGGATGTTTACTCTCTTGACAAGCTGATGAAAGTCTGTGAGCAGATATCAAAGGCCTGTAGTGGGGCCTGAAGGTCTGTGCAGAAAAAGGAGGAAAGGTCAGGGACACAGAATATAGGGCA
This sequence comes from Mus caroli, assembly GCF_978045245.1. Lineage (NCBI taxonomy): Eukaryota > Metazoa > Chordata > Mammalia > Rodentia > Muridae > Mus > Mus caroli. Next base: position 61,636,080 of record NW_028227273.1, read on the forward strand.
GGATGGCTAAGGAAGGCCTGCAGGCCTCCTGAGAGCTGTCTTCTTGTACTGTCTGTAGAAGCTTGTGGACCAGAAGAACAGAAGGTGGGCTTGATATTAGGACAAGGTCAGGGTAGACAGAAACACCAATCCAGAACCAAAGGAACTAAAGCTTCATGTCTATTTTGTTTGTTTGTTGTTTATTCCAGCTTTGCACAATGCGCTGCCCCAACAACCATCTCGGCCCAGCAACCGAGCTGCTGCTCTGCCCCCAAAGCCTGCCCGACCCCCAGCTGTGTCCCCTGCCCTGGCCCAGCCCCCCCTGCTCCCACAACCACCTATGGCTCAGCCCCCCCAAGTGCTGCTGGAGGATGAAGAGCCACCTGCCCCACCCCTCACCTCCATGCAGATGCAGTTGTACCTACAGCAGCTGCAGAAGGTGCAGCCTCCCACACCACTACTCCCTTCCGTGAAGGTGCAGTCCCAACCCCCACCGCCTTTGCCGCCTCCACCCCACCCTTCTGTGCAGCAGCAGCAGCAGCTCCAGCCACAGCCACCACCACCACCACCTCCTCAGCCACAGCCACCACCCCAGCAACAACACCAGCCTCCACCACGACCAGTTCACTTGCCATCCATGCCCTTTTCTGCTCATATTCAGCAGCCCCCACCACCCCCAGGACAGCAACCTACTCACCCACCCCCAGGACAGCAGCCCCCCCCACCACAGCCTGCCAAGCCCCAGCAAGTCATCCAGCATCACCCTTCCCCCCGGCACCACAAGTCAGACCCCTACTCAGCTGGTGAGTAGTCCCCTTGCTTATACGGGGGGGGGGGGGGGGGGCGGGGGGTGTCTTACTCTAACAATGCACTGTTAGTTGTGGTTCAGGCTTCAGTGAGTTCAGAGCCAAACCCTGGTAGGCACTGTGTAATTGGAGTATCATGCCTCTGTTCCGTATTTATCAGGCTGTTTGTCTTGTTCACAAGCAGAAATAATTCAGAAAGAAACCTTCCTTGACTGGCAGGAGCCAGTCAAGGCACCATATCTAAACATTCAGGATCAGGGAACGTTTCTTAGAGGTGACCCTGATTTAAGCAGGGGATAATTTGGTAAACAAGTTGGGAGTTAGAGAATAGTTTGGGGAATAGCCAATCTCTGCACTGAACCCTGCGAGTCCCAGGTGGCATTGATTGGCCCATGTAGGTGAATATGGCTGGGACATAAGCAGAATCGACTCAGGAACCTGTCTGTCTGTAGTGCAGACTTTCCATTCATCAGCAGTGTTGTTTGGGCCATACCCTTTGGTTTTTATGGCACATTTGACTTTCAGTTGTTGATAACCAAAATGCTCTGCCCATCCCTGACTAGACAATGTTCCAGTCAAAGCTTACAGCAACATCTTACCTTTGCGGGTCAGGTTCCTGGGCTCAGCACTGTATATACACCATGTTGTTTGCATGGGGTTGAATTAAACTAAGTGCTGCCTGCAAATTGAGCATCAAAGTAGGGCTGTAACTGCTCCTATACTTAACACACGCTACCAAGGGGCAAACAAATTGTTGCATGCCCTGAGCTGGGTGCAGCTGTTGGTTCTCTCTGGGCCTGGCCACCCATCTGGCTGTGCTGATCTCATCCTTTGGAAGGAAGGTAGAGAACCAGCTTTGGGCACCCTAGGCCAACAACTTACAACCTCCCTCTACTTTGTCTTAGGGCCCCACCTAAGATCCCTAAGGAGTCATATGAGTTGGAACCTAGCTGACAGCTCGGGGGCCAAAAACCAAGTTGTCAGAGACACAGATGGGCACCCAACCAATTCCCAGCACCATCCTTGAACTGCTAGGCCAGCTCTCCAAAGCTACCAGCAAAACCATAGACCAGAGAGTCTTCTGTTGTTCAGATCAGCCTCAACAGGTGCACTTGATAGCACTAACACAGCCAACACACTGTCACAGACATTTATTTACCTGTGAACTACAGACACGTGGAACCAGGGTCCTGATAAGCTGGGATGTAAGAAAAGAAAAAAATCTGACAGAATGCAGCCTACTGGTCTTTGCTGCTGGCCCAACAGTGGAGCCAAGGGTCTGCCCACATAAGATATTATGGTCTTCTTTGGGTCTGCCAAAATAGGTATATTACACTGGAGGAGAGGGATATTATCAGAGTAAGATCGTATACTAGTATGGTGGCTTAGAAGTGGAACCTGGAGGACTACTCTGGACTATAGCTAGCTGAGCTATGACAGGTGGCACAGCCCCTTTCTAGCTGGGATTCAAGTAGAGAACAAACTACATGGGAATGTACGAGACTCAGCTTCTCCAGTTCCCCAGGAAGGAAGGCCATGTCGTATCCTTACCCAGTTATAGTAGATACTGTAGGTTTTCATTCTTTCAGCTTCTTTGGACCACATGATATTCCTTTTATTATTCTCTTCTCAAGATCCCAGCGGCCCAGGGCTAGTAGCCTGCACACCAGCTCTCTGACACAGCTCTTGTCCCCTAGGTCATCTGCGTGAGGCTCCCTCTCCGCTTATGATACATTCCCCTCAGATGCCACAGTTCCAGAGCCTGACCCATCAGTCTCCTCCCCAGCAAAACGTCCAGCCTAAGAAGCAGGTAAAGGGCAGGGCTGAGCCACAGCCCCCAGGGCCAGTCATGGGCCAAGGCCAGGGATGCCCACCTGCCTCACCGGCTGCCGTGCCTATGCTGTCCCAGGAGCTGCGACCACCTTCAGTCGTCCAGCCCCAGCCCTTGGTGGTAGTAAAGGAGGAGAAGATTCACTCACCAATCATTCGCAGCGAGCCTTTCAGCACCTCACTTCGACCAGAGCCCCCCAAGCACCCAGAGAACATCAAGGCCCCAGTCCACCTGCCCCAGCGTGAGTGTCCTCTCTGCCTGCATCTTGGTAACCTGTGTGCCTTCCAGGTGACCCAGACTCACATATTGTTTCTCAATTCTAGGGCCTGAGATGAAGCCTGTAGACATAGGGAGGCCTGTGATCCGGCCTCCAGAACAGAGTGCACCCCCACCAGGGGCCCCTGACAAGGACAAACAGAAGCAGGAGCCAAAAACACCAGTGGCACCCAAAAAGGTAAGGGGGGTGGTAGGTGCTTCAGTGCTCTCATCTTATGGCGATTACTTTGGTTGGGCATAAGCTTCTTGACGTACCCTGTGCAGCAGGCCCTCACCTGCCTCTTGACCTCTACCTATATAGGACCTGAAAATAAAGAACATGGGCTCCTGGGCCAGCCTGGTACAGAAGCATCCGACCACCCCATCCTCCACAGCCAAGTCCTCAAGTGACAGCTTTGAGCATTTCCGCCGTGCTGCTCGGGAGAAGGAGGAGAGGGAAAAGGCCCTGAAGGCTCAAGCTGAGCATGCAGAGAAGGAGAAGGAGCGGCTGAGGCAGGAGCGCATGAGGTGGGCTGGGGTCCATGCAGGGCACTGGGGCTCCCAGGGCCATACTGGGCTCCAGGCTGACCTGGGGCCCCGCTCTGCCCAGGAGCCGAGAGGATGAAGATGCGCTGGAACAGGCACGTCGAGCCCATGAGGAGGCACGACGGCGCCAGGAGCAGCAGCAGCAGCAGCAGCAGCAGAGACAGGAGCAGCAGCAGCAGCAGCAGCAGGCAGCTGCTGTGGCCGCTGCCTCTGCCCCCCAGGCCCAGAGCTCCCAGCCCCAGTCTATGCTGGACCAGCAGAGGGAGTTGGCCCGGAAACGAGAGCAGGAGCGGAGGCGCAGGGAGGCAGTGAGTAGGGGGACCTGGTGGGAACTTTTGGGCGGGAGTCTACCGTGGAGATTCTGGGAATAAAGGTCCTAGGACCCAGGGAGAGAAGAGTAGGCAGTGAGCCCAGGATGGGTGTAAGGGAACAGCACTGGAGCTATGCACATGCAGTATGGGGAGCAGGTGGGGCAGGGTACCCCAAACTCAACTCTTCCTCCTTCTTCCCCCTCCAGATGGCAGCTACAATTGACATGAATTTCCAGAGTGATCTTTTGTCAATATTTGAAGAAAATCTTTTTTGAGAGCACCCAGGTGACTTCTGACTTTTTCTGGCAAAAATGTTGACTCTCCATCCATAGTGTTAGGGGCGGCCGTGGAAGCAGCAGCAGCCAGGGATGTCTCTGGGCCTGGCTCTCCTGCATGCTGTGCCCGGGGCAGGCCTGACGGGCGGGCAGCTGAGGATCGCAGAGCCCATCTGCCTTACAGCCAGCCGGACAGACGTCCTACTACATGTCACCCCGTCAGAGGACGTCAGTTCAGGGCACGTCTCAATATGAGTCAAGTGCCGGCTGGACCTGAGGCCTGCTTCCCCGCGTGCGGGGCAGAGGCCCTTCTCTGCGCCAAATGTCTGACTACACAGTATACACAGGACATTGTTGCTGCCGCCACCGTGACTGGTTTTCTGTCCCTGAGAACATGACGTTTGTGACGTCCTACCCATTGGGAGTCCTTCACACCCCAGCCATCGCTGCCCACTCCCAGGAGGCCAGGGCAAGCCTGTGTGGACTGGAGCAGCAAGGCACTGGCCCACCCCTTGCTGGCACTGACTTTGCCTTGAACAGACCCTCTCCCCTCCCCCACAAGCCTTTAATTGAGAGCCGCTCTCTATAAGTGTTCGCTTGTGCAAAAGGGAATAGTGCCGTGGAAGTGTGTGTCCATGGCAGTTTGGACAGGGGTGACTGTTCACATGTATGGACAGGCCTCGCCTGGGGAGTAAGGCCACCAACCAAAGTCAGTTCCTTCCCACCTGTGTTTCTGATTTTGTTTTGTTTTATTTTTTTCCTATATATATATATTTTTTGTTGTTGTTGAATTCTATTTTATTTTTAACTCTCTTCTCCTCAGACACAGTGGCACTGCTTATCTCCAAATGGTGTGATCGTCTCCTCAGTGAGCGGCGGCTCCCACTGCGCTGTGGGTAGTGTGTGACTGTGGCTGTACTGTATAGTGAACATAGTTGGCATATCTTTGTTTGAAGTTTGTTGGTGATTCCACCAAACTGGTGTAAAAAAACAAAAACAAAAAAACCCACAAACCACCCAAAACTCACAAAAAAAATCCTGCTTGTATTCAGTTTCAAACTTTATTAGTCTCATTTTTAATTATAAAACCAGAAAGCTGCAATTTCTTTTCCCTCTACCCCTTATTTGTTGGCTTCTTTGTTTTTTTATTGTCAAATCTGTTTGTTTTTACCAAGAAAGGGAGAGCCTGGGGAGGTCTACAGGCTTTGGTGGGCTGCAGACTGAGGCAGAGGTCCCCACCCAGTACCTGGTGAGACCAGTGTGCTGCGCCTTCCTTCCTATTAGTATTTTTGTTTCGTTTTGTTTTTAAATTGGAGCCCCTGGTGAGGTTACATGTGCCATGAGAACCCACTCTACACCATAGTGCTGGTGCCTCGGTGTTGGCCAAACTCTGGAGTCACTGACTGGTTTGACTTTCATGTGGTAAATATGCATTTGGTCTGTACTGATCATGGAATAAACACATCTCTCTTTTTTAATCCTGGTGTCTCCCTGAAATTTCTTTGTGAACCAACTAGGTATTCTAATTTGCTTAGGCTAGGCCCAGGTTCCCATGCACCTTTGTGTAAGACTTACCAACAGTTGATACAGAGCCACTCTCCAGTGGCCAGTCCTGCCTTTCCTGGGCAGGAGCTGCTTGGGCTCAGAGTTCCCCCACACTGAAGTTGTAATAGGGAGCCAGATACCCTGTAACTCCCTGGACTGGGTGGTGATGAGGCAGTGAGACCACATCCTCACTGAAGGTCCTACTCCATCCTAGTCCCTTCTTCACACAAGACTGGGGGCCACTTTTCCCACCATGCTTGCCTCTACCTAACTCCTAGTTTGATTTAAGCTCAGGGTTAACCACATACTCTTAGTTAATGTACACTTCCTCTAAATAGGATCTCTGTCCACACATATAACACATTTCCTCTGAGAAAGCCCCCAGATGGCTTCCCTGTCTCGAGCCCACTTGTTCACACATGCCCCCACACCCAAGAACAGTCTCTGATGTACGATAAATCATTATACGTATGCAGAGACAAGCTGACCGAAACATTTCTAGCGCTCTTGATCTGTTATCTCCTACTCCTCAACCTTCCGGAAAGGCCAAACCACAACGCAGGCACAGTTCTGGTACCCAGCCAGTACTCACCTCCCTGTCCGTAAGGCCCTGTCCTGCTCCAGAAATTTCATAGAGTACTGTGATAGAGCAATGGCAGTTTTATTCCTCTGAGGTGTCCTCTACCACATCCCACCCTCTCATGTGTTTCTCTTGTTCAGGTATTTCCCCATGCTGAGGTGGGGAAATGGTTTCAGCTGTACCTTCATGCTCAAGTTTTGAATGGCCTCCACACCTTCCTGATGGGTGTTAACTGGGTTGTAATTAGAACTGGGATCTATTTGATTTCTCTGACCATTTTCAAATCCTTCCTGCAGTACTAGACATCTTAGTCCTATACAAGAATAAGAGATGTGTACAAGCTCCCACTGTACTGTATGCACGGGTCGCTCGGCCAATAATTATGTCAGTGAATCTGAGACTTGTATTAAAATACTTTAGACATTTGTAGAACGGACTTCATAGACTTTTCACTTATATACTTAAAGGGTTTGTTTTGGGGTGTTTTTTTTTTTTTTTCTTTTTCTTTTTTTTTTTTTTTTTGTGCAGTTCTCATTGCAAAAATAAACATTTGTACTGAGTATAAAGTTAACCTCCTGTGGTTACTGATGTCTTTCTGAGTGTAGAATTGGAAAATGGATGTGAGTTGGGGGTTAGAGACAAGACTGCATAGTAGAGTTAAAGAAGGGAAGTTACTAGATGCCAATCAGCCACAAGAGCCAAGCTGGGGCTCAGGAGAGATCCTGGGAACTGGATTGTCAAAGAATTGATTTTAGCCGGGCGTGGTGGCGCACGCCTTTAATCCCAGCACTCGGGAGGCAGAGGCAGGCGGATTTCTGAGTTCGAGGCCAGCCTGGTCTACAAAGTGAGTGCCAGGACAGCCAGGGCTACACAGAGAAACCCTGTCTCGAAAAACCAAAGAATTGATTTTTATGAAATTAAAAATGAAACTAGGGGTTGGTGAGATGACTCAGCGGGTAAGAGCACTGACTGCTCTTCCGAAGGTCCTGAGTTCAAATCCTGACAACCACATGGTGGCTCACAACCATCTGTAATGAGATCTGGTGCCCTCTTCTGGTGTGTCAGAAGACAGCTACAGTGTACTTACATGTATAATAAAAAACTAATCTTTGGACCGGAACAAGCAGAGGTCCTAAAATTCAATTCCCAGCAACCACATGAAGGCTCACAACCATTTGTACAGCTACAGTGTAGTCACATAATATAAATAAATCTTTTTTTAAAAAAACTATAAAGTTAGCTGGGTGTAGTAGTGACTCATAATCCCAGTATTCAGGAGGGGTAGAGGAGGCAGGGGAAGTCTGAGTAGCCAGCCCCGCCCTACCCACCCCCCAAAAAGGAGAAAAGAAACAATACTGGTTAATCATGCAAGAAGGATAGGAAAGATGGCTAAGTCTTAGAATAATAAAAGCAGTGAAACTCTACTCACATGCACAGTTGACTAAAGCAGAACAATGTGTGTGGCCATTCACTGTGGGTATGATCATGGTCCTTCAACAGTAAATATCTAGTCACTAGCCTAGTAGCCTGTTTGGTAGTACAGAGGCATTTAGTTACTTGAAAAGGGATATGGCCCATCTGGTAGAGTGCTGACCAAGCATGCCTGAGGTTCTGGGTTCAATTGTAGCATCGCAGAAACCAGACATGCTAATGCGCCCCCGTAACTCTTAACACTCGGAAAGGAAAGGAAAGGAAAGGAGGCTCAAAAGTTCCTGGTAAAGTGTTTGAGACCAGCCCTAAGGTACACCGTCTCAAAGAACTAGCCATTCAGCCAGGCAGGCGTGGTGGCCTCTGGAGGCTGAAGCAGGATCCTGAGCAGTCGAGTAAGTAAGACCTTGTCTCAAAACTTTAGATACAGTTGGCGGTTCTAGTCCATCCTGAGCTACATAGTTGCAAGAGTCAGTCTGGGTGGGGGCATCCCTAATACATTGTAATGATTGCTTTTCTTTTCCTCCTTTTATTAAAGATAGATTATTTTCTCATATAATTCATATCCTGATTATATTTTCCCCTCCTATTTTCATTTCCTCCCTACCTCTTTTCCCCTGGATCCATTCCCTTTCTGTCACATTAGAAAAGAATAGACTTTTAAAAAATAACAAGGGCTGGTGAGATGGCTCAGTGGGTAAGAGCACCCGACTGCTCTTCCGAAGGTCCAGAGTTCAAATCCCAGCAACCACATGGTGGCTCATAACCATCCGTAACGAGATCTGACTCCCTCTTCTAGAGTGTCTGAAGACAGCTACAGTGTACTTACATATAATAAATAAATAAATATTTAAAAAAAAATAACAAACATAGCCAGGCGTGGTGGCGCACGCCTTTAATCCCAGCACTCGGGAGGCAGAGGCAGGCAGATTTCTGAGTTCCGAGGCCAGCCTGGTCTACAAAGTGAGTGCCAGGACAGCCAGGGCTACACAGAGAAACCCTGTCTCGAAAAACCTAAAAAAAAAAAAAACATTAAAAAAAAGAAAGCCAGGCGTGGTGGCGCACACCTTTAATCCCAGCACTGGGGAGGCAGAGGCAGTCGGATTTCTGAGGCCAGCCTGGTCTACAAAGTGAGTTCCAGGACAACCAGGGCTACACAGAGAAACCCTGTCTCGGGGGAAAAAAAAAAAAGACAAAATACAATCAAGAGAGCTGGAGAGATGGCTCAGTGGTTAAGAGCACCACCTGCGCTTCCAGAGGTCCTGAGTTCAAATCCCAGCAACCAAATGGTGGCTCACAACCATCCATAATGAGATCTGACATTCTCTCCTGGTGTGTCTGAAGACAACTACAGTGTACTTGTTTATAATAATAATAACTTTTTAAAAAGATACAATCAGCCGGGCGTGGTGGCGCACGCCTTTAATCCCAGCACTCGGGAGGCAGAGGCAGGCGGATTTCTGAGTTCGAGGGTAGCCTGGTCTACAAAGTGAGTTCCAGGACAGCCAGGGCTACACAGAGAAACCCTGTCTCGAAAAACCAAAAAAAAAAAAAAAAAAAAAAAAGATACAATCAAGATAAAAATTATAACATTGAGGCTGGACAAGGCCACCCAACAGAAGGAAAAGCCTCAAAAAGCAGGCACAAAAATCAGAGACCCACTTGTTCACATAAAAATACTAAGCTGAGCCAGGCAGTGGTGACGCTTGCCTTTAATCCCAGCACTCGGGAGGTAGAGCTGGGCGGATTTCTGAGTTCAAGGTCAGCCTGGTCTACAGAGTGAGTTCTAAGACAGCCAAGGCTATACAGAAACTGGTGGGGGTGGGGGCTGGGGACCAGAAAAAGGAAGAGAAGCTGAAAGCAGAACCTGGTACAGACCAGTGTATGTATTTGCTGCTTCAGTCTCTTGAATGAGCCTTGCTTTGTTTTGATGCCCGCCCTTGTTCTGGTGTCTGTCATCCCCTCGGGCTCTCCAGTCCCCTGAGTTCTGAGGGGGAAGGATTTGATAGGCTGAGTGGTCCAAGGAGTCTTCAGGTGCAATAGCTAGCTGTGGGGTCTCTGCATCTGTCCGCATCTGCTACAGGAGGAAGTTTCTCTGATGATGACTGAATACAGCACTGACCTATGAGTAGAGCAGAGTATCATTAAGAGTCATGTTATTTGTGTGTGTGTGTGTGTGTGTGTGTGTGTGTGTGTGTGTGTGTGTGTGTTTAGATCAGTAGTGTGGTTTTACCATAGGTCTCTGGGCTATCTCGTCTCTGGTTCTTGGTCACGCAAGCAGTACTGGGTATGCTCTCTCTCTTGTGGAGTGGGCCTTAAGACATTCTCACAAGACATGCTGTGCCACCGTTGCACTAGCATATTGTAGGCAGGACAGATTGTAGGTCAAAGGTTTTGTGGCTGAATTGGTGTTTATGCAGAAGAAGGCCTTCCGTGCACAAAAGACACGAGAACATAGGGGTGAACGCTCCAACAAACTGTACTTCTCCATGTTCAGTGAGTTGTGTGGGTGTCATTCTCTGCAATGGGGCACCGCAGTCAGTGTGTGGAGAGCAACACACATTGGCTTAGTTAGCAACAGCCTAGGTGGTTTCAGGATTTTCCTGGGAACTCCTTGGCCAATAACTATTAAATGCAATTCAGTCCTGGTACTGGAATCTAGTCCTGTCACCTCATTTGGTGACAAGAGATGGCTAGTTGGCACTCCATATCCCCAGTCATAGGAGACCTCATTAGGATCGCCTTCATATATTTTAGTTTCCATTGCACTAGGATGATCCCTCAAATGTCCCTCAATTCCAACCGTCTCCTCCCTGTTCCCTCTCGCAACCCTACTTCTCCCCCCTCCCTACTTAGTCTTCTCATGTCCATCCCTACTTGCCCCCAGTCCACCAGTAAAATTTGTTCTAAAATCCCTGCCAGGGAGATCCATGTGTCCTCCTATTCTTTTCCTCTTAACCTAACCTCTCTGGGTCTACAGATTGTAGATTATCATTTATTTAATTATTTAGTATCTACATATAGGTGAATCCATTATCATTTACTTAATATCCACATGTAAGTGAATGCATATCATCTTTATCTTTGTAGGTCTGGGCTACCTCGGGATTATTTTTTTTTCCTAGTTTCACTAATTTGCCTGCAAATTTCATGGTGTCACTTTTTTAAACAGCTGAGTAAACTCAAGGATTTATTTATTTATTTATTTTATGTATATGAGTACAATTATAGCTGTCTTCAGATACACCAGAAGAAGGTGTCAGATCCCATTACAGATGGTTGTGAGTCATCATGTGGTTGGTGGGAATTAAACGCGGGACCTCTGGAAGAACAGTTAGTGCTCTTTTTTTTTTTTTTTTCTTTTTTGGTTTTTCGAGACAGGGTTTCTCTGTATAGCCTTGGCTGTCCTGGAACTCACTTTGTAGACCAGGCTGGCCTCGAACTCAGAAATCCGCCTGCCTCTGCCTCCCAAGTGCTGGGATTAAAGGCGTGCGCCACCACGCCCGGCCAGTTAGTGCTCTTAATTCTTAATTTCTCTCCAGCCCTCAGTGATTTTTGTTAAGGCTAAGGGTGAAGCTCCCTGCTGAAGTGCTTGCCCTCCCTGAGGAAGGCTCTAAGCTCAGTCACTAGTACTGGAGAAATAGAAGCAGCTACAGAAGTGTATCTCTCTCTCTACCACTCTGCGCCTTTAAAAGTGATGAGTACTGGGGCTGGTGAGATGGCTCAGTGGGTAAGAGCACTGACTGCTCTTCCAAAGGTCCTGAGTTCAAATCGCAGCAACCACATGGTGGCTCACAACGATCCGTAATGACGCCCTCTTCTGGAATGTCTGACGACAGCTACAGTGTACTTACATATGATAAATAAATAAATCTTTAAAAAAAAAAAAAGTGGGGCTGGTGAGATGGCTCAGTGGGTAAGAGCAACCGACTGCTCTTCCAAAGGTCCGAGGTTCAAATCCCAGCAACCACATGGTGACTCACAACCATCCATAATGAGATCTGGCACCCTCTTCTGGAGTGTCTGAAGACAGCTGCAGTGTACTTACATATAATAAAAATAAATAAATCTTTAAAAAAAAAAGTGATGATGGCTGAAATGATGACTGTTGTCCTGGACACAATGTAATGGACTTTAATGATCACATTAATTTTGAAATATACCCCAGGCCAAAATAAAATAGCAAAGCAGACCCTTAAATGAAGTTACAGTACTGATTTTATTGCTACTTCCATAAATATGACAGGCTGCTGTAACTTTAGGTCCAGATATGACAGGGCATTATGCTATCATTGTTCCTGATTTAAAGAGTCTGTGACTGTTCTCCTTATGTGTCTAAAGTCTAAAATGTTTTTAAAATGAAATTTCTTCTGGAATTTCATCAAATTGAGCTTTTTACAACAGAAAGGACTGTTCCTCAAATACATACTTTTAAAGATAAAAAAAAAAGAAGTGTATCTCTCTAAATACCTAATATTTCTCTAGATATCTAAGTAACCACACCAGAAGAGATTTTGAAAGCTTGCCAGTAGCCTTGGTGTTGGATGAAGCACAGATTGCTACTTCTACGTTGTTTTGCTGCTAAGCCAGATGTATGACTTCAGGCAAAATGACCTCACCCCCAAATTTCAGGTTCATAATCTGTACTGTGAGGATAATGCAGGGCTACTATCGGGTTAAATAATGGGTGTCCCTAAAGTAGTCTAAGATCTTGGGAAAGGTTGCAAAAGAAGCAGGCTCTTTACTGAGACACAATGCTTGCTTGACACGATGCCCCATCATACTAGGCACTGCCCTGTTTCCTCTTTCAACCAGAACCTCTGTAATCCAATATGCCCAGGCCAGCTCCAGGTTTCAAATCCAGCCTGTTCTCTAGGAGGCAGGGTCTGCCCTTGGCTGTCATCTGAGCTTGGCCTTCAACTCTGGCAATTTAGCACTTAAGCCCCCACCTGTCCTTAGAAACCAGTGCCGGCTGGATGATGGACCCCCTAAGCCAACGAGAAGAGAGGACAAAGAAGGGTTGGAACCAGGACAATGGGTCTCATTCAGGGCAGGGTCTTCTAGGTCAAGCCCTCTAGCTTGGAAGGCACACGGTGAGACTCCTACTGCCCACACATACCTCCAATCCCAGCTATGTAACGTTGTCTGCTCTTCCACTTCTGGGTTTGTTAAACTCTCACTTTCACGTTAGTTTCTAGCCCCTTTCCAGCTCCAGCACAGACTCATTCTTGGGTCTAGATTCTACCCAACAAGCCTATCAGTCTTTCTCATCCAAATACAGACTCCACCTAATTCCCCTTCCTCCTTCATAAACCACACCCCTTAACCTCTACCTTAGATATGCCATGCTCCTTTGATCAAAGCTCCACCCATCTCAGAGTTCCAAGCTCCACCCATCTCAGAGTTCCTCCCTTCGTTCCTCCTGGATTCAACTCTCCTTCCTTAGAGCTTTGCCAGTTGCTTTTTTTTTTTTTTTTTGGGGGGGGGGTTGTAGCTCTGGCTAGTCTAGAACTTTATATATAAATCGTCTGCCCTTGAACTCAGAGATCCATTTGCCTCGGCCTCTTGAGTGCTGAGATTAAAGCATAGAGGGGTGCATGTGCTGCAGTATATGTGTGAACAGTTGAGAGTCAGTCCTCTCCTTCCACTTGTGGTTCCCTGGGATCAAAGTTAGATGGGCAGGTGTGCTGCCAAGTGCTCTTACCTGCCGAGCTTTTTCTAGGTCCTGAACACTGCCACCTGCTACAGAAATCATTTTAATTCTCTGTTCCTGTTTAAACTCCATCCAGCATGTCCTAGGGCTCCGCCCACGGTCCCTCTTTCCCCAACCTCCGAAACCAGGTCCTCGCAGACTCCACCCCCACCCCCCTCATTCTTAAGTGTCTCGTTCTGCCCAGGTACTTTAGCTGCCACTTTAGAGTGAGTCATGAAAGGTGGCAGTATCTGTGCGAGCCGCGCATCTCTTTCTTCGGCCGGTCCAGTGGACTCCGATAGCACGGTGGAATCCCAAAACAAAGGTGGTGGGCTGCTGGCGCCAGCATCCCCGGCTCAGTCTTCCGACCAAGGCCGCTCTGTAGACGTCCCAGAGCGCAAGGATATGCCGGAGTTTGTGGTGACTGCGCTACTCGCACCCTCACGCCTCTCGCTGAAGCTGCTGCGAGCGCTGGTGATGAGCCTGGTGTACTTGGCTGCCTTGGTGGCCGCGTTTGTCTATAGCTGCATCGCCCTCACCCATGTGATGTGCCATCCTCGCAGGGGCTGCTGCGGCCGCCAGAGGTTGTCTCCCCCAGAGTGCCTGAGAGACCCCACGCTGGGCGAGCATTGCTTTCTAACCCTCAGGGTGAGTGTTCCTCCGTGAAGGTAGGTTTCATGGGGAGGATGCGGATTGAAGAAAGGAGGTTGAAATGTCGGATCTGAATCATCCTTGGGTGTTCAAGTCTAGGGAGGAAGCTCCCATATTTCCTTACCCTTCAGCTCTTACTTAGATTGGGTCCTTCTGCAGAGTTCCGGCCTGCGTCTGCACTATGTCTCTGCTGGTCATGGCAACGGGCCACTCATGCTATTTCTGCATGGCTTCCCAGAGAACTGGTATGTCTGGGCCCCTGGATCCTGATGCTCACTGGACTAGGGAAAGGTAGAGTTCTGACTATGAGGTACTCGGGAAATGGGAACCGGTAGGGTTGAGTAATCCTGGGATTCCACTATTTCCTTCCTAAGAAGTCCAGAGCAGAAAGGTAGGATGCCCCAAAGCTGGGTATAGGAGGTGCATTCTGCTGACTAAACTCCCAACTCCCTTACCCAACAGGTTCAGCTGGCGCTACCAGCTGCGAGAGTTTCAGAGCCATTTCCATGTAGTGGCTGTAGACATGCGTGGTTATAGTCCCTCTGATGCTCCAAAGGAAGTGGATTGTTACACCATTGACTTGTTGTTGGATGACATCAAGGATATCATCCTAGGCCTTGGTATGAGCCAGTTCCCAATATACTCATTCATCTTCTCATTTTTGCTCCTTTTGAGACCTACTCCTACACGTCTACCTCATCCCTACTGTATCTTATACCATTGTGTCTCTCTCTTCCCACCACCAGGGTACTCCAAGTGCATCCTCGTGAGCCACGACTGGGGGGCCTCCCTTGCCTGGGAGTTCTCCATCTACTACCCATCCCTAGTGGAGCGTATGGTTGTGACCAATGGTCCTCCCATGTCAGTGATCCAAGGTGTGTTGGACTATGCCTAAAGCCTGTGTATTCACCTGTGACCTGGCACCGTGTTGGGGACCCGGATAAGTGATAGTACCCTTAGGAGTGATGTAAACTGTCTTGAGCACGTTCAGGTTGGAGGTGATGGAGTATAGTTAACTGGTTGCACATTTGTTTACTATATGAGAAAAGATGTCATCTCCAGCATTGAGAGAGAGTGAGAGAGAGAGGAAGGAGAAGAAAGCCTGGGTCAGGAGTGTTTCTGATTTTCTGTTTTCTTTTATTTTTAGAGTGTTTACACACATCGTCAGATAGATATCTTGTTGCTAGAGCCTAGCTCTGAGCTTGACATTAATTTATGCTTCCTATATACTTTCTATACCTAGACTTGAGTAGACTGAGAGAAATTCATACAATAACCTTAGTGATTTTGTACGTGAAGGAAAGTTTGTGGAGCTGACTATACTAGCATATACCTATTTCTATCAGCACTTGATGGGGCAGGGACTGGAGGGATGACTGAACAGAGAAGAGCACTTGTTATTCAAAGAACCCAAGTTTGATTCCCAGTGTCCAGATGGTATCCCACTGTACTCCCATTCCAAGGCTCTAAATGTCCTAAACTGACCTCTGTGGATACCAGGCACACATGTGGTACAAATACATACATGTAAATAATAACAAACATTAATAAAAACAATTAAGTCTAAAAAGAAGCCAGATACATGCCTTTAAACTTGAGAGGCAGAGGCAGGTGGATTTCCATGAGTTTTCCATATAGAGTGCTTCAATAAAACTGAACCAAACCAAACAAAAACATGAATTAAGTCTAAAAATAAGTAAATAAATAAGTGCTTAGGAAGCTGAGGCAGGAGGATCATGAGTTAGAGAGGAGCCTGGGCTATGTTGTTTCCTGTCTGAAACAAACATCACACACACACACACACACACACGCACACACACAGACACATAACTGTACATTGAACCATTAGATGCCAGCTGGCATATACCTGGCATATACTTTTGATTCCAGCACTTGGGAGGCAGAGGCAGATGGATCTCTGTGAGTTCAAGGCCAGTCTGGTGTATATGGTGAGTTCCAAGTTAGCCAAGGCAATACAGTGACTACAGTGTCCCCTCAGATTTGGGGGCATTTAAATTTTTTGGATGAGGGTGGTCAACCTGTGCCTGCCAGTCGCCTATAATAAACTTGCATACGAAGTCACCATGCTTTCACCAGCTCTTGGGCTGATGAAAGTGTTGCTAGCTTCATGTTCTAGCAACTGAGGAAACTGAGGCAGAGGAGACGATGTCTGTCTTTGATTTCTTTCTTTTTTTTTTTTAAAGATTCATTTATTTATTATATGTAAGTACTCTTTAGCTGTCTTCAAACACTCCAGAAGAGGGCATCAGATTTCGTTACGGATGGTTGTGAGCCACCATGTGGTTGCTGGGATTTGAACTCTGGACCTTCGGAAGAGCAGTCGGCGCTTTTAACCACTGAGCCATCTCACCAGCCCCTGTCTTTGATTTCTTTTTCTTCTCTCTTCCATTTGTTTCTTTGTTTCTTTATTGAGAGGAGTCTCGCTATGTTGCCCTAAGCTGGCATGGGGCTTGTTGAATCTACCAGGCTGGCCTCAGGCTATAGAGACACATCTGCTTCTACCTTCTGAACCCTGGGATCAAAGGCATGTGCCTCTCTACTCAGCACTGACAGCAAGGATACAGACAGCTAAGAAAGCACGCCACAGTGGAATCAGACGCTCCTTCCTTCTGGCTCTCTAATGTTTCTTGACCTTTTTTAGTTGGTATGAGTGCAGGAGATGATGGAATCTAGAACTTCAAGATTGCTAATCGCATGTCCTCATTGAGCTACACCCCATCCCTTTCCTGGAAAGTACTGTAACCTTCACTGTGTCCAAAATCCATTTCATCCTACCCTTTCCTGCAGGAGCCTGGTACACAGTAGGTGTTCAATAAATGTTTATTACCTGCAGCAGGGGGAATATGATTAGGCCTAAACAGGAGAAGCCTGCTGGTGCCTCCTGAGGGTACCCAGGAGCTTTAGAGGGAGATACTCCCGGTTTTTTTTTTTTTTTTTGTTATTGTTGTTGTTTTTAGGGGGTTTCTCTGTACAGCTCTGGCTGTCCTGAAACTTACTCTGTAGACCAGGCTGGCCTTAAAATCAGAGATCTGCCTGCTTTTGACTTCTAAGTGCTGAGATTAAAGACATATGGCACCACCACCCAGTAAGAGTTATTTGTTTTATGTTTATATGTATATATCTGTGCTGTGTGTGTCATGGAGGTCAGACGAGAGCATTAGAACCTATGGACTAAGCCAGGCATGGTGGCGCACACCTTTAATCCCAGCACTTGGGAGGCAGAGGCAGGCAGATTTCTGAGTTCGAGGCCAGCCTGGTCTACAGAGTGAGCTCCAGGACAGCCAGGGCTACACAGAGAAACCCTGTCTCAAAAACAAACAAACAAACAAACAAACAAACCCGTGAACCCATGTACTAGTGTAATAAATCATTTAGTGCCACCCAACAGAGGTGCTGGGAAGCAAACTTCAGGTCTCTGGAAAAGCAGCATGCACTTTAAACCCTGAGCCATCTATCTCATCTCTCCAGCTTTGCCTGGTCTGTATCTGTGAGGACAACATGGCAGGGCAGCACCCAGCCAGAGTGGAGTTGTCTTCACAGGCAGGCAGGCAGTAGTGGTGTTCTAACCCATACTCACATCCTTTCTCCTCTTCCCAGAATACTCAATCCACCACATTGGCCAGATATTCCGATCAAATTACATGTTCCTGTTCCAGCTTCCCTGGCTGCCAGAGAAGCTGTTGTCTATGTCTGACTTCCAGGTGCAGTGAGGGTTGAAGTCTAGGAACAGGGGATGGCAGATCGGGGCTGAGCGACCTAGGCACTGAAACCAGCACATTATTGTGTTCACGCAGATTCTCAAAGACACATTCACTCACCGAAAGAACGGCATCCCACGACTGACTCCTTCTGAACTTGAAGCATTCCTTTATCACTTCTCACAACCTGGATGCCTCACTGGGCCCATCAACTACTACAGGAACGTGTTCAGGTAAGGTTGTACCCAGGAGAGAAGCTCAGGAGAGTGTCGGGCAGAGGGAATGAGAGCAGTCATTCTTCCATCTACTTGTCTGTCTTGGTCACAGGAACTTCCCCCTGGAGCCCAAGAAACTGTCAACACCCACACTGTTGCTGTGGGGGGAAAAAGACTTTGCCTTCCAGCAGGGGCTGGTGGAAGCCATTGGAAGACACTTTGTGCCCGGCCGGTTGGAAAGCCACATTTTGCCAGGCAGTGGGCACTGGATTCCACAGAGCCATCCTCAGGAGATGCATCAGTACATGTGGGCCTTCTTGCAAGACCTGCTGGACTAGAAGCTCTTGTTTGCCAGCCTAACATTGATATGTTGGAGCACATATCCCCTGTCCTTGTGTACCTGGGAGTCCATGCAATGTGTGCATACAGGGTGTACTCCCAGAACTCCGAGTTACACACAGAAGCATCTGTGGGTATCTTGCCTCACACAGCGTGGATGTCTTACTACTTATCAAAGCCTCCCTGCCCCCAAGGGCTACACAAATCATAAATTCTAACCTTTCTGTCTTGTTTTCCACCCCCGGTCTATGTTTAAGTCTTCCTCAATATTGCATCCAATATATTTCTAACACACAGGAATACGTCAATTTAAATGTAAATGAGCTAAAACGAACCACTATGAAAAATACAATGTCTCTGGAGCCAGGAAGACCGACGGCTGAGTGATTAAAAGCATTTGGTGCTCTTGTAGAAGATATGAGTTCTATTCTCAGCACTCACATGGAGTTTCACAGCCATCCATAAATCCATGTTCAGGGGACAGGACACTCTCTCCTGCTGTCCCTGAGCAATAGGCATGCATGCAGCATACACACAGACATGCAAGTCAGACATTCCTACATACAGAAAAGTCAATAAAGAATGTGTGTGTGTGTGTTTCAAGACAGGGTTTCTCTGTGTAGCCCTGGCCATCCAGGAACTCACTCTGTAGACCAGGCTGGCCTTGAACCTAGAGATCTGCCTGCTTCTGCCTCTCAAGTGCTGGAATTAAAGGCATGTTTCACCACCACCCTGTAAGAAGTAAATCTTTTTTTAAAAAATACAGTGTTTTGGTCACAATAACTGTGTATTAACTGCTAAATCACATAAGTGCAGAAAGTTGCAACAGACTGCCAATGAAGGTGGTTTAAGGATGGTTTTGCAAGTGAAGGCACTTGGCCACCAAACCTGGCAGTTGGAGTTCAAGTGTATGTGCACGTACCCGCACACAGACAACAGAAGTAAATCAATTCCTAAAAAGAAAGGGAGTGCCTGGTGGTCTCAGTGGTGCACCCCTGTTATCTCAACACTTGAAAAGCTGAGATGGGAATATTGTTGAGTTCAAGGCCATCCTGGGTCGCACAGAAGTACCATGTCTTAATAAATAACAACAGTCTTTTCCCTGATGCTGTGCAGTTGTGAGGAAGTGGAGGCTGCAGTGCATTCAAGATTCGGCTTTGCCTGTAATCTGCCACCCTGGCCAAGGAAGGCATTGCTGCTGGAGGTGCAATGAATGCCAACACTGCTTTACAAAAGTGCTGAGGACCTCCCTCATCCATGACAGCCCAGTGCTAGGCCTCTGACAAGTACCAAGCCCATCTCTGTGTGCTTGCATCCCACTGTGATGAGCTGATGATGGGTGGAAGAATTTGGTGGAGGCATTCTGTGTTGAGCACCAAATCAACCTAATTAAGGTTGCTGAAAACAAAAAACTGGGGAAATGGGTCAGCCTCAAAGCTGATAGAGAGGGGAAGCCAGGCAGAGCCGCTAACTGCAGTTGTGTAACAGTTGAGGACTCTGTCAAAGACTGAGGCTAAGGATGTCATTGAAGAGTACTTCAAATGCAAAAACATGAATATTTTTAGCTCATTTGCCTATAAATAAATAAATAAATAAATAAATAAATAAATAAATAATAACTATATCAAAGAGTGAGGTGCCTCCCTGCTGCCTCCTAATCATCAAGTAAGAATCCTCACAGGAAACAGGGAAGCGAGCTCAGGGCAGCTCCCAGTGACCCCCGTCTCTATCATGATCAAATTCAAGTCAGGTTAACTCTCCTCTCAGCCTGCCTCAGATCCCCGGGGAAACAGCTCTGGATTCTGTTTGAAAGCTGGGTATGCTAGAATCAGCACAAGAAAGGGCTAGCTTCCGGAATGGACATCTGGGATCAGGCAAAGTGGCTCAGCAGATAAAGGCTCTTGCCACTAAGCCTGAGGACCTGATGGCTTCAATTCCTGAGGTCCACATGACAGAAGGGCACAACTGACTCCCTCAACTTGTTCTCTAACCTCCACATGTGCACCATAATACATTTGCATGCACACATGCATACACACACACACATGAACACACACACACACATGAACACACACACACACACACACACACACACACACACACACACACGGTATCTATGTATGTGGATGATAAATGGGCACCACTGGGACCTGAGGTCTCTAGGCTCCAGCTTTTAGAATCTTCTGCTTCAAATAAGCCAGTTTTTTGTTTGTTTGTTTGTTTGTTTTTCTACCTAGTAGCCCAAGCTGGTGTGGAACTGGAAATCCTTTTGCCGAAGCCTCTCGAGTGCTGGAGTTACAGGCTTGTGCTACATATCTGGCTTAGCCAAGATTCTTCTGAGTATCTAAATGCCTGTAGACACAGCAATCCGATGATAGGATTACAAATGGAGAGTGGAAGCTGGACAAGGTAGATGGCGCAAGCTGGTAAGGCCAGGACAGTGGAGCCTGGGGCAAAATGATCCCAGGTTTCACAGGTTTGAGACCAGCCTGAGCTATGTAGTAAGGACGAAGCTAACTTAGGCTACCGTGCAAGACCTAGTCTTAGAAAAATAGAACAATTACAAAAGAGTGAGGTGAACCACCAGCTCCAGCTTGGTCATAATAGTCATGATAATTGTATTGTCTAGGATTTTACAATTAATTAATGATGTATTTATTTATTTTAAGACAAGGTCTCACTATGTAGCCTGGAATTTGCTATGTAGACTAGGTTGATCTGGAACTCATTTTCAGTGGCCTCTGGCTCACCTGGAGCAGGGACTAAAGGCATACACTACTGTGCTTGGCTGTTTACTGTGTTGTTGCTGGTTTATTTTATTTTATTTTATTTTATTTTGCTTTTTTGAGACAGGGTTTCTCTGTGTAGCCCTGGCTATCCTGGAACTCACTCTGTAGACCAGGCTGGCCTCGAACTCAGAAATCCACCTGCCTCTGCCTCCCAAGTGCTGGGATTAAAGGCGTGCACCACCACCGTCTGGCTTCTTGTTGTTGTTGTTGTCTTTATTTATTTATTTATTGATTGATTGATTGATTGATTGATTTAGAGGCAGGATCTTCCTATTAGCCCTGGCTGCCCTCAAATGTGCAGAGACCTACTTGTCACTTCTTCCTGAGTGTTGGAATAAAAGACACAGGCCACCACGCCCAGCTATTATTTTGAATGTGTATGAGTATGTGTCTGTATGTGTGCATGCCTGGTGTCCATGAAGCCCAGAAGAGGACATTAGGTTCCTTGGTCACAGATGGTTGTGAGCCTTTGTATGTGTGCTGGGATTTTAAGTCCTCTGAGAGCAAAAAGCGCTCCAAAGTGCTGGGTTTACAGCTGTGCACTACCATTAATTTTCATTTTACTTTTTTTTTTTTTTTTTTTTTTTGGTTTTTCAAGACAGGGTTTCTCTGTGTAGCCCTGGCTGTCCTGGGCTACTCTGTAGACCAGGCTGGCCTCGAACTCAGAAATCCTCCTGCCTCTGCCTCCCGAGTGCTGGGATTAAAGGCGTGCGCCACCATGCCTGGCCACTTTTTTTTAAAAAATGGTTTTTCATGACAGGATTTTTCTGTGTAGCCCTGGCTGTCCTGGAACTCACTCTGTAGATCAGTCTGGCCTTGAACTCAGAGATCCTCCTGCCTCTGCCCTCTGGGTACTGAGACTAAAGACTCTTGTCACCACTGTCCAGCCTGTTTTACATTTTTTAAAATTCCTCTGTGGGTCCTGGGGATAGAACTCAGCCTGTCAATTTTGGCACTAAGCACCTTTACCCACTGAGCCATCTCACTGACTCTCTCTCCTTTTAACAATTACATTTGATTTATTTATTTTATGTGCATTTGTGTGTGTGTGTGAGGGGATGTAGTACCGATGGGATATCAGTTGATTTAGCCAATGAACCATCTCGCCACCCTCTTTTTGGTTTTTTAATTACATCTATCTATCTATCCATCTATCTAAGTATCTCTTCTGTGGTTCTAGTGCTACATTGCTTGTTGTGAAGTCAGAAGACAGCTTGCAAAGGTTCTTTCTCTCCCTCTACTATGTGTCCCAGCAATCAAACTTAAATCAAGCTTGGCAGCCAGCACGTTTGCCAGATGAACTGTTTTGCTGGTCCCCATTACTCTGTTTCTTGCCCATTCCCTAGGAACAGTATCACCTGTATCGTGAACACTTGGAAGGCCTGTAAAATGTCTTCTATTTTGGAAATGAGCCTGCCTAGCCAGAGCCCTCTGTTCTGGCTGTCGCTCTCTGGCCTCTTTGTTCCTAAAGAGACATGCTTTTTACCCAGCATCCCAATATCAGCCATTTTTGTAGGTTCTGGGGGCCATCTTGGAATTCTGGAGCTCACAGAGCAAGAGGGAATGGAAGGCTCTGCCAGGGAGTGAAAGAACTCAGATGTGGCAACTGTGAGGAGCCACAGTCCCCGTGGGGGAGGGGAGGGATGCACTTTTCCCAGGAGTCTGGAAGGTTTGAGGAGAGAATGAGCTCCAGGCGTTGGAATAACAGGGAGGCCAGTCACTGCTCCCAGACCATCAGAGGCTGCAAGCAGACTGATTGTCAAAGAGAGCCGGGGAGATTTTCTTAGCAGAGGAGAGACATGTCTTGCATTTTGAAGAGCTGCCTGTGGCGGTTGGACAGTTCATGCAAGAATGCGTGCAAGGAGACAGGAAAGGACTTTCTCAGACTGCAGGGGGCAGGGAACAGGGATGACGGACAGAGGACAGGGACTGGGACTGGAGGGGGGCTGGACACCACCCCTAGGGCCAGGCCTACGTAAACTACAGTGTCTTTTTCCTTGTAGGTCAGGAGGAGGGGCTCTCAGATCCTAAAGTGGAGGTCTGGGGAGAAAAAAAAAATCTGTAGGTCAGTTGAAGACCAAGAGACCTACAGGGTGGTAGGTCCACCAGTGGTTGCTAGGGTGACAAGAGAAAGGTTGATGGTTGACCAGAACGAGATAGTGGTTGTCTAGGTGACTAGAGAGGCCCCAGCAAAGGCTGACCACAGGCTTGGACAGTTACTGGGATGGTTGCCAGAGTAACCAGAGGGCTCTGCTTTCTGTCCCTTCATCTATCCCCACCTCCCCACTCCCAGGGCGAAGTGGGTAGAACAAGGGAGAGGGAGCAGGCCGAAGAAAGGTCTTCTGAAGGACGGATAATATTCCTTGGGCAGAGTCCTCAGGCCAACATCAGCCTTCCCTAGCCTGAGCTAATCAATAGGGAAGTGGATTTCTTCTGACCCAGGGACTTGGTGTGTGCATCACTTTGGGCCAGGGTTGAGGGCTTTGTTCTCTAACCCCTTGCCTCCAGCCCACTTTCCATCACTCATTCATTCATTCATTCATTCATTCATTCATCAGTTCATATCGCACTACTTGGACACCATTGGCTCTTCTCCAGAGAAATGCAGAGGTGACACAGCTGAACAGGGACAGAGACACAGCAAGAATGTAGTCAGGTCCCAGTGGAATAAGTAACCGGGCAGGGACAATGACCTGGTAGGAGGAGAAAAAGCAAGTCTTCCTGGAAGAGGCCGTCACAGAGTTGAACTGTGGAGAAAAAAAAAAGTGTCCCACCCTAGGGAGCCTTTCACCCACGCTGATTTATCATTTCCTTGAGACTAGAGGCCAGTGTGTGCTAAGATGCCGTGGGGCTGTAAAGGACTCCAGAATGTCAGCAAGGAAGGGGCCTGGGACATGTACATGGGACATTATTTGGGGGCTGATAAGGGGGCTCAGATGGGCTGGGGGCAGAGACAGAGAGGGTAAGGCAGGCTGAACTGGGAGACACAAGTACACAAGGATGGCATGGAAGTGCCGGGCGGTGGTGGCGCACGCCACCTTTAATCCCAGCACTTGGGAGGCAGAGGCAGGTGGATTTCTGAGTTCGAGGCCAGCCTGGTCTACAAAAGTGAGTTCTAGGACAGCCAGGGCTACACAGAGAAACCCTGTCTCGAAAAAACCAAAAAAAAAAAAAGGATGGCATGGAGGCAGATTAAGAGGTCTGCCTTGGAACAGACATCTAACAACGTCTCACAGGTTAAAGGACAGAGATAGATGCATGGGGAGTCGGGGTGAGGGGGTGGGAGAGATAAAGAAGCCAGTCAGGCCAGTGTGCACATTTCTGTTCCCCAGCAGTGGAAATGAGGCCAAGGTGTCAAAAGGAGCCTGGTATAGACTGTGATTTCAAAAGATGCTGAGTGATCGAGGGTAAGGATCAAGCATGCAGACTCCTGTAGAACTCAGAAAGCTAAGCTTCCTACAACGTCTAGAAGGAGGAAAATTGGAAGGCTGGACAGAGCTTCTCTGAGGGAGGTTAACCAGGGGGTGGTCAGAGGTCTAGGGACCTATTGGAACCCGGTGGCTGGGCATCGGATGGGGAAAGCACCAGGAGTCTCTAACATGAGAACAAAAGGATGTCTACAGAGCTTAGAGACAGGTTTATGGGCAAAGGCTCTTTGATTAAGGGTCAGAGCCAGCTGACGTGACCTACAGGGAAGGAGTCAAGTCACCCTTCTGTCAGTGTTTCAATCTGTTCAGTCTTGATGAAAGCATAAGCTAGGCAAGGGAAGAAAGGAGATGTGCTTGGAGGAGACAGCAGGCTGGGCCGCTGAGAGATGAGCACTGGCTGTGTAAAGGGAGAGTCAACCTGTGGCTAAGGAGGAGGGAAGAATTTATCTTCCAGCCATTTCTTGTTTGTTTGTTTTCTTTGTTTTCTTTTTTTTTTTTTAAAGATTTATTTATTGATTATATGTAAGTACACTGTAGCTGTCTTCAGACACTCCAGAAGAGGGAGTCAGATCTTGTTACGGATGGTTGTGAGCCACCATGTGGTTGCTGGGATTTGAACTCCGGACCTTTGGAAGAGCAGTCGGGTGCTCTTACCCACTGAGCCATCTCACCAGCCCCCGTTTGTTTGTTTTCATTACATGTGTGTGGCAAGAAATCATCTAGCCACTCCCTCACTTTTAAAGTTGTCTTTTTAGTTTTCATTTATTTATTTTGTTTATTGAGATGAGGTCTCTCTGTAGCTAGCTCAGAGTACTCATGAATTTTCTATGTAGCTTATCCTGGCCTCAAAAGCACAGCCTTAGCTTCCCAAACTCAGGGATCACAAGCACACACACAATGTGATCACAAGCACACACACAATGCACTCACAAGCACACACTCAGGGATCACAAGAGCACACACACTGCCCAGCTGCTCTAGGCCTTCTTCTCTTTCTTTTTCCTTTTTTTTTTTTTTGTTTTTGTTTTTTTGGTTTTTTTTTTTTTTTTAGAGACATGGTTTCTCTGTGTAGCCCTGGCTGTCCTGGAACTCACTCTGTAGACCAGGCTGGCCATGAACTCAGAAGTCTGCCTGCTTTGGCCTCCTGAGTGCTGGGCTTAATGGCCTGGCTCCTCTAGGCTTTTTAAAGAATAGATATTTATTATATTTATATGTATGCCTGAGTTTATGTGCAGCTGTGACAGTTTATGTGCATTTTGTGTGTGCAGGCTTTTAAGATTTGTATCTTTTAGAGGCTGGAGCGATAGCTCAGTGGTTAAGAGCATGTATTGTTCTTTCAGAGGACCTGAGTTTCCAGGACTAATGTCAGAGGCCTCACAAACTACCTTTAACTCCAGCTCTAGAGAACCTGACATCGTCTTCTGGATCCGTGGTCACCTGCAGACATGTGGGCACAAAACCGGGTGAGCACCCATGCAAATTCACGCGCACACATACACACACAATTAAAAATAAAATAAATATTTTAAATGTATCTTTTAAACTTTGTTACAGTGATAGGAATCTAACCAAGAACTGCACAGCTCCTCCAATGAGCTACATACACCTCAGCCCAGGGAAGCAACTTCCCTTCTCTAAAGCATGAAGAAGGGGTGGAAGGGCAAATGTGCTTAGAAATCCACCTGCCAGCCAGGCATGGTGGCACACGCCTTTAATCCTAGTACCCAGGAGGCAGAGGCAGGCAGATTTCTGAGTTCGAGGCCAGCCTGGTCTACAGAGTGAGTTCCAGGACAACTAGGGCTACACAGAGAAACCCTGTCTTGAAAAACAAAACAAAACAAAACAAAACCCTTGTCTCAAAAAACAAACAGGGCTTGGGTGTTCCTGAGTTGGCACATTGTTTGCTTGGCATACAACAAAGCCTTGGATTTGATCCCCAGCACATGAAGTGAGTGTGGCATTACATACCTATAATCCCAGCACTTGGCAGGTAGAGGCAGAAGGAACAGAAACCAAGGTCATCTTTGGCTGTAGAGTGAGTTAATGAGCCACTTCAAGGATAGCCTAGAATACTTGAGAACCTGTTTCATAAATAAGTAAATAAATAAATAAATAAATAAATAAATAAATAAATAAATAATAGGATGGTGAGATGGCTCACCTGGTACTTGCCACCAGGCTGTGGATCTGAAACAATCCCTAGAATCTACATGATAGGAGAGAACCCGCTTCCACAAGTTATCCTCTGACCTCCACAGACACCATGGCACACATGCTATTCAAGTACACACACATATACACAGAAATCAATAATGTCTTAAGATGTTATTACAAAGGCTTAAAATGTAGATGAAGAGATGTCTCAGGGGTTAAGAGCACTGGGTGCTCTTCCAGAAGACCTAGGTTCAATCCCCCAAACTCACAGTCAGCTCAAAACTCCAGTTTCAGGGAATTCCATGGCCTTTTGTGGCTTCTGAAAGCATCTGCCACTAAGTGGTCCACAAACCTGTGCACACAGGTAAAATACTCATGCTAAACATAGAAAAATCAAAATAAAAAATTTAAGTGTAATTTAAAAGAAAACACAGCTGGGCGGTAGTGGCATAGACCTTTAATCCCAGCACTTGGGAGGCAGAGGCAGAGGCAGGCAGATTTCTGGGTTCAAGACCAGCCTGCTCTACAAAGTGAGTTCCAGGACAGCCAGGGCTACAGAGTGAAGAGCTGTCCTGGGTGTGTGACTAGTGTTTCTGGCCCTGCAAACAGCCTGGGAAAGGTTCAAAGGTTGGAGACAGGGAGGTGAGGTTATTAAGGACAGTTTCCATGCCACTCTAGGCAGTTTGGTAGTTCAGGAATCAGAAGATCCCAGGGAGGCCTGGCTGGGTCTGCAGCCCACATGTCCTGGGGTTCAGTTCCACCAATGCTTGCCTCTCAACATCGTACTGGGCTCTCACAGTTCCCTTCCTGGGTGTGAGGACACAGAGGGCGGTCCTGGGAGGAAAAGCTAAGGGCATGTTCTCAGATTCCTAGTCCGAGTGCCTACAGCTGTGTCTTGGCCTGGACCCACGTCCCAAGTCCCCAGGGACTGAGCTCATGGAGGAGAAATGTAGCCCCTAGCCAAGGCAGCCAGCAGGGTCAAGGGAGGAGGGGCTTGCCCATCCACACCACACAGGTCTGAGCATCCAAAGGCTGCAAGGTTGTGGGAACGATCCCTGCGCTTGTCCTGTGCCCTTGGGAACCTGGGATCTTGGGCAATGCTTCTGCCACAGCTAGAGAAGAGCAACGGGGATGTGAAAGGATGGAGACCTCTCTTTCTGTCTGATTCCTCTTTTGTAGCTGTCTTCCTTTAGTCTCTACTCCATGTCGTCCTTGAGTTCAGTTTCCCATGGAACAGGAGCCGCAGGATTAAGAGATTCGTTAGCTGCTTTTTGTGCTGGGGAATCTCAGCACCCCTAGGGCATCATTTTAAGAGAAAGTTTCCACTCAGATGGAGAGAAACGTGGTGAGGATTCTAGCCGCCGGCTCTTCTCTGGATCCCATGAGCATCTGAATGGATCTGAAGAGGGTGTTTTGGACCCACCAGACAACTTTTATAAGCATCCTAACACTTCCAGGGTTACCCCTCTCTTTTCTCATTCCCTGTTAGGGGATCTCAGGGCACTCATCTTTCTTCTGATCCTCAAAAAATGCTCCGTTTCCTGTGGGAAGGCTGTGACCACAGAGGGAGATAGAGCCATCTCCAGCCCCTTGTGAAAAAGGCTGCATCAAAGGAAGAGAGCTCTCGGGGGTGGGGAGAAGACTTCAACTTGTAGGGAGGAAGGGCTTCCTGGAGAAAATTTTTTGTTTTGTTTTTTAATTTCTTTTTTAAAAAAATCTTTTAAAATTTTGAAGGGAGGCGGGGCATGAGTGTGGAGGTCAGAGAATCAGTGTCTGGAGTTAATTCTCTCCTAACATGGGCACCAGAGATTAAGTTCAGTTTATCTGGCTGGGTGGCAAGCTCCTTTGCCCACTGAGCCATCTCTTCAGTCATTTATTTATTTATTTTGATTTTGAGACAAAGATTTACCATGTAGTCCTGGGCTGCCCCGAAATTCTGTATGCACACTAGACATCCTCATGCTTGCAGAGATCCACCTACCTCTACTGGGATTAAAGTTGAGCACCACCATGCTCAGCTTTGATTTCGTTTTAAATTGAGTGTATTTATTTATTTTGTACATGCATGAGACATTCTGTGCATGGAAGAGTCGGTCGGCTTTTTTCGTTTTATCACATGGTTCCTGCGATGCAACCCTCATTGCCAAATTTGGTGGCAGGTGACTGAACACCCTGAACTATATCTTATCTCTCTGACCCTGTTTCAGTGGAGGTGAGGGTAGGATTGAGACAAGTTTCAGACATCCCAAATTGGCCTTGAACTTGCTCTACAGCTAAAGCAGATCTTGGGCTTCCTGAACGGCCTCCTCTTTCTGAGCACTGAGATCACAGGCAACACACCATGTGCACTTTATGTAACAGAGATTCAACCCAGGGCTTTGTGTGTGCTAGACAAACACTCTACCAACTGAATTATAGTCCCAGGAACGAGATTTATTTTTTTAATACTATCTTATTTTATGTATGTAGGTGGTGTTTTGCTGCATGTATGTCTGTGCACCACGTGCCTGGCTGATGCCTTCAGAGGCCAAGAGAGCCCCTGAAATTGGAGTTATAGATGGTTGTGAGCTGCTGCATGAGTGCTGAGGATCAAACCTAGGTTCTCTGGAAGAGCAGCCAGTACTTTTAACTGCTAAGAAAAGTGAACAGGAGGACACCAGGTCCAGGAATGAGGAAAGGGAAAGAATTTCAGAGAGGGTCCAATATGGGCATTGGGTAGCATGTGAGAAGTAACAAACCATACCTGACAACTATGAAGGTGTTCCATGCATACATGCATGTACACATGCATGTACACATGCATATATACATATATACATGTGTGTGTGTGTGTGTGTGTGTACTTGAACTCACAGAGACACGACTGTCTCTGCCATTGCCTGTTTTGTTTTTTTAATCTTGAACTTTCAATCCATCTGCCTCCACCTGCTAGGATTACAGTTGTCATCCCCATCCCCATACTTACTTTTTTTTTTTTTTTTTTTTGGAGAGAGAGAGTTTGTTTATTTTTGCTTTATTTATATGGATGTTCTGCCTGTATGTATGTCTGTGCACTATATGTGCGATACACACAGAAGTCAGAAAAGGACATTTTGGGTCCTCTGGAACTAGAGTTACATATGGTTGTGAACTATTGTGTGGGTGCTGGGACTCCGAGCTGGATTCTTCAGCAGAGCAGCCATGGCTCTTAACCACTGAGCCAGCTTCACCATCCTATGTTCTGCATGGTTTGCTAGGAATTAACCAGGGCTTCATATAGATGAGGTAATACGTTTCTTGATCATTGGAATTTCAGGAGTTCCCCATGACTGTCTTCAAAAGTGCATTTTACTTTTTTTTTTTTTTTTTTTTTTTTGAGACAGGGTTTCTCTGTGTAGCACTGGCTGTCCTGGAACTCATTCTGTAGACCAGACTGGCCTCGAACTCAGAAATTTGCCTGCCTCTGCCTCCCGAGTGCTGGGATCAAAGACGTGCGCCACCACTGCCCGGCTCAAAAGAGCATTTTAAAAACATTTGTTGTCAGTCACTTCCTGCCTAAAGAGGAAGCAGAAGGGTCCTCCCATCATGGACAGGAAGAAAAGTCTGGGCCAGGGCCATGAAAAGTGCAGGCCTGCTGGTTGAAGGTAGTTTGGTACAGGATAAAGAGCCATAGCTTTAAGAAATATGGCTTGTGCTAGAGCCAGGGATCTGAGCTTGATTCCCAGAACCCACATAGTAGAGAGAACTGACTTTCAGGCTGTCCTCTGACCTCGATACACGTGTGGCAAATGCATACCATCACATGCACGAAGTAAGTAAGATTCAATTTTGTTTTATTACTAATGCTGATCATGTGTGTGTCTGGGTATGGGTTTATGCATGTGAGTGCAATTGTCTTTGGAGACAAGAAGTTCAAATACCCTAGAGTTGGAGCTACTGGTAGTTGTAAGAAGTTCTGGGAATCCAACTCAGGTCCTCTGCAAGAACACTAGGTGTTCTTAACTCTGAGTCACTTCTCCAGTGCCAATAAGATGTAATTTTTTTTTTCAAAACAGGATCTGTAGCTTTGATTTTCCTAGAATTGGCTCTGTAGACCAGGCTGGCCTCTCCTACTGAGTGCTGGGATTAAAGGTGTGTACCACCACTGCTGGGCATAATTTTTTTACAATGGGGGTTGTACAACATGATAGGGGTGGGGCTTGGATTTCCTCCTGGGCTTATAGCAGAGGAGGAACTTGAGCTGCACCTGCCCAAGCTGATTAAAGAGACAGAGTTGAGTCGGTTGACAGATAGCTGACTCAGCACATTGCAGTGACTCAGCCTACCTCCTTCTTATGCAACATTTTTTTTTCTTTCTTTGTCCAACCTTTACTCCTTCCTTATTTCTCCCCTGCAATACACACGGCCAGGAGTCTCCTAGATCCCAGTTCTAATCTGAGCTCTTAATGCCTACACAGTGAGTTCCAGGCCACTCAAGGGTACATACTGAGACCTTGTCTCAACATACACCCTCATAAAAAGAGAAGACAGCCACAAAGTTCAGGATTCTATTTATATGGAATACTATACTGAGGGCTGAGAGAGAGATGGCGCACAGCCACACCTGATGACTTGAGTTTGATTCCAAACCTACGTGGTAGAGGAGAACTGACTCCTACAAGTGGTCCTCTGACCTCCGCACAGATGCTGTGCATGCCCCACAACCATAGGAACAAATACAATTATAGAAAATAAATGTCCAGAGCAAGCAAAGCCACAAATGCAGGGAGCTGGTGGCAGGGATAGGAACAAGATCCCTTTTTCAGGATAATGGAATGTCTTGGAGCTAGAGAGGTCATAATTACTCACAACTGAGAATATATTAAGTGGCACTGAATTGCAAACATCAAAATCTCAAATATGTAAATTTATATAATATAAATTATACCTCAACTTAAAAATAATCAAGAATTAGGTGTGAGCCGGGCGTGGTGGCGTACACCTTTAATCCCAGCACTCGGGAGGCAGAGGCAGGTGGATTTCTGAGTTCGAGGGTAGCCTCGTCTACAAAGTGAGTTCCAGGACAGCCAGGGCTATACAGAGAAACCCTGTCTCGAAAAACCAAAAAAAAAAAAAAAAAAAAAAAAAAAGAATTAGGTGTGGTGGTGCACAGTTATAAACCCAGAACTCAGGAGGCCAAAGCAGTTGGATCTCTACGAGTTTGAGGCCAGTCTGATCTGCACAGCTAGTCCCTGGCCAGCTATGTGTGTGTGTGTGTGTGTGTGTGTGTGTGTGTATATATATATATATATATAAAATATTTTCTTCATTTACAGTTCAAATGCTATCCGGAAAGTCCCCTATACCCTCACCCCACTGAGAGTTCTACATCTTGAGTTGAAGGCAGCAGAAGGAGACTACACACTACGGGCAAAGCATGAGCATAGGAGACCTCAAAAATGGCCCCACAGTGACACACTTCCTCAAACCAACAAGGCCACACATGTCCTAATGGTGCCACTCCTTATGAACCAAACACTCAAATACATGAATAGGGGGCTATTCCTATTCAAACCACTACACTGCGCTTGGCAGCACATGCCTACAGTCTCAGTATTAGGGAGTTGGAGGTATGTTCAAGAACTCAAGGTCAGTCCGGACTACACTCTGAGTTCAAGGGGAGTCCAAGCTGCATGCAAAGACCCTGTGCCAAAACAAGGGGAGTGGCTGATTTGGTAGAGTCGATATACTCGAGGCCCTAGGCAACATCACAGCACTATAAAATAAATAAACAGAGCCGGGCGTGGTGGCGCACGCCTTTAATCCCAGCACTCGGGAGGCAGAGGCAGGCGGATTTCTGAGTTCGAGGCCAGCCTGGTCTACAAAGTGAGTGCCAGGGCAGCCAGGGCTACACAGAGAAACCCTGTCTCGAAAAACCAAAAAAAAAAAAAAAAAACAAAAAACAAAAAAACAAAAAAACAACAACAACAACAAAAAAAACCAGAATATTGAGAAAAGAGGAAGAAAACTTCACCAACT
Source organism: Mus caroli (assembly GCF_978045245.1). Lineage (NCBI taxonomy): Eukaryota > Metazoa > Chordata > Mammalia > Rodentia > Muridae > Mus > Mus caroli. The sequence goes on from NW_028227273.1 coordinate 61,668,620, forward strand.
CAGCCCAAGCCATGAAAGTTTAATACCACCGATACTAGGAAAAGATGGCAGGTACCCTGATAATATGCCCTGGGAAGGATGCAGGGATTCTGCCAAAGACGCATGAAGTTAATCTTGTAGAACTTGCAGGTCATTGGTCCGAGAGGCACTCTTTCAAACAACTGACCTCAAACTAAGGCAGAGGTGAAGATCTGGGAATCCAGTCCTTGGTCCACAAAGAAGCTATAAGGGATGTTATTCGGAATAACCATAAAATGTTGAGTACAAACTTGGGTGAGGACTGGGGATGTGGTTACATGGTAGAGTGTCTCCCTTATACACTGGAAACCCCAGGTTCTGGCCCCAGCATCACAAAAACCATGGAAGCACATACCCATAATTCTAGCACTGGGGAGGCAAAGCCAGAAAGATTGGGACTTCTAGGTCATTCTGGTTTCAGTAAGTTCAAGGCCAGTCTGGGTTGCATGAGACTCTGCCTGAAAAGGAGAGGCCCCCAAAGTAGGATAACAACAAAGTGGGCCTGAAAGACTGTTCAGTTGTTAAGAGAGCATGGGGCAGCATCACGAGGATCCGATTTCAGATTCCAGTTGTCTCATGTAACAAGCTGGCTATTCCACAAATGACCATAACTCCAGCTTTGAGGGGTGCAGTGCCTTCCCTGGTCTGTGTATATGCATGTACTCACACTAGCATGCACACACACACACAGAAACACACACACACACACAGAAACACACACACACACACAGAAACACACACACAGAAACACACACACACAAATAAATCTTTAAAAAGTGTATCCGTGGCTGTCCTGGAATTTGCTAGGTAGACCAAGCTGGCCTTGAATTCACAGATCTGTCTGCTTTTGCCTCTGGAGACCGTGTGAACCATGACACCTTCCCCAATTAATAAAAATACACTTATTTATTATGTATCCAGTTGGGGGGGGTGGTGGCAGGGAGGGGAGATGGGTCCTCTACAATGTAGAGATCAGAGGACAACTTGTGGAAGTTGGTTCTGTCCTCCCACTACAGGAGTGTCTGTGTATGCCCTTCCAGGATTATATGGGTCCTCTGTTCCAGTCCTTTGGTCTCCTAGTGATGGAGATGTTCAAGAATGGCACCCTTCACCCGACTCTTGAGATTTCCCCTGAATGCACCTCTAGAGCTTCCATTCTCACTTCAGACAGAGGGAGCGTTCAGAAGCCTTTGCAGGTCTCCTGGATGTAAAACTCAGTGAGTGGCAACGAAATGATAGGCCTCATGGTAAAACCATGTAGAGTGTGGGATGTGCTAGGAGCTGGTGTGGATTTTTTTTTTTTTTACAAAGTATTTTATCTTATTTATTGTGCGTATAAGCGTGTGTGTGTGTGTGTGTGTGTGTGTGTGCGCGCGCGTGTGAGTGCGCGTGCAAGCATTCGAGCACAGTGTGTGTAGGAGTGCATGTGTATCACCGGGTACATGTGGCAGTCAGAAGACAATGTATGTATGTGTTGGTTTTTTAATTTTAGCATGGGAGGCCCAGGAATTGAACTCGGGTGTCTGTGATTGGCAGCAAGCACCTTTCCCTCTTCGGTAGACCTTTGTGATCGTCACATTGTAGGAGAGCTGCACACAGGTACATGAGACTCATCCACGAAACTCCTGGCCAGATTGTAAATGCTGCCCGCCCGGGTTTGGGGCGCAGTTGGAGCCTGAGTTTTGAGGTGATTGATGTTTCGTGTCCCCATGAAACTTCTATACGGTTTGCATGGGTGCGGCTACGTTCGTTCATGGGCCTCTCTACACCCAGGTTTAGAGGGTTTGGAGTTAGGGGTGTTTGCGTTTGTGTCATGGCTGTGTGTGTGAGCCCTGGCTTTGGTTCTGTGCTGGAGGATAAAGATGGATGTGCTCACGAGCTGGATACCTGTCACCTCACGCAGGTTAAGCCCGCATCTCTGTGGCAGACCTGAGTGTACCGTGGTCTGCAAGTCCCAGGCTTGGCGGGTAGAAGGGTCGGACCCCAGGAGGCCGGGCAGGGGGCGGGGGCGCTCAGAGCCGGCCCCGGGGCGGGGCGAGCCGCCCAGGCCTGGGGGCGGGGCAGTCCGACAGCCTCACTTCGGCGAAGTTGGCGGCGCGGAGGCTGGCCCGGGACGTGCCCGGAGCCCTGGGAAAGAGGGAGGAGGGAGGAGGGAGGGTCGTGGCCGGCCGCCATGGGGCTGGGGGCCCGGGGCCGCCGCCGCCGTCGTCGCCTGATGGCCCTGCCACCGCCACCACCGCCCATGCGGGCGCTGCCCCTGCTGCTGCTGCTAGCGGGGCTGGGGGCTGCAGGTGAGGGATCAGGGACTCGGAGGGTGGGACTGGGGTTGCAGGGGCGGGGAAGCAAAAAAAAATTATATATATATATATATATATATATTCTCCTAAGTTTGGAATTTAGAGGACCTGCCCCCCAGGATTAAAGCCGGGGCAGAGATGCAGCAGCTGGGGGTGTGTATCAGTCATGGGGTTCGCACAGATTCATGATGGGAAGGCAGGATCCTAGAGGCCCAAGGAATCGAGACCCTTGAATGAATCAGGAGTCCAAGAGTAGGAGCTGGAGTTGTGGGAATCTGGGGTTGAAATTCGGAGGCGAGGTGTACCAAAAGTTTCAGGCTCACCCCATCCTACTTCTGCCTGGAGTCCTGAGAAGGTTAGGATGGGGGCTCAAGGACCCCCAAGGCCTAGGACCCCTTGCACAAAAGCGCCTCCCCTATCCCGGGCGGGCCGTGAAGGGGGGGGGGGGTAAGGAGGGGGCGCGGAGTTCTCAGAGCTCTGAACTCGGAGAAAACGTCTCATGTTGGAGAGCTGCAAGACCCGGCGCTGGAGCGCGAGAAGCAGGAGCTGGAGCCCTTGTGAAGCCCGCGCCCCCTCCCCCGCGTGCTGCCCGATCCCTCTTCAGGCCGCCGGGATCCCGCAGTCTCGGGACCCCGCCTCTGTGCCGGGAGGAGAAGGGGCGAGGTCCACGTGCTCATCTCTGGCTTCTGGGCCCCCTCCCTGTGGCCGGAGCCCCTCCCCAGCATGCCTGGGCCCCCCTCCCCTCTTCCTCCACTCTGAGCTCCCCTCCCCCGCTCGGGACAATGGCTTCGCCGTCTAGACACCCCCTCCCCCCGGCCGGCCTCACGCTTTCTTTGCCAGACAAAGCGGGACCCACGGAGGGCCTGAGCGGGGACTGAGGGGGCGCCCCCACCCCTGCCCCGGGAGGCCTGATTAGCGGGGGAGGGGCATAGGCAGTTGGCTGTGGCCAGGGGTTCTAGGGCTCCTATGGTGGGACTCAGTGCTGGGCCGGGTGAGAGTTGCATAGAGAGTGGCTTAGCCTCTAGGCTCAACTAGGCAGGACTGGGCAGGAGCCACCGCCCCCGCGGGGCCAGTGCAGACTCATGGCCTGTCACACATAGAAAGGGAAAAAATGCATGTGCACAGGTTTAGTGCAGCCATAGATGCACACTTGGCACACACAAGACACACCTATGTGTTTGCTGCTCACATGTTGATGTGCATTCAGGCAGAGGTCACCCAAGACCTGCTAGGCATTCATGTTCAAGGTCACATTTATAGCTGCCAATCCATGACCCATACAAGCACACCAGTGGTCACACAGCTGTATGCTTGAATACTGCTGTTCATATAGATGGATGCACAGTGCATGCAGCTTGTGTGCACATGGTGTACAAAGCTATGCTGTTTGAAGATACCAGCATGGTACCAAGCACATGCACTATTAGTCACTATTAGTCATATAGTGGTCTAATACTCACACAGACTGTCACACAAACTCACAGGCATATGTACATACATACATACATACATACATACATACATACATACACAAACACACACACACATACACACACGGCTCACATGGTTGTGTCTCTACCCCCCCCCCCAATACAGCTTCTAGTGTGATGTCACAAAATTGAATAGGTTCTTCATTCTTAACTCATCCTTCTACTGTCTCTCTGGTTTTTGATTTTTGGTTTTCTCCTTTCAGTTTCTGTCTGTCCCTGTTTCTCAATTCTCCCCCAATCCCCTTTCCTTCTCTCTCTGAGGAGCAAAACTTCTACAGGGGCCCACACCTGTCTGAGCACATAATTCTCCACCAGCTCAGACCTGGCCACACCTCTCACCATCTGGCAAGACTGCCACACCCAAAGCGGGATACAACCCGGAGGGATGGGGACACTGGACAGGGCGGCACATATCTTGCACCAGTTCTCTCCCTTAAACTCCATAGCCCAACCATCTAGTACCCCAAACCATCTCTCTATGGCTGCTGTGGGTTCCTCCTAGGTGTATGCTTTGCCTACTCTTTCAAGAGCTAGCAGGGGTTACAGTAGACACAGGCTCAACACTGCCTGCCTTCTCCATCTACCCAAGACATGGGCTTGAAGCTGCAGATCCCCTTTAACACTCAGCATCTTTCTTCACTTCCTACTCTGTGCCTTTTCTCTGATGTGCACATCCTAGTCAAGGCAACTTCCTGAGCCCACACATCTGGCACAAGTCAACTCCTCCTTCTCACCCCTGCCTTGTGGTTCCCAGGGCTTGAGCTGGCAGGGACAGCTGCAGCCCCAACAGCTGGGGCTGGGGTGGGGGGCCGTGGGAACTGTAGATAGGGGGCCTCTTAGTACCCACACAGATACCCTCCTAGCCCAGTGCAGCTGTTGCCTGGCAGACAGGACAGGAGGGTCTGTCCTTATATGATTTGGGGTTCTGTGTGCCTGTCTGACCTCCCCACCTTCTTTTGCCCCCACACAGCACCCCCTTGTCTGGATGGAAGCCCATGTGCAAATGGAGGTCGGTGCACCCACCAGCAGCCCTCCCTGGAGGCTGCTTGCCTGTGAGTGTCTGGCCCAGTGCCATCAGTGGGCCCTGTGTGGGGAGGGAATAGGTCCTCTTCCTCTGCCTCCGAGTCTCCTGGGGGATGCTGGTATCACTTCCTCCATGTGTGTGGCTTCGGTAACCTCTTGTGTTTCCCCATAGGCAATCAGACAGCTTTAAGAGCAGAAGCTCTGGTGTCTCTCTGGCTTGGGTTCAAATCCCACATCATCTTGCTAAGTGTCTGAGACTTAACCAGTTAGTTAAGTCACAGTGCTCTGGAATAAAAAATTGATTTCCAAGGCCAATGACAGTGGCTTGACAGTGACGAGGACATCCATGCCCTCCCATATGTCAGAATACAGGAAGCACCTAGGAGACTTATTTTAGAGCCCGGTTTTATTTTGTTCTAGTTTGTATGACCTTTGGTTAGTCATTTCTCTTTTCTGAACCTCACTGCATCTGTGAAGCAGGAGTGCTTTCCCTGGCCTGTGACTGTGCAGGAAGGGACCCAAGAATTATTTGGGAAATGCAGAAAGTTAGGGAAGAAGAGGAGGGTTTGGGAATGAACTACCAGAGGCAGACAGAACTCTAGATTCTGGGACATCTCGAGCAAGTGCTGGGGACCTTCCCAGCCACTTTTGCATCTACAATGGCTTTTCTTTCATGAGGTTGACTGTAAAGATTTGAAAAGAACCTTTAACTGGGCTTACGCTTGTATTTCCCAGCAGAAGCAGGAGGTCATTCTGTACAGTTCCAGGGCAGTCTGGGCTCTCACAGAGTGAGGTTGTCTCAATGTTTTGTTTTCTAAAGGGGGCTGGGGCAGCTGAGAGCTTAGTAGGTAAAGGCACTTGCTGCCAAACTGGACAACCTGAGTTAAATCCTGGGGACCCAAAAGATGGAAAGAGAGAACTAATCTCGGCAAGTTGTTCTCTGGCCTCTGCATGAATACATACACACACAGATAATGTAATAAAAATTAAAACTATATTAAAAATAAGAGAAACTTTTGAAACCTTTTGACGACTGGAGATGTTCAATGGTGTTTGCCCAGTACATACAAAGCCCTGGGTTGGAGGGAAAGGACCTCAAGGTCTGTGGGCTTATTGGTCTTGTTTTCTTTTTAATAGTAATAGCATTTCATTCAGCAGCTATTAATTAGTTCGTTCATCAGTGTATTCATTTCCTCAATACCGTGTGGGCTAGCCAGTGGATCGGCCTCAAGCTAGGTGGGGCCAGGATGACTTCCGATATAGAAAAAAGAACCTTTAAAATTAAATGGCTGGAATCTCATTTAGCTTTATTGGGGGTCACTGGCCGAGGCTGAGGGTTGGGAGGGCAGAGTGTGTCCTTACTTGGAAGCAGTCGCTTGGAAGGGAGGCTGAGGTTTGGGGCGGGGCGCCTGCGCAGTAGAACTACACGCCTGGACAGCTGCCGACAGGTGAATACGCCTGAGGCTGCCCCGCCCCTCGACAGGTGAATCACCGGCTCACGCGGCCTCCGGGAGCCCGGATCGCGCGGAGTGGAGCTCGCTCAAGGCTCCAGAATAGAGATTTGGGGGGACCTCAGCCTATGTTCTTCTAATCCCAACCCACTCCTTCAGGTTTCTCAAATCCTGCTGTCCTCTTAGGAGTGACCGCTCCCTCCCCAATGACACTCCCCCCCCACCCCCACCCCCACCCCCGCCCCAGTCTTCCGCCCGGGAGAAGGCTTCGGAGTTCTCCGTCGCTTGGTCCTTGTCTGTCTTGCTAGTCCGTTCCCTCCTTGGAAGCTGCTCCCCCGTCCCCCCTCCCGCTCCGCTACGTCTCCCCTAAAGCTAAGGCGGCGAGGCGGGTCCGGGGCTGGAACCGGCCTGACCGGTCGGCGGGGGCGCGAGGCGCAGAGCGTGGGAACCCGCCCGCGGCGCAGGGAGGGTGCCGCGCCCAGCTTGGCGACGATACCCGTGGTCCCCAGCGCTCTGCACGCAGCGCCCCCTCCTGGCGTGTCATCGTCGCTGCCTTGCAGGACTTTGGGTAGGGGGCTGAGAGCATCACCTCCCAGGTTCGAATGTCCACCACACCCTTGCAGGGTTGAGCTTTGACACGTTTATCTAGGAACGGAATTCGGGGCGGGGGTATTGTAGGGTGACGCTAAGAAATGAGTCACCTGCTTTGAGTTCTGCCCTTGGTATTTGAGACTAGACTGAGCTAGGGGATCCTCGCTGGGAGCCGGAAGGGTAGGGTAGAGGAGAGGAGGGTTGAAGTAGGGGTGATGTAAGTTGTGTCTTTGCATAGTTGCATAGCCAGGTTTGTTTGACTACTCCAGTCCCCATCCTTAGCCCTCCTCACCTCTGTCCGTGGAAAGGTTACAAACTTAAGTTGTCTTTTAGTTTTTATTTTCTATCACTCAGGACTTTGTTTTTTTTTTCGAGACAGGGTTTCTCTGTGTAGCCCTGGCTGTCCTGGAACTCACTCTGTAGACACAGGCTGGCCTCGAACTCAGAAACCCGCCTGCCTCTGCCTCCCAAGTGCTGGGATTAAAGGCGTGTGGCACTACTGTCCAGCTACTCAGGACTATCTTGATGGGTTTGGGGAAGGGGCCGCAGGCCTCGGTCCAGATTGAGGGCTGAGGTGCCCATCCAAGCCCCACCCGATCCATGAGAGGAGGATTGCACGCTCATGGGAGAAAGGAGTTTATGATTTGTGGCTATCTTCCTGCCTCTCCATGTGAGTGAGAGTTTCCCATATTCGCGTGGGAGGCTGTGGCTTCGTGTCTGTGTTTGCCAGGCCAGTATGCCCAATTGTATGTGTCTGTGCGGTTTCTGGGTCTTTCTGGGTGTGTCTACCTCTTGGAGTCTGAGGCTTTTCATTTGTTGTTCCCAGTACCTGGAATGCCCTTCCCCATATCACCCTTTGGCTCACCCTTTTTTTTTTTTTTTTTTTTTTGGTTTTTTGAGACAGGGTTTCTCTGTGTAGTCCTGGCTGTCCTGGAACTCACTCTGTAGACCAGGCTGGCCTCGAACTCAGAAATCCGCCTGCCTCTGCCTCCCAAGTGCTGGGATTAAAGGCGTGCGCCACCACGCCCGGCCCTTTTTTTTTTTTTGCCTTTTTTTTATTGTTTGAAAATATAACACCCACTCATTCTATCACCCTTAGGCTGCTTGTGAGTTTCCTGTGGTTGCTGTACCAGATTACCACAAACAGGGTGGCTTAAAACAACAGAAATGTACTCTGGAAAATCCTGGAGGCCGGAAGTCTGAAATTAAGGCATTGCCAGAACTGGCTTCCTTTACTGACCATCCAGGGGGAGAAGATTTTCTTATGTCTTGTCCAGTTTCTGATTGGCTCAGGCTTATGGCTGCCCCACCCTACTCTCTGCCTTTGTCTGCACATGACCTTTCTTCTCTCTTTAGTTTCTATCTGTCTCTCTCCCGTGTCCTGGGAAAGGAAGCTAGGACCCTGCACATACCATACAAGAACTACCACTGTGTCATATCCCTGGCTTTTCTCTTGTAAAGATACTGTATGTTGGGGCTGGTGGCACGACTCAATAGTTTAGAGCAGAGTTTGGTCCCTAGCTCTCATATGGTTACTCACCTGTAACTCCAGCTCTAGGGGTTTTGGCCTCTGAAAAAGGACACTGTACTCAGGTGCACACATACTCACACACAACCACACATGCATTCAATAAATAGGGGCTGAAAGTGGCTCCACAGTTAAGAGCGTGTATGATTCTCTCAGAGGACTTGGATTTGGTCCCTGGAATCCGCATGATAGCTCACAACCATCCTTAATGGCCAACGCCCTCTTCAGACCTCCATGGGTATCAGGCACGCACAGCATGCACATACATACATGCGTGGAAAACACTTATCCACATAAAAGTAAAATAAATCTTTTAAAAAATGGCTTGAAATACAAAGTGAACTTGTCTTAGTATTCTTCACAATTACATTGGCAAAAATTCTTCTTCCCTTCCTTTTTCTTTCTTTTTTTTTTTTTTTGGTTTTTCGAGACAGGGTTTCTCTTTATAGCTCTGGCTGTCCTGGCGCTCACTTTGTAGACCAAGCTGGCCTCGAACTCAGAAATCCGCCTGCCTCTGCCTCCCAAGTGCTGGGATTAAAGGCGTGCGCCACCACGCCCGGCCCCTTCCTTTTTCTTGTGTTGAGAATTGAATCTAAGACTTTATGCACCCTAGGCAAGTGCAATACCACTGAGCTATATTCCAAATCCTCTTGTTATTTGTTTAAAATATATGTATTGATCTTGAGACAGTGTCTCATGCAGTCAAGGCTAGCCTCAAACTTGCTATGTGGCCATAAAAAGAAATAAAGTGATAGTCACAGCTTCTGGGACATGGGTGTGTTCTTCAGTGTACCACGCCCTTTGTGAGCTTGTGGCATATACAAGCTGTGTTTGGCATGTTCGTATTAATGTGTTACATGTCTGTGTTTTCTTTGCCTGACCTGGCTATGAGGACCAAAAGGGTAAGAGTCACTTTTATTTTGCTTGCTGCTGTGTTTTAGTATGTAGTAGGTGTCAATAATATTTGTTGTCGGAATAAATGGGGATGGCTGGGAATGATGGCACTTGCCTTTAAATCCAGTGCTAGAGGCAGAGAGGCAGAGAGGCAGAGAGGCAGAGAGGCAGAGAGGCAGAGAGGCAGAGAGGCAGAGAGGCAGAGGCAGAGAGGCAGAGAGGCAGAGAGGCAGAGGCAGAGAGGCAGAGAGGCAGAGAGGCAGAGGCAGAGAGGCAGAGGCAGAGGCAGAGGCAGAGGCAGAGGCAGAGGCAGAGGCAGAGGCAGAGGCAGAGGCAGAGGCAGAGGTGCAGAGGCAGAGGCAGAGGCGCAGAGGCAGAGAGGCAAAGCAGAGGCAGAGGCAGAGAGGCAGAGGCAGGTAAATTACTGTGAATTCCAGTCTAGCCAGCGATATGTAGTGAGGCCCTGCCTTAAAAAACAAGAAAGGAGGGCTGGTGAGATGGCTCAGTGGGTAAGAGCACCAGACTGCTCTTTGAAGTTCCGAAGTTCAAATCCCAGCAACCACATAGTGGCTCACAACCATCTGTAATGAGATCTGACTCCCTCTTCTGGGGTGTCTGAAGGCAGCTACAGTGTACTTACATATAATAAAAATAAAAAATAAAAAAAAAAAAGAAAGGAAGTAAGAGTAAATGGATTTGTCTGATAGTCCGTCTGGCACCGGTGTTGTTTGATGAACGCATCTTGTGTTATCTGTCTGGCATTGCCATGCTTTATACTGTCCTGACCACACATCTTCCCACAGGTGCCTGCCAGGCTGGGTGGGTGAGCGGTGCCAGCTGGAAGACCCTTGCCACTCAGGCCCCTGTGCTGGCCGAGGCGTTTGCCAGAGTTCAGTGGTGGCGGGCACCGCCCGGTTCTCCTGTCGTTGTCTCCGTGGCTTCCAAGGTGAAGGGGTGTGTGTGGACGGGAACCCGTGGTAGGCGAGAATGTGGTCAGACCCAAGCTCACCCTCTCCTGGTTCTTCCAGGCCCAGACTGCTCCCAGCCAGACCCCTGCATCAGCAGGCCCTGTGCTCATGGTGCCCCCTGCTCAGTGGGGCCGGATGGCCGATTTGCCTGTGCCTGCCCACCTGGCTACCAGGGTCAAAGCTGCCAAAGTGACATAGATGAGTGCCGATCTGGTACGACTTGCCGCCATGGTGGTACCTGCCTCAATACACCTGGATCCTTCCGCTGCCAGTGTCCTCTTGGTTATACAGGGCTGCTGTGTGAGAACCCTGTAGTGCCCTGTGCCCCTTCCCCGTGTCGTAATGGTGGCACCTGTAGGCAGAGCAGTGATGTCACATATGACTGTGCTTGCCTTCCTGGTAAGTAAGTCGTGCCCAGGGAAGGCAGCTGGGGACAATAGGCTAGCCTCCTAGTGACCATTGTCACCTTGTCCTCCCCTACGAGGCTTCGAGGGCCAGAACTGTGAAGTCAACGTGGATGACTGTCCTGGACATCGGTGTCTCAATGGGGGAACATGTGTAGATGGTGTCAATACTTACAACTGCCAGTGCCCTCCGGAGTGGACAGGTGGGCATCAGGGCTGCAGAGAACCGGGGTGGCTGACCTCAGGTGGGCACACGGGCAACTTAGACTAACACATCTTTGTGCCCTAGGCCAGTTCTGTACAGAAGATGTGGATGAGTGTCAGCTGCAGCCCAATGCCTGCCACAACGGGGGTACCTGCTTCAACCTACTGGGTGGCCACAGCTGTGTATGTGTCAATGGCTGGACGGGTGAGAGCTGCAGTCAGAATATCGATGACTGTGCTACAGCTGTGTGTTTCCATGGGGCCACCTGCCATGACCGTGTGGCCTCTTTCTACTGTGCCTGCCCTATGGGGAAGACAGGTGAGTGGCCATTTTCTTTGTTGGCAACAGAATGGTTTCAGAATGAAAGGCAAGAACAGACTCTGATTTGAGTGTTAGAACGACTGGGGGCTGGGGATGTTTCTTCTTGGCAGAGTGTGAGCTTAGTGTGCACAGGCTCTGAGTTTAATCCTAAGCGTGAAGGAAGAAGATGGAAGAAAGAAAGGAAAGAGGGAGGAAGGGTATGCTGGGTCCTGGGTTTGGAAAGAAGCCTGAGCCTCTGTCCTATGAGGAGGCTGGTGCATAGTCCAAGGCAGAGACTGTTGGAATTGGGGAACTATTGAGAGGTCTAACTGGGAAAAAGGCAGGAACTATGGAAGCCACAAAGGTCTGTTTGTTCCTTACATCATATTTTGGTGGGGGTGGTCAGACTCTGGTTGTCAGGCTAGGTGGCAAGTACCTTAAGTTTATTGTTGTTGTTGATGTGTTGAGGCATGGTGTCACTATTTGTACATCAGGCTAGCCTCAAACTCACAAGAAAGGATCCTTGGGCTTCTGTGTTCTGAGCGGTGGGATGAAGGAATTTTGTTACTATGCCTGACTAGAGTCTTGATTTATCATCTTTTAAAATATTAAAAAAATGTGTGTGTGTGTGTGTTGGCTGCATTTATGTATGTTATATTATGTCATGCTACACACATGACTGGTACGCTGAGAGGCCGGAAAAATTCATCAGATCTCCTGAGACTGGAGTTACTGATGGTGGTGAGCTGCCGTGTAGGTGCTGGGAATCAAACTTAGGTCTTCTGGAAGAGCAGCCAGTATTCTTAGCCGATGAGCACCTCTTCGGGCCCTAGTGCCTTGTTTGTAAAACGTTTCTAAGTTATTTTCAAATGGTATGGAAGAAGCAGATGAACAGATAATACTGAACCAATATTCCAATGTGAAACGTCCTGAATGTTTCATTGTTTCATAATAAATGGCTTTTCCAGGACAGCCAGGGCTATACAGAGAAACCCTGTCTCAAAAAACCAATAAATAAATAAATAAATAAATAAAATAATATTAATAGATGGCTTAAAAATAAGAACAGATACTAATACAGTGCTGGTTAATATACATAAGAAACAGGAAGCAAGGGCCATCCCAACGGGGTGCTCAGGGCGTAAAGGCGCTCGCTGAGTTGGCCTGGCAAACCTATTTCTATCAAGGGAACCCACTGGTAGAAGGAGAAAACCAACCAAGTTTCCTCTGGCTTCTACACATGCGCTATGATTTGCACACACTCCCCAGATAAGTACATTAGGAATGATGATGATGATGGTGATGATAATGCAAGGAGCTGGAAGGGTAGCTGAGTGATGGTATTCATTCTTTGTATGCTCATGGTCCTGGGGATCCATTGCCAGTATCAGTCCTTCCTCAAACGCTAGGTCTCGGGGAACTTTGGGCCACCCCGAGGATCAGCGCTTCATTTCTGCTTACCTTTTCTCAGGCCTCTTGTGTCATCTGGATGATGCATGTGTCAGCAACCCCTGCCATGAGGATGCTATCTGTGACACAAACCCTGTGAGTGGCCGGGCCATCTGCACCTGCCCACCTGGCTTCACTGGAGGAGCATGTGACCAGGATGTGAATGAGTGCTCCATTGGTGAGAAGAGTACCTTCCGGAAAGGAGCCTGAAAACTGGGAGGGGTGGGGCCCTGGCTGGCCACGCCCACACTGGCTGTGTCTTCTCCCCCATATCCGCCCTTCTTGCAGGTGCCAACCCCTGTGAACATTTGGGTCGGTGTGTGAATACACAGGGCTCATTCTTGTGCCAATGTGGCCGTGGCTATACTGGACCTCGCTGTGAGACTGATGTCAATGAGTGTCTCTCTGGGCCTTGCCGCAACCAGGCTACATGTCTTGATCGAATTGGCCAGTTTACTTGCATCTGCATGGCAGGTGGGTGGTGGGTATGGCTTGGATGGGTCATGAAAGCTGGGGCCTGGGGTAAAACTTGGTTTATTGTTATTTACTTGAAAAAAAAAATGCTGGGCATAGAGACACATGACTGAAGTCCCAGCACTTGTGAGGCAGAGATAGGCTCATCTCTGTGAGTTCGAGGCCAGTTTGGTCTACATGGTGAGTTCTAGGATGGCTAGGATTATAAAGTGAGACCCTGTTTCAAAATAAATAAAATAAAATAAAACAGAATAAAATAAAAAGGGGATAGAGAGATAGCTTAGTGGTTAAGAGTCCTCCCTGCTTTCTAGAGGGCTGAGTTTGGTTCTTAGTACCATATGGGGCAGTGCACAACTATCTAGCTCCAGGAGATCTACAATGCTCTTTTGGCCTCTGAAGATACCCATGTGTTTGGGACACACACACACACACACACACATGCATGCAAATAAACAAAACTAAACAAACTAATAAACAAAATACATTTCAAAAGAGCTGAAGTGGCACAGTAAGACTGTCTGGAACTCACTGTGTAGACCAGGCTGGCCTTGAGCTCACAGAGATCCACCTGCCTCTGCTTCCCAAATACTGGATCGAATGGCATGTGCCCTGGGCCTAGTGCACTTTAACCATGAGGGTTCCAAATTGTCAGGCTTGGCAGCAAGCATCCTTATTTGCGCCATCTTGCTTGCCCATGACTGGGTTTAAAGTGAGACTTCCTGGCTGGAGAAAGAGAGAGAGAGTTATGTGTGTTTAGGATGAAACCTTGTAACCCTCGATAAGGTAGGTGCAGGGCCAGAGCGGAATTTTACCAGATAATATCAAAGGGGAGCTTCATAAACCTTAGTCCATGAGGGGCCACAGCTGGATGAGGATCCAGCTTGTTTGAAACTAAATCTAAGCCTGAAGGTGTTGGTGCACACCCGTTATCCCAGCGCTTGAGCAGCTGAGGCAGGAGCATCAGTAGTTTGAGGCCAGCCTCAAGGCCATAGTAAGAATTTATCTCAACAAACCCACAACCAAATCAAAGCCCCCAAACCAAGTGAAGAGGCCTTCTAAGGGAACTTTCTGGGCCCTCATACCATTCCCTTCAGGCTTCACAGGGACCTACTGTGAGGTGGACATCGACGAATGCCAGAGCAGTCCATGTGTCAATGGTGGTGTCTGCAAGGACAGAGTCAATGGCTTCAGCTGCACCTGCCCATCAGGTGAGGACCCTGGGACAAGGAGCCTGGTATGTCAGGTTATGACAATGTGGTAATTAGTTACTTAATTCTTTTGTGTGTGTGGGGTCTCTCCTTCTACTATGTTATGTACATTTTGGGACTCGAACTCAGGTGGTCAAGCTTGACTGGCAAGCATGTTTATCTTCTGAGCCATCTCTCTGGGCTATTCTGTATTGAAATTAATTTAAAACAAAGCCAAGGGGGTTTCCCACTCAAATAAGGCAGGCTGCCTGCTTTAACTGTTTGTGTCACCTTTCATCCACTACTCACTTCCAGGATTCAGTGGGTCCATGTGTCAGCTGGATGTAGATGAGTGTGCAAGCACTCCCTGCCGGAATGGTGCCAAGTGTGTGGACCAGCCTGACGGCTATGAGTGTCGCTGTGCAGAGGGTGAGGGCGGACCGTGAGACTGTGGCAAGAGTCAGAAGGTGGTGGACTGGTGGGCCAATGGGTGTCAAGGACCAATAACAGACTTGGGGATGCCCTCAGCTAGGCCAGGTCAGGGCCAGTGACGCTGATGATGGAGGTAGGCAGAGGTTTTGGCAAGATTCAGGGTGCAACTAGCAGTGAGATTTAAAGTGGGAGGTTCTGGGTCAGGAACAGAGCTTGGAGCTGGGCAGAATGGAAGGGAGTAGGGGTGAGGTCTGAGAGCTGAGCTGGAATTGGGCTGAGATTACAGCCATGGCGAAGTGGGCAGACCCTGACCTCCCGTTCTTGCAGGCTTTGAGGGCACTTTGTGTGAGAGAAACGTGGATGACTGCTCTCCGGATCCCTGCCACCACGGGCGCTGTGTCGATGGCATTGCTAGCTTCTCGTGTGCTTGTGCCCCAGGCTATACGGGCATACGCTGTGAGAGCCAGGTGGATGAGTGCCGCAGCCAGCCCTGCCGATATGGGGGCAAATGTCTAGACTTGGTGGACAAGTACCTCTGCCGCTGTCCTCCCGGAACCACAGGTGGGGTCTGGGGCTGGGCTATAACAGTACGTGGGCGTGTGTGGATGTCTGTGATGAGTTTATAAGTGGTGCTTGACAATAGTAGGTACTCCTGCCATAGTTCTTCCCTCCCTGTAGGTGTGAACTGTGAAGTCAACATTGATGACTGTGCCAGTAACCCCTGTACCTTTGGAGTTTGCCGCGATGGCATCAACCGTTATGACTGTGTCTGTCAGCCTGGATTCACAGGTGGGTAGGTGGCTGCCATGTAGTGGGGGGGGGCTTTGTAAGGTAGGGATTAAGACACAAGTCTCTTGGGTGTCCCCACTTTATTTTTTAAAAAAATAAAATATTACATTTCATTTATTTTGTGTATGTCTGGAGGTCAGAGGACATCTGGGTGGAGTCATTTCTCTCCTTAAAGGTCTCGGGGATCCCACTCAGGGGCGTCAGGCTTGGGGGCACGTGTGCTTTTTCCCCCAGTTAAGTTCCTTTCTTCCCTTTATCAAGATTATCTCCAATACTCAGAAGGCCAAGGTTGGAGGATTAGTGCATGTTTGAAGCTAGTCTGAGCATCATAGTGAGCACTAGGCCAGCCAGGGCTGCATAGCAAAATCATGTTTCAAAATAAAAACAACATATAGAGAGGGCTGGAGAGACGCCTCAGCAGTTCCAAGCACTTGCTCTTGCAGAGGACTCGGGTTTAGTTCCCAGCATCAACACGCTGACTCACACGTGCATAGTTTTGTTTTTGTTTTTTAAAATAATAAAGTAAAATAAGATAAAACAAAGCAAAAAAACAAAACAAACAAACAAACAAAAAACCACATCAGAAATGGACAAGACAAAACAAAAGCAGGAGGGAAAAGAGCCCGGGAGAAGACACAAGAATCGGAAACTCATTCATTCACACACTCAGGAGTCCCACAAAAACACCAAACTGGAAACTATAATGTATAGGCAGAGGGCCCGGGGAGGGCCTGTGCAGGCTCCATGCATACTGCCCCAGTCTTGGTGAGATTGTCTGAGCTTTGATAATGTTGATTTAGAGGGCCTTATTTTCTTGATTTCCTCCATCCCCTCTGGCTCCCAGTCTTCTTCATCGGGGAAGGGGTTTGAAGGAGACACCCCTTAGGTTTCTTAGTCTCTCCCTCTCTGTGTACAGTCTAGGAGCGGGTCTTTGTCTTTGTTCCCATCAGCTGCAGGAGGAAGCTTCTGCAGTGATGGCTGAGCAAGGCGCTGGTCTGTGAGGTATTAGGCGTCATTTTATCGTCACCTTTTTCCCCTTAAGGCTGGTTCTACCCTTGGCCTCTGGGCTATCTAGCCACAGGTTCTTGGTCACTGAAGCAATATTGGGTATGGGCTCTGTCTTGTGGAGTGGGCCCTAAGTCACATCGGATATAGGTTGGTTACTCCTGCAAGCTCTGTGCCACCACAGCCCTAGCAGATCCAGAGGCAGGACACCACTGTAGATCAAAGGGTTTGTGGTTGGGTTGGTGTTTATGTTTCTCTTTGGGTAGCATGCAGAAAAGCTTTCTGCACCAAAGACCCTAGAATATAGAAGGCTCTATGTAGGCGCAAGTTTGACTTCTCCATGTTCGGCGAGTCTCACAACTGCTTATAACTCCAGTTCCAGGAATCTGACATTCTCTGCTGGCTTTCATGGGCACCAGGAATGCACCATGATGCACTATTATACATGCAAGCACTCATATAAAATAAATAAATAAATAAATAATCTTTTTAAAAAGCAGAGAGAGATGGAGAGAGGGAGGGAGGAAGGGAGACAGGTGCGCATGTGTGCACGCACACACACACACACACACACACACACACACACACACACAAAGTGGGGTGGGAAACCCACCTTATACTATCCTGAGCTTGTTTCCTCACTGGAATGGAGCTGTCGTTCTGTCAGCAGAGTGAGGTCAGGATCAGCTGTGTGATAGAGAACAGGACGTCCCTTTCCTTCAGTTGGCACCACTGTCTTCGTTCTGGAATGAAGTTGCCTGTATGCTTCCCAGGGCCCCTCTGCAACGTGGAGATCAATGAGTGTGCATCCAGCCCATGTGGAGAGGGTGGCTCCTGTGTGGATGGGGAAAATGGCTTCCACTGCCTCTGTCCACCTGGCTCCCTGCCTCCACTTTGCCTACCTGCGAACCATCCCTGTGCCCACAAGCCCTGTAGTCATGGAGTCTGCCATGATGCACCAGGCGGGTGAGGCCCTTTCCCAACTCCCGACCCCTCTTCTGCTGTCTCCAGCCACCTGTCACACCTCACTGCCTCCCCCACCAGGTTCCGCTGTGTTTGTGAGCCCGGGTGGAGTGGCCCTCGCTGTAGCCAGAGCCTGGCTCCAGATGCCTGTGAGTCCCAGCCCTGCCAGGCTGGTGGCACCTGCACCAGTGATGGAATAGGCTTTCGCTGCACCTGTGCCCCTGGATTCCAGGGTGTGTGACCCCATATTCCTCCCCCAGGGCACCCAACACCCTTGTTTCTTATGTTTCTTTCCTGCTTTTTTTGTTTTTAAAGCTTTGCTTAGTACCTTTTGTTCTGTGTGTCTCTGTTACATATGTCTGTGTGTGGAGGCCAGAAGCAGAAGAAGGCATATGTGTCGTCTTTTACCACTCTCTACCCATTCCTCTGAGGTGTGCAGGGTCTCTCCCTGACCCTGGGGTTTGTGCTTTCTCAGATAGGCTGGAAGCCACTGAGTCCCTGGGATGCTCCTGTTTTTCTTTCACCTTGCAGCTGGGGCTACTTGTTATAGAGGTGGGAGGGTCTGAGTTCTGGCCTGAGGTGCTCTTAACTGCTGAACCATCCTTCCAGCCCCATCTGCATTTCCTTCCTTCCTTCTTCATTCCTTTAATTTCTCTCCTTTTTTGTCTTTTCTAAATATCAGGGTGGGGACTCCAGGGATGAGGGGAGTTGGGAGCAGTGAGTTTCAAGACTATCTAAACTATCTGCTTCTAACAGGCCATCAGTGTGAGGTGCTGTCCCCCTGCACTCCAAGCCTCTGTGAGCACGGAGGCCACTGTGAGTCTGACCCTGACCGGCTGACTGTCTGTTCCTGTCCCCCAGGCTGGCAAGGTACACCAATATCCTCCTCTTCTTCTCTTCTCCCTTCTCTCTTCTTTCTCCTCCTCTTCCTCTTCCCCTCTTTCTCCTCTTCTGCACTTTGCTCCATGTTGGACAATGCCAGGGAGCCCAAAGAGGACTCAATCCTGGCCTGCCTTTGGAGGGAAAAGACAGCTGGATCCAGACATTCACAGCCCATCTGAGCCAGCTCAGGAGAAGAGGGAAGCCATATGGGACTGAGGATACTGGGATACCTGAGATTTGATGACATTTTTGATCGGGTGACTTCAGAGTGTGTATTCAACATCTAAAGAGACAGGCAGAATATATTTCAGGAGTGGCATGTGCCAAACGCCCAGGGATAGCGGCTGGTCTTTGCTTTCCTTGCCTCCACCAGTGGGTTCTTGAGCTGCAGGCATCCTCAGACCCCTCTTTACCCCTGTGACCTTAATTGCTTCCCCTCTCACCTCCAGGCCCACGATGCCAGCAGGATGTGGATGAGTGTGCCAGCGCCTCACCCTGCGGCCCCCATGGTACCTGCACCAACCTGCCAGGGAATTTCAGGTGCATCTGCCACAGGGGATACACTGGCCCCTTCTGTGATCAAGACATTGACGACTGTGACCCCAGTAAGTGCAGGGATCTTTGGGATGCTTCCTTCCCCAGGGAACCCACCCATCAAGTCATACCTCGTCCTGGCACTGTGTTGCTGTTTCCTGACAACTATTACTCCCCTCGTTCATGAGGGTCTTACTTCCATCCCAGCACCACTGTAGAAATGGGCAATGGGCTGCTGGGATGACTCTGCAGGGAAAGCCACTGCCTCTAAACCTGATGAACCTAGGTCAGTCCTACAAGTTGTCTTCTGATCTCTACATGCCTGCTATGCACACACACACACACACACACACACACACACACACACACACAGAGAGAGAGAGAGAGAAAGAGGGGGGAGAGAGAGAAAATAAATAAATAAATAACAATAATAACCCAAAATGGAATAAAAAGTTAAAAATATGTTTTATTTAAGCCAAAATAGAAAATATTTTCATTTTCACATATAAGCCTTCAAAAATTTAAATTTTGCTAAATGTATTTTACATTTGCAGTTTGTCTCATTTGGCCTGGACTCATGATTTCACGGGCCTATTAACCTCATGTGGCTAGTAGTAGCTACACTGGTCACCGCAGGCTGTGCTGAGCTTATGAATCAGAGCAGGCAGTGGCACTACAAGTATTCCTTGGTTCTTTGAGGTTGGTCCCACAGCCTCCATGGGTTACAGACTCTATGGGTGTTTAAGTCCCTTATTGTCGAGTGGCTTAATGTTTGCAAATAACCTCTACATCTCCTCCCAGATTATTTAAATCATCTCCAAATAACTTTTTTATTTTAAAATGTGTACATTTCCTTGTTATTGTGTGCATGTGTGTGAGCGTGTATGGACCACGTGTGGAGGTCATAGGACAGTATAGTCCTTCTACCTTGTAGGATCTGGTGTTCCAACTCAGGATGTTGGCCTTGGTGGCTTTACCCATGCTGAGTCCTATCATCAACCCAGACTTCATTTTTAATTGAACTGGAAGGAGGGAGGGGCAGGGAGGGAGGGAAGGTGAGAGAGAAGGGGGGGCGGGTGGAATGCAAACCTGCTACATTAGATTGTGGGAGTTGATTTTCTTCTTCCACCATGCATGTTGCAGGGATTGAGCTCAGGCAGGCAGTCCTGGGTGGGCAAGCACCTTTACCTACTAAAGTCATCTTGCCAGTCCCTCTAGATGGCTTGACACACCAAGTACGATGTTCATAGCATGTATATGTTTGCTATACTCTATTGTTTAGAAAATAACAAGAAAATAGTGTGCATGTTCTGCCCTTGGGTAATCTCTGATTTTCCCTATTGTCCATCTACTGGTTGAACCCACAGATTCTGAATTTCAGAATAGGTAGGGCCAGTTCTATAGCTCAAAGGTTTTTTTTTTGTTTGTTTTTGTTTTTGTTTTTTTTTTGAGACAGGGTTTCTCTGTATAGCTCTGGCTGTCCTGGAACTCACTCTGTAGACCAGGCTGGCCTCGAACTCAGAAATCCGCCTGCCTCTGCCTCCCGAGTGCTGGGATTAAAGGCGTGCGCTACCACGCCCGGCACTCAAAAGGGCTTTTTTAAAAGGATATTTTAAAAATGTATTTATTTGTCTATGTGTTGCACACCAAGTGAGCCATGACATTCCCGTGGTGGTCAGAGGACATCTTGTAGAGGGAGGTTGACCACAAAAGGGGACTAACTTTGATCTCTGACCAAGAGTGTCTCTTGTAGTCTGGGACACACACATACCTTTAATTTCTGCACTCAGAAGACAGAGTGCAGGCTCATCTCTGGACTATTCAAGGCCAGCCTCATCAGCATATTGAACTCCAGGCTAGTCATGGCTACGTAGTAAGACTATTTCAAAAACAAGCAAGCAAACAAAAAGGACTGTCCCCTCTGGCTTCTTCCTGAGTCTCCCTGTGAGTAAAGCATAGCTGGGTCAGGCCAGGCTGATGTGGGCATAGGCAGTGACCAGATTTCTTTCCTGCTCACTGCAGACCCGTGCCTCCATGGTGGCTCCTGCCAGGATGGTGTGGGCTCCTTTTCCTGTTCTTGCCCCGACGGCTTTGCTGGTCCTCGCTGTGCCCGAGATGTGGACGAATGTCTGAGCAGCCCCTGTGGCCCTGGCACCTGTACTGATCACGTGGCCTCCTTCACCTGTGCCTGTCCACCTGGTTATGGAGGCTTCCACTGTGAGATTGACTTGCCAGACTGCAGCCCCAGGTGGGTGGAGCATGGGCTGGAGACTCAGGGGCCAGAGAGGGCGTCCTGGACTCGGCATCTGTTGGAGGTTTGGGATGATGCTGGCACATGGCTGAGGAATGGGCAAGGCTGCTTGGAAGTCACAGACTCCAGTTCTTTTGAGGCCGAGACTGAGGCAGGGTCCATAGGCGAAGGAGCTGGGTTAGATCTTCATACTGCTACGGCTTGTTGAGGATAGCAAGGGTCTGAAATTGGGAAGCACTTAGTTATAGAAGGATTGGGGTGTCTTTAAGATCTTGACCTTCTTGTCCTGTTCTCCAGTTCCTGCTTCAATGGAGGGACCTGTGTGGATGGCGTGAACTCCTTCAGCTGTCTGTGTCGCCCCGGCTACACAGGCACACACTGCCAATACGAGGCTGACCCCTGCTTTTCCCGGCCCTGTCTGCACGGGGGCATTTGCAACCCCACCCACCCAGGATTTGAATGCACCTGCCGGGAGGGCTTCACTGGGAGTCAGTGTCAGGTGGGTGGTGTCTGAGGTCCTTGGAGGAAGAGTCCTAAGACAAGGGGGACCTGTGGGGGGGCATCCTGAAGGGATAAGGCCATCTAGTTTCTAGGGTCTCTCCCAGCACTGACCTTGAAGATTTCTTTTGCAGAACCCAGTGGACTGGTGCAGCCAGGCACCCTGTCAGAATGGGGGTCGCTGTGTCCAGACTGGGGCTTACTGCATTTGTCCACCTGGATGGAGTGGCCGCCTGTGCGACATACAAAGCCTGCCCTGCACGGAGGCCGCAGCCCAGATGGGTGAGGGAAGCATGTGGTGTGTGTGGGGCTGAAGGGTGGTGGTGCATCCCTCTTGCTGGCATGAGCCAGATGAGAGAGCCATATAACATATGGGACTAATGAGGTGTGTGGCTCAGTATGTGTGTGACTGGAATAACTGGCCAGAATGTGACTGTATCTGTCACAGTGAGACAGCTGGGTGTGTGTGTGTGACTGAGCTGATAGAGTCATCAAAGTGGTGCTGTGGAAAGAGACCAGGTTAGCTGACAAGTGGCCTGACAGCCTTTGGATGTGGGTGAGACACTTGGGATTGATGCCAGCAGGGATGTTGGATGAATGTGTGATGTGGCCTGAATAGGAAAGGTGGCATGGCCACCTCTGAGTCTGATGTCACCCTCTGCTTTTCAGGGGTGAGGTTGGAGCAGCTGTGTCAGGAAGGTGGACAGTGCATAGACAAGGGCCGCTCCCACTACTGTGTGTGTCCAGAGGGCCGTACGGGTAGTCACTGTGAACACGAGGTGGATCCCTGCACAGCCCAGCCTTGCCAGCACGGGGGCACTTGCCGTGGTTACATGGGGGGCTATGTGTGTGAGGTAAGAGAAGTCAATCATGCTTGTCTGTGTTTCTGTGTCCTGGTATGGGTCCTTCCCCCACCCCACCCCCTCTCTCTTTCTTTCTTTCTCTCTCTCTCTCTCTCTCTCTCTCTCTCTCTCTCTCTCTCTCTCTCTCTCTCGGTGGGAGAACAGGGATGTTTCATGTGTAGTAGGTTAGCACTCTGTATCGCTCAGCTTCATCCATAGTCTGCATGGCTGTTATAGAATTTTTTTTTTTTTTTGGTTAGATTTTTGAGACATGGTCTCGTTATGAAGCTCTGGCTGTCCTGGAATTTGCTATGTAGTTCAAGCTGGCTTCCAAGTCCAGCAATCCTTCTGCCTCTGGCTCTATAGTGAGTGCTAGATAACAGGCATGAGCCATAATACTTGTCTGTGTGTCTTTTCTTTCCTCCTTATCTTTCTCTTTTCCTTTCCCTTCTTTCCTTGTTTCCTTCCTTTTCTTTCTTTCTTTCTTTCTTTCTTTCTTTCTTTCTTTCTTTCTTTCTTTCTTTCTTTCTATTTTGAGACAGAGTCTCACTATGTAGCTCTGGTGGGCTTAAACTATTAAAGATCTACCTTCCTCAGCCTCGTGAGTGCTAGGATTAAAGGAGTGAGCAACCAGGCCTGGCCTAGCAGTCCTCTTATGGATATATGTCTGTGTGTGTGCACTGTGTGTGCACAGGAGTGTATATGCAGAGGTCAGGGGCAGGCATCAGGTGTTCCCCTCTATCACTATATTTTGTTCCTTTGTGGTTCTCTCACTGAACCTCAAGTTAGGCTGTAGATGGTGAGCCCCAGTGATCCTCCTGCCTCCCCTACCGCACACCTGGGTGACACACATAGAAGACCACACCTAGCTTTTTTTTTTTTTTAAGATTTATTTATTATATGTAAGTACACTGTAGCTGTCTTCAGACACTCCAGAAGAGGGCGCCAGATCTCATTACGGATGGTTGTGAGCCACCATGTGGTTGCTGGGATTTGAACTCAGGACCTTCAGAAGAGCAGTCAGTGCTCTTACCCGCTGAGCTATCTCGCCAGCCCCACACCTAGCTTTTTAAGTAGGTACTGAGGAT
This sequence comes from Mus caroli, assembly GCF_978045245.1. Classification (NCBI taxonomy): domain Eukaryota; kingdom Metazoa; phylum Chordata; class Mammalia; order Rodentia; family Muridae; genus Mus; species Mus caroli. Next base: position 61,692,183 of record NW_028227273.1, read on the forward strand.
TTGAACTCAAATCTTCACGCGTGTGCAGCAAGTGCTCTTACCCACTGAACCATCTTTGCAGCTCCTAACCTTCATGCACTTGTGGATGGACTTGGGGCATGTGAGTTTCTGTCTCCAGTTCTGTGTCTCCCTCTGGGTATGAGTGACTTACCATTGTGTCTGGATACGTGGTCTGGGGTACCTGGGTATTTTTCCTGCGTGTTCTCATGAGCATATCTCCCTCTGTACTGAGTGTGCTGGTGGCCTTCCCAGTCTCACCCTGACCAATAGCAACTTGAGGGAGGAAAGGATTTACTTCAGCTTACAGGTTACTGTCCATCATTGAGGGAAGCTGTGAAAGAAGCCCAAGGCAGGGAACTATAGTCCAGAACTGAAGCAGAGACCATAGAAGAGTGTTGCTTTCCCGGAGTGGTCTGGGTCTTCCCACATCAATCAGCAGTCAAGATAATGTCCCCACAGACGTGCTATAGGCCAATCTGAAGGAGGCAGTTTCTCAAGCAAGATTCCCTCTTCCCAGATATGTCTAGGTTTGGTTCAAGTTCACGCACACACACAAATAACAAGTATGTGCACAGTGTGTTTCCTTGTACTGGGTAAGTCTGCCCCCTACACTGGCTTTGTGTTGGATGTCTATGTGTGTCCTTTTGTGGTGAGATTCTGTGTGCTCACAGGTCTGCCGAGGCACGTCTGTGTCCCTCGGGGCTGAGTGAATTCCTTTCTTGCCTCAATACAGTGTCCAGCTGGCTATGCTGGTGACAGTTGTGAGGATAATATAGATGAGTGTGCTTCCCAGCCCTGCCAGAACGGAGGCTCCTGTATCGATCTTGTGGCCCGCTATCTCTGTTCCTGTCCCCCTGGCACACTGGGTATGTTAAGGCCAGGGTTGGGGGGCAGGATAAAAGGATGAGTTTCTAGCCTCCACTGACCATGCTCCTACACCCTAGGAGTTCTCTGTGAGATCAATGAGGACGACTGTGACCCAGGCCCATCCTTGGACTCAGGCGTCCAGTGCCTACACAATGGCACCTGTGTGGACCTGGTGGGTGGCTTCCGCTGTAACTGTCCCCCAGGATACACAGGTCTGCACTGTGAGGCAGACATCAATGAGTGTCGCCCGGGTGCCTGCCATGCAGCGCATACTCGGGACTGCCTACAAGATCCAGGTGGGCATTTCCGCTGCGTCTGCCATCCTGGCTTCACAGGTAAGAATGACAGAGAGCCTGGCCAGAAACCTGATGTGGTTCTGCTTCTGTAGTTGATCCTCCTGCATCTGTTTGTCCAGGGCCTCGCTGTCAGATTGCTCTGTCCCCCTGTGAGTCCCAGCCATGTCAGCATGGAGGCCAGTGCCGTCACAGCCTAGGCCGTGGAGGTGGGCTGACCTTCACCTGTCACTGTGTCCAGGTAGGTGTGATTGGTAGGGGTTGGAACCCTTGGGGAAAGAAAGGCCTGTGGCTTTAGGCAAGCATATGTCTATACGGAAAAAGTAGAAGGAAAAGAGGTTCTGAGATGCTGAATTATGGTTTGGAGTGTAACTTAGTGAAATTGTGACGTGGCTTTGTTGCCTCCTGGGAAGGTATGGCTTATCTTCAAAATGACGTCAGTAGAGGAAAGGGGAGGTTGCTGGAATTGGAGGGGTGGGGATGGGGGTGTCATAATTTCTCAAGTCTTGACCTTCATTCTTTTCTCTCTTTTCCACCCTCCTGTTTCTTCTCACTACCAATTTTTTCTTTTTCTGTCTCCTCACTTCACCATTAGCCATTCTGGGGTCTGCGTTGTGAGCGGGTGGCACGCTCTTGCCGAGAGCTGCAGTGCCCAGTGGGTATCCCATGCCAGCAGACAGCCCGTGGACCACGCTGCGCTTGTCCTCCCGGGCTGTCCGGGCCCTCCTGCCGGGTTTCTAGGGCGTCACCCTCAGGAGCTACTAACGCCACCAGCTGCGCCTCTGCCCCTTGTCTGCATGGGGGCTCGTGCCTACCTGTACAGAGTGTCCCTTTCTTCCGCTGTGTATGCGCTCTGGGCTGGGGCGGCCCGCGTTGTGAGACCCCTTCCGCAGCAGCCCCTGAGGTCCCTGAGGAGCCACGGTGCCCGCGAGCGGCTTGCCAGGCCAAGCGAGGGGACCAGAACTGCGATCGGGAGTGCAACAGCCCAGGCTGTGGCTGGGATGGCGGTGACTGCTCACTGAACGTGGACGACCCCTGGAGGCAGTGTGAGGCACTGCAGTGCTGGCGTCTCTTCAACAACAGCCGGTGTGACCCGGCCTGCAGCTCTCCAGCCTGCCTCTATGACAACTTTGATTGCTACTCTGGTGGCCGCGACCGCACCTGCAAGTGAGCCCCTTGACTCTGTTCTTCTATCCATCTATATGTTGCACTGTCAGTGAGCCACATCTGTCCCAGTTTGTCTGTCAGTCTGTTTTTGGCTCGTCTGATGGGCTGTCCCTTCCAGCTGCTACCACCAGGGCACTGGTGGTTTCATCCGCCTGTTTCCACCCATGTGCCTCATCTCTGCCCATTTATATTTTCACCTACATATCTTGGCCATTTGCTTCTGTCTGCCTGCAGTTACACATCCCATCTGTCCACACTTAGGACTTGTTCATTTGTCTTTCTTAAAAATTTAAAAATTAAACTGGGTCTAGTTGCACACACATTTTAACGCCAGCATTTCAGAGGCATAGACAGGCAGGTCTCTGTAGAGATTCAAGGCCAGCATGATCTACATAGCGAGTTCTAGGCTAGCCAAGGCCACACAGTGATACCCTGTCTCAAAACAAAAACAAACAAACAAACAAAGCAAAACAGGAGTCCCCAGCAGGTGCTCATTCAATAGCATCCAATAGTGATACTGGTGGAGCATCCCAAATCCCAAACCTGAATTCCTGAGTCATGTGGGGCATGGGCATGTTGCCACGGTAGAAAATTCCATCCTTTGCCCCATTGATAAGTTACAGTCAAAATTCAGACACAGGTTGGGCTGTAGTGGCAGAGCACCTTCCTAGATGGCATGTGGCCCTTGGTTCAATCCCCGCCCAGCATGGAAATAAAACAACCACCAAAGGCAGGCACACTAAAAATATATAGTTACTTTTGGGTATGTGTATTTTTGTCTTTAGACTTGGGCCTCATCCCAGAGGTGCCTTATATAAATTATGTATAGAGGGCTGGGGATGTAGCTTACTTGATGGAATGCTTGCCTAACATCCACAGAGCCAGGCTTGGGTCCCCAGCACCACCTAAACTGTGAGAGGTGCTGTGTGCTTGTAATCCTGGCTCTCAGCAGGTGGATCAGGAGGATAATAAGTTCAAGATCACCCTCAGCAACATAGTTTTGTTTTCTTTTTTAAAAATAGGGCTTCAGCGGGGCGTGGTGGCGCACGCCTTTAGTCCCAGCACTTGGGAGGCAGAGGCAGGCAGATTTCCAGGCCAGCCTGGTCTACAGAGTGAGTTCCAGGATAGCCAGGGCTACACAGAGAAACCCTGTCTTGAAAAACCAAAAAAAATATATATATATATATATATATATATATATATATATATATATATATAAAAGAAAAATAGGGCTTCACAATTCCTGGCTGGAATTGGCTGTGTAAATCAGGCTGGCCCTGTACACACAGAGATATCCTTGTCTCTGCCTCTGGAGTATTGGGATTAGAGGTATATGCCAGCCTGTCTGACTAACATAGGGAGTTTGAGGCCAGCTTGAGATACATGAGATCTTATTTTAAAATATTTATAGAAAGATATCTCATTGCATTTATTTGCATAAATAATATTTAAGCATATGTGTAAATATTCTGAAACTCTAATTTGAACTCTGAAATAGTTTTAGTCCCAATTATTTCAAATTAGGAACACAGAACTTGTGGTTATGCAGCCAACTACTGCATTTGCAGAAAGCATATGCAAGAACATCTCCCACCACCACCATTCCCAAACCCATCCCAGCACTGTCCACTACTGCTATTCGCTGTGTGTGCATTTAGGTGACCTGAAGAATCTCTGACTTTGTGTTCTCTGTCCCCAGCCCCGTTTATGAGAAGTACTGCGCGGACCACTTTGCAGATGGTCGTTGTGACCAGGGCTGCAACACTGAGGAGTGTGGCTGGGATGGGCTAGACTGTGCCAGCGAGGTCCCGGCCCTTTTGGCCCGAGGGGTTCTGGTCCTCACAGTTCTTCTGCCTCCTGAAGAGTTGCTGCGCTCCAGTGCCGACTTTCTGCAGCGACTCAGCGCTATTCTGCGCACCTCACTGCGCTTCCGCTTGGACGCACGTGGCCAGGCCATGGTCTTCCCCTATCACCGGCCAAGCCCTGGCTCTGAATCCCGGGTCCGTCGTGAGCTGGGTCCTGAGGTGATCGGGTGAGTGACTGTGGCTCAGGGCTGGGTACAGCGGTTAGAGCACCCGTGATCCAGACTTTCTGTTTCATGTTTCTTGGTTGAGAGCTCTCTTGGCAAGGCGCCTTCCACAGGTTTTTCCGTGTCTGTTGGGTTGACATCTTTGCTATGGGTGGGGTTCATCCTGTGTACACTACAGGGAGCCTCACTGCAGCGCTGAGAGTTTACTCTTCAAATGCAGGTGACAGCACCTTCTTGTGTGCATGATGTGTGTGTGTAGGTCCCCAAGTGCCATGACACTTATGACACTGCATGCCTGTAGAGGTTAGAGGACAGCAGTGTGAAGTCAGTTCTCTCTTCTCATCAGGATGACAGGCTTGCATGATGAGCATGTTGCCTGTGAGCCATTGCGCTGGCTTGTTTGTTGTTTTCTTCTTGTTGTTTGCTTTGTTTGTGTTTTATAGGCACTGGCCTGAAATTCAGTCTGTAGCCCAGGTTGGCTTTGAACTCATGGTTTTCCTACTTAGCCCTTCCAAGTACTAGAATTGCAGGCATACACTATCGCCCCTGACACTCACTTTCTTTCCTCCCCACTCTCTTCTTTCCCCTTTCCCCTCATCTCACGAAAGTTGTAGAACTTGCTCACTGGTGACCTGGTAGGGGGAACCTGAAGAGGGAGAGGCATTTGTTGAGGGTGGACCAGGGCCTGAAGATTGGGCCCTGACAAGGAAAGGAGGGCTGAACTTTAGAGATGCTGTGGTTTGTGGGTTCTGATTGGATGCAGGCAGAAGTCAAGTAGATGGGTGAGGTGACACATGGCCCCTATCTTGGCTAAAGTAGCTTAGTGATGAGGATATAGGGCTAAGCAGGGGACACCTTGGAACTTGCTATTCTTAGGGGGTCTTGAGGTATGGGGAGGAACCCCAAGAGATGACTGAGGGCTGAAGATGCATACAAGACAACTGGGCATTGGAGGCCATTGGAAGGAAAGAAGGGAGAGTCAAGGAAGCAGGAGAGAAGGAATTGAAGAAGGAATCTAAGGACTCTCAGAGACCTAAGGATTGGGGGACAGTAGAGGGTGTGGTTCAGTGGTAGAGAACCTACCTTGTATATTCAAGGCCCCAAGTTCATCTCCAATACCACAAAGAAGGATAGAGGAGAAAAAGCAAGCTTTTAGAGAAACTGTGACATGGTACACCATCCCAGCAAAGGGCGACACCAGCAGACTCCACCAGGGCAGCTTTGAGACACTGTGACCAATAAGATCTGTTGGGAGAGACAGTGGAGTTGGATGCCAGCTGAGAGCTGGGTGGGTGGTAGAGGCATAGAGAGTAGAGACGGATGTGGCTCTCTGAGGTTGGGTGTCTAGGATGCTGTAGACCAGTGTTGAGCCTTTGGGTCCCTCTGCTCTGTTCCCACAGCTCTGTAGTGATGCTGGAGATTGACAACCGGCTCTGTCTGCAGTCAGCTGAGAATGACCACTGCTTCCCTGATGCCCAGAGCGCTGCTGACTACCTGGGAGCCTTGTCGGCAGTGGAGCGACTTGATTTCCCATACCCACTTCGGGATGTGCGAGGTGAGCTGGGAAGTACATTAGAGGGTAGTACATTAGAGCATGTAGCCCCAGAGATGGTTGAATCCTATAGTGTGGTTGAAGCCCTGTGAGTAAAGCCCCATCTTCTGGCTGAAGCTGTCCCATAGCTAAGCCAACCCCATGAGTAAGAGCCACTTAAAATTGAAACCTTACTTGTAGTCCTGCTCCATGGCTACAGCCCTGCTTATAGCTGAGCATCGCCCATGCCTGAAATCTGCTCACTTGTTCCTGCCCTGATACTTGGCTGAAGGCCCATCTGCTGCTTCCATCCTACAGGAGAGCCGCTGGAGGCCCCAGAGCAGAGCGTGCCACTGCTGCCACTGCTGGTGGCAGGGGCTGTCTTTCTACTCATCATCTTCATCCTGGGTGTCATGGTTGCCAGGCGCAAGCGAGAGCACAGCACCCTCTGGTTCCCTGAGGGTTTTGCATTACACAAGGACATAGCTGCTGGCCACAAGGGCCGGAGGGAGCCTGTGGGACAAGATGCACTGGGCATGAAGTAAGAACCTCATTGCTCTACATCCCCAACTGTGGGGCCCTTGTAAGCTCTAGACCATACCCACCTCGGTCACATTCCAACCTCTGACCCCAACCTAACCTTAACTACAGACTCCATCTGGGCCTTCAGTGTTAATCCTCTTGACCTATGACCCCATGATCCCTGGGGATTGCCCCAACCCCTATCCCTTGACGTGATTTTCTAATTCTATACATTTCCTGACTCATATCTTTCCCTGACGCTATCCTGAGCTAACCTCACAAAAATCATCCTTATTCCCGCATGACTGCTGACCTCAAGACTTTTGTCATTTCAACCTGTCCCTGACCACGACTGGGTCCTTGATGACTCCTGAATCATCTCTGGCTTCAACCCACCTGTACCTTTGACCTCACCTCAGCCCCCTGTTTCCACCCAATCCTGTGTTAATTCCCTTGTGAGCCTCAATCCTAAGCCTTCAACTTGACTTATTCCTCAACACCAATAGCCATACTCTGCTCTTAACCCTTCCCTATGACACCAGGACTCCTGACTCCTCATCTTGATGTTTCAAGCCTGGCTATCTATCCCATTTGTCACGAGAGAGTAACTACTCTTCCATGAGCTTTGATAACTCCTTTATCAAAGTTATGAGAGGAAACTTCCTCTGCCCCTGCAGTTTGTCTCATCTACCCTCATGCATCCATGTTCCATTGTGTGTGCCACTCTCGACTCTGAGTTCACCTTAAGATTCTGGCCACCTCAGATGTGAGGTGTGGGGCAGGTGTAAAGACCATTGTTTGGATCCCTAGAACCTGTATAAATGCCATAAAATCCTTAAGTGCTCAGTGGGCCCCGCAGCCTGACTTAGAAGATGGAGTCCTGGTCCCTAGAGCAAGCTGACTAGTGAGTCTAGTCATATCAGTGAGCTCTTGGTTTGACTGAGAGACCCTTCCTCGATGACCAAGACTGAGGAGAGATTCCTCTTTATCAACCTCAGACCTGTGCACCCAAAACACATACCTGCACTCACAGGTGGAAAGAGAAAACATTTTGATTGCCACCTGACATGCTTCCTGCAACTTCATCTCTATCCTCCTATCCATCATTGGAATCTTTGTCAACAACCCAGGACCCCTCCTCAGTTCCTGACCCCTTACCTGCCTCTATGACCTCTGCTTGAACCGAACCCTAAACCCTCCTCCCAGGCCAGAGTTCTCTAGTGTACTTTCTCACATCTTTTTCTTCTTGTTTTCCTCAAGGAACATGGCCAAGGGTGAGAGTCTGATGGGGGAGGTGGTCACAGACTTGAATGACTCAGAATGTCCAGAGGCCAAGAGACTGAAGGTATTACCTGCTTCTCTGACTCTTTCCTTCAGGGTTCCAAGTTGGGATTCCCTAGTCAGCTGGAGAGACCAGGGAAGTCTCTCTTCTCCCTATTGCCTCAGCCCCAGACAGTTTCCACATCTGTGTGACCTCACTTTCTCCTTAATGTGACTCTGTTGCTGTGTTGGGAGGAACAGAGATTTACCATGGGTTCCCTGGGTGGGTGGGAGTGAGTTCCCCTTCTTCATATGGTTCCTCCTCACACAGGTTCCTGCTCCCAGGTCTGCCTAGGGTCACCCTAGAGCAGCAGCTCTTAACCTGTGGGTTGTGAACCTATTTGGGCTGTGCTCTTCAGTTTCAGATGGCTCAGTCGGTAAAGAAAGAAAAGAAAGCCAGGCATCTTGTGGTATACAGGTAGTCCCAGTGAACAACCTTTCCACAGAGGTTACCTAAGACCATTGAAAACCACAGGTTTTTACATTATGATTCATAATAGTAGCAAAATTACAGTTATGAAGTAGCAGTGAAAATAATTTTATGGCTGGGGGGGGGTCACCACAACATGAGGAACTATATGAAAGGGTGGCAGCATTAAGAACAGTGAGAACCATTGCCCTAGAGGGAACACCCTAGCCCACAGAGTGATTGGCTTTCTGTTCTTTGTCCAGCATCCCCAGCCTGAAAGTGTCCCCAGCTGGTCTAGGGTTCCATCTATCTTTAGGAACCACACCCATTTATTTGGGCTGTGCTCTTCAGTTTCAGATGGCTCGGTTGGTAAAGAAAGAAAAGAAAGCCAGACGTTCTGTGGTACACAGGTAGTCCCAAGTGCTGCTGAGGTGGCGAGAGCAAACTCCTGGCTGGTTAACTAGCCTAGCCTTCTTGGCAAGTTCTTAGAAGAACCCCTGTCTCATAAAGGAAGATGGATAGTGCCGGAGATTGATGGCACACACCTTTAACCCCAGCACTCGGGAGGCAGAGGCAGGTGTTTCTCTGAGTTCGAGGCCAGCCTGGTCTACAGAGTGAGTTACAAGACAGCCAGGGCTACACAGAGAAACCCTGTCTCGAAAAATGACACAATAACAAAAAGAGGGAGAGTGCTACAGAGCAATGACATAGGAGGTGGTTCTTTGGCTTCCATACACACAGACACACTCATGCACACACACACAAGCTTGCACACTCATGCAACCTGAGGGCTGGGTAATGTATGAAGGAAAAAGGTCTTCCTGCCTCAGCTTCTCCAGTAGCTGGGACTGCAGGTTTGAGTCACAACATCCAGTCTCCATATTTCTTTTACCAGGGACCTGAAGTATCCAGGGTTGGAGGACTGCATTTAATTTTTTAAAATTCCAAATATTTTGCTCTTTTTATTTATTTATATTTATTTTTAAAAATTGGAGACTAGAGAGATGGCTCAACAATTAAATGCTGGCTGCTCTTCCAGAGGACCTGTGTTTGATTCCCAGTACCCACACAGTGGCTTACAGATGTCTGTAACTTCAGTTCCTATAGATGTTTGACGTCTTCTGGTCTCCCACCAGGCATGCATGACAGGAGTGTGCCACCGTGACGGCTATAGTTTGTTAATTTAAAATTTTGCATTCACTTATTATTTATTTATTTTGTGTGTGGGCCATGTGAGCTACATTATGGGGGAGGGAGGTCAGAGGACAACTGTGGGAGTTATTCTCTTTCCACTGTGTGGAGTCCAGAGATCAGCTCATTGGGCTTGGTGACAAGTTTTTGTTTGTTTGGTTTTTGGTTTTGTTTTTTTTTTTTAAGATTTATTTATTATTCTATGTAAGTACACTGTAGCTGTCTTCAGACACACCAGAAGAGGGAGTCAGATCTCATTACGGATGGTTGTGAGCCACCATGTGGTTGCTGGGATTTGAACTCTGGACCTTCGGAAGAGCAATCGGGTGCTCTTACCCACTGAGCCATCTCACCAGCCCGACAAGTTTTGATAATTTAAATAAAATATCTTTTTTCTTTTAAAAAATATTCGTTTGTTTTTTTGAGACAGGGTCATTGGGTTTGGTGACAAGTTTTGATAATTTAAATAAAAATATCTTTTTTCTTTTAAAAAAATATTCGTTTGTTTTTTTGAGACAGGGTTTTTCTGTGTAGCCTTGGCTGCCCAGGAACTCACTCTGTAGACCAGGCTGGCCTCGAACTCAGAAATCCACCTGCCTCTGCCTCCCAAGTGCTGAGATTAAAGGCGTGCGTCACCACCACCCGGCTTAGATCTGCCTACTTCTGTCTCTTGAGTCCTGGGATTAAAGGTGTGCCCCACTGCCACCCAGCTAAATCTTTATTTTTGTGTATATGTGTACACGTTGGTGTGTGTGCCATGGCAATGTGTGGAGAAGCACATTTAATCTGCAAGTACGTTTACCTGCCGAGCACTCTCCCCAACTCTGTTTTATTTTTGTGAGACAGCAGGTTGCTTTTGGTCTCCTACACCTGATACAGCTTTATCAGCAACACAGGTGGGAATGCCCACCTTTTTTTGTTACTGCCTCTCCCACAGCAAATGAGAGGTGAGAGCCTGTATCTGTTTTACTCCAGGTAGAGGAGCCGGGCATGGGTGCAGAGGAACCTGAGGACTGTCGCCAGTGGACCCAACACCACCTGGTTGCTGCTGATATCCGTGTGGCACCAGCCACAGCGCTGACTCCTCCTCAGGGAGATGCAGATGCAGACGGAGTGGACGTCAACGTCCGAGGGCCTGGTGAGTGCCCTCCCAAAGAGGCCCTCATTGGTCCTACCTGCTGGATCCCATGTGGGGGTTCTGGGAGCCTCTGGGCCTCTGGGCCTGCTGCATGTGTTCTAAGTGATTGGAATGCCATGCAAGGTGAAGCAGAAGGTGGGCTGGCTGCAACTGAGAACCCTGAGGCTGTGTGGACCCTGGACTCTTTCTTTTATGACATTAAGACTTCCTTCTTGCCGGGCGTGGTGGCGCACACCTTTAATCCCAGCACTCGGGAGGCAGAGGCAGGAGGATTTCTGAGTTCGAGGCCAGCCTGGTCTATAGAGTGAGTGCCAGGGCTGTACAGAGAAACCCTGTCTCGAGCCCCCCCGCCCCCCAAAAAAGATTCCCTTCTTTTCCTTATTTTTTCTTTTTCTCTTTTTTTTTCTTTTAGATTTATTTATTATTATATCTAAGTACACTGTTGCTCTCTTCAGACACACCAGAAGAGGGTGTCAGATCTCATTATGAGTGGTTGTGGGCCACCATGTGGTTGCTGGGATTTGAACTCAGGACCTTCAGAAGAGCAGTCAGTGCCCTTACCCGCTGAGCCATCTCACCAGCCCTCTCTTTTTGTTTTTCAAGACAGGGTTCTCTGTGTAGCCCTGGCTGTCCTGGAACTCATAAACCAAGCTGGCCTGGAACTCTGAGATCCGCCTGCCTCTGCCTCTTGAGTGCTGGGGTTAAAGGTGTTTGCTCCCTCAACCCCAGCTCTTTCTTCCTGTGTAGCCCTGGCTGTCCTGGAACTTACTCTGTAGACCAGGCTGGCTCCAAACCCACAGAGCTCCACTTAGCTCATCCTCCCGAGTACTGGAATTAAAGGCTTGTTCCAGCACCACCATTACTTCTCTCTCTGTCTCTGTCTCTGTCTCTGTCTCTGTCTCTGTCTCTGTCTCTGTCTCTCTCTCTCTGTCTCTCTCTCTTTCTCCTTCTTCTTCCTCCTCCTCTGCCTCCTCTTCCTCATCCCTCTCCTCTTCTTCCTCTTCTTCCTCTTCCTCTTCCTCCTCCTCTTTCTTGTTATCCTTTTATATAAGATTTCACTATATAGCTCTTTCTATCCTGGAACTCATAATGTAGATCAGGTTGTGAAGTCACAGAGATCCTCCTGCCTCTGTTCACCAAGTGCTGGAATTAAATGTGTATGCCATCATATCCAGCTGGGATTTATTTAAAAATCACATTTATTTGTGTGTATTAGTGTACTCGGAAGTCAGAGGACGCCTTACTGGAGTTGATTATCTCCTATCTCGGTCCGAGGGATCTCATTCACGCTGTCCAGTTTCTCTGTAGTTTCTTTATCCATCAAGCTCCTGGATCCTGGATGTTCAATCCCTCCTCACCCCTTTAGCCCTCTTAGCTTCAGCCATATGGCTTGTCAGGAGAGTCTCAGATTAATACTGACAGGGTGAACTAGAACCTCGTACTTATTCTTGGGCCAATCAATGTGGCTAGGGCCTATAATATGCAGATAAACCAGTCCCCATCTGGTCTAAGTAGGGCTTGCTATTAGGGAATTCGTGAGAAGGAGAACTAGGAAAAGGTGGTACCCTTCCCCTTTATTCCAAGTGCTCGGCTTCCTGGGATCGCTTTTGCGGTCCATCATGTAATCTTCGTGGGGTGGCTTTGCAGTTGGGAGAATTTACCTCTGTCTGTGGTGCTGTGTGTCACAGTGCCCCTGACATTTGCCCCAGGAAGACCCCTATGCCTGTGACACACTACTGATTCCTGCAGATGGCTTCACCCCACTTATGCTGGCCTCCTTCTGTGGGGGAGCCCTGGAGCCGATGCCAGCTGAGGAGGATGAGGCGGATGACACATCAGCCAGCATCATCTCAGATCTGATCTGTCAAGGGGCCCAGCTCGGGGCACGGACTGACCGCACTGGCGAGACCGCCCTGCATTTGGCTGCCCGCTACGCTCGAGCGGATGCAGCCAAGCGTCTCCTGGATGCTGGGGCGGACACCAACGCCCAGGATCATTCGGGCCGCACCCCTCTGCACACCGCAGTGACAGCTGATGCCCAGGGTGTCTTCCAGGTGAGACAGGCCTGTCTCTTCAGACTGCAGAGCTGGTGGGAGGGGATCAGACACACCTAGATTGGAGCCCCGGTCTGTCTTGCAAGGCTTTTGTCATTTGGAAATAGGAATAGGTAGTGTCTCACCTAGATTTTTTTTTTCCCCCAGGACAGGGTTTCTGTGTAGTCCTGGCTGTGCTGGAACTCACTCCATAAACCAGGCTGGCCTCGAACTCAGAGAAATCCACTTGCCTCTGCCTCTGGAGTGCTAGGATTAAAGGCTTGCACCACTAACACTGGATAGAATTTTTTAAAAAGTATCATTAAAATTACATTTATTTGGGGTGTGTGTGTGTCTGTGTGTGTTATGCTGATTGGTTTGTGTGTGTTTGTGTGGCGTCTGTGTACCTGGGTATGTGCACTGCCCAGCTTGCTGAAGCTAGAGGAGGCTGTTGGTTGTTCTGCTCCATCGTGCTCCACCCAATCTTTTGAGACAGAGCCCATCAGCGAGCCTGGAGTTAAGCTGGTGGCCAGAAAGCTCTCTTGATCCTCTTGTCTTCTTCCCCACAGCCCTGGGGCACTCATGACCAAGACTGGCTTTTTACGTAGACTTTGGGCTCTGACGTCAGGTGCTTGTCCCCTGAGCCATCTCCCTGTCCTTCCATATCAGACTGTTATTTAAATCCATTTTGGATGAGCATATTTTTGATTTATAATGTGCTTAGCAGGAATGGCACCTCATCTTAAGTCAGGAAATACCTGTAGCTCCTGGGTTCCAAAGCTGTGGAGTTTGGGGCTCAGGGTGTGGTATACTCCTCCCTTGGCATAATGTCCTGCCATGGCTTTTGTTGTTGTTGTTGTTGTTAGATTCTCATCAGGAACCGCTCCACTGACCTGGATGCCCGAATGGCGGATGGCTCTACTGCACTGATCCTGGCAGCCCGCCTGGCAGTGGAGGGCATGGTGGAAGAGCTCATCGCCAGCCATGCCGACGTCAATGCAGTGGATGAGCTTGGTAAGTGCTGCGGAGGGGGTGGGGAGGGGCTGTGGTGCCGCTGCCCTCCTAATGTGAAGTCACACCTATGTGGACAGCAAGGCGTGCGCGCCAGGGCTCCCAAACGGATGGAACAGGACCCACGGGGTGTTCTGGTTCAGAAAAGATGTAGACGCCCTTCTCCTCCCCTCCCTTCCCTTTTTCTCCCATTCCCTTCCTTTTCCCTCCCCCATCTTCTTGACCCCATCCCCCACTTTCACATTATGATACTCCTCTTCCTCCCCTTCCTCCCGGGCTTCTTTCTAGCGTCCAAATCGTTGATCAAACCCAAAGTGCTTGTCTTTGAGTCTGACTTACTTCACGTACTGTGATGATCTCCAGTTCTATCCATTTCTTGAAGATTGTTTAATTTGGCTCCCCTGACTTTTGAGACAGGGTCTCATGCAAGTTGGGCTCGCCTCCAACTTACTGTGTAGTCAACGACCTTGAAATCTGGACCCTCCTGCCTTTGTTTCCCAAGTTAGGCATTCGTCATCACATCCAGCTCAATTTCTTTCTTTGTTTTGGTTGAGTAGCACTTCATTGTATGCCGTGTGGGTGGGCACCTAGGCTGAGCAACTCCATTGTGTGCAGTGTGGGTGGGCACCTAGGCTGACTCCATAGTGTACTGGCTGCGAATAGCAATGTGGGTGCCACAGTTGGCATGGGCATGCAGACGTCTCTTATTGTATGCTGACTTAGCCTTCAAGTATAGACCCAGGGGCACAGGAGGGCCATACCTGAACCTAGGGTAGTTTTTTTTTTTTTTTAAAGAATTATTTATTTATTATATGTAAGTACACTGTAGCTGTCTTCACACACTCCAGAAGAGGGTGTCAGATCTCATTATGGATGGTTGTGAGCCATCATGTGGTTGCTAGGATTTGAACTCAGGACCTTTGGAAGAGCAGTCAGTGCTCTTAACCACTGAGCCATCTCTCCAGGCCCCTAGGGTAGTTCTACATTTAGTTTTGTGAGGACCCTCCATAGCATTCTCTATCCCGGCTACTTCCTCTATTAGTTACTTTATCACTAACAGTGCATGAAGACCCTTTCTCAGGTACTTATATTCTTTCCTTCTTCTTCCCTTTTTTGGGCTGTTTTCATGATTGAAGCCATTCTGGTAGCATCTAAGTATAGTTTTTGTCTGTTTTTATTTTTATTTTTTTGTTTTGTTTTGAGACAGGGTTACTCTGTGTAGCCCTGGCTGTCCTAGAACTCACTTTGTAGACCAGGCTGGCCTTAAATTCAGAGATAACCACCCTTTGCAAGTCTCTGCCTCCCAAGTGCTGGGATAAAGATGTGCACAACCACATCTCAGTTTAGTTTGGTTTATATGTATGTACTTTTTTTTTGTATTTTGTAAGTTTTCTTTATGGCTAAAAATGAATAAGGGGTTTTGTTTGTTTTTGTTTTTTTTTAATAAATATATATTTATTTGTATATATACATATATACAAGTACACTGTATCTGTCTTCAGACTAGCCAGAAGAGGGCATCGGATCCCATTACAGATGGTTGTGAGCCACCATGTGGTTGCTGAGAATTGAACTCAGGACCTCTGGAAGAGCAGTCGGTGCTCTTAACCGCTGAGCCATCTCTCCAGTCCCCATTTGTTTGGTTTTTGTTGCTATTGTTGATGATGTTGTTTTGTCTAAGACAAGGTCTCACTATGTAGTCCTGGGTGGCCTGGAACTTGCTATGTAGATCAGATTGACCTCAAACTCACAGAGATTCACCTTCCTTTGCTTGGATGAAAATTGCCTAGCTAATTGGTTTGCTTATTAATTGTGTTATTTATTCTTTCGGTGTATAATATTTTAAGTTCTTTATATATTCAGATTATTGATTCTCTGTTAGATGAATAGCTGGCAAATTTTCCCCACTCTGTGACAAGGAAACTATAGAAGTATTCGGCTTTTCTATGCCCCTCCATCTTGTTGAATAATGACATAGACACTTTTATATTTATTAAACGCTTCAGGCACTATGGCTGGGCAGACACTCAGCTATTTTAACCTGACTATGCTGGCCCTGGGCCACTTCCCAGCCACGTGGCCTGTTACCTGCCATTCTAGGCTTGCTCTGCCACCTTTATTTGTATCTCACCTGAGACCCTCTTTTTCTGCCAGGCACAGAAATGCCACCTTTTGCCCTCCTGCCCAGCTATAGGCTATTCAGCTCTTTATTTAACCAATCAGGAAGCGATGGAGAACATTGTTTTACAGAATACCAAGTTAGACCAAAGTCTGGACTGTAACCAGATCTCCGGGAACAGAAATCAGCATCTGAATGCACAGTGCACAAAAACATCCCCCAACGGGACTTCATCACCAACTGGGGATAAGAGCTCATGCTTTGCCCACACTGACCAAGCACACGAGCTTGCTTCTTAGTGTGCTGTACCCGGAGTCTGTCTAGATGCTTTGTTAAGGAAACAGACTCTCCTGCTACCTGCTAGACAGTGGGATAAACTTGCATGTGGTGATCTGTGGGGGCAGCTGCCTGGTAGTGGCCTGCTTGGCTTGGGTATGTCATGAGCAAGGATCACAGCAAGGGTTCTTATATCCACAGGCCTCACAGCTGTAGACACTCTAAGACACACACATTTGTTTGATGTACCCTTGGTTCTTCATCAGCATTGACATCTATGGTTGGGTAATTCTTGGTCTGTGTGTTGGATGAAGGTCTGGGCTGTGCACTCCGGCCTGTGGAGCAGCATCCCACCAGGAGCATCCCACCTTTACAGCGTTACTGAGTAGGGTGGGCCTTTGTTTCAACAACAAAAGGATTTAGAAATGGTCTCAGAAGGAAGCTCAAACACAGTTAGACTAGAGTTTGATAGCAAAGCAACAGATCAAGCAAGCTGTCAGTCTCCCTGGAATAGAGAGATGGAGAAGATGCATCCGTGTCTTTTGAGCTGTGGCTGGAAAGCCGCAGCCTGGTGGGAGCTGGGGGAGAGGTGAGCTTCCAAGGACAAGTGCGGGCTCATGTCCAGGCTTTAGCCAGGATCTGAAAGAAAAGGAATTGAGAAGAAAGAAAAGGGGTGCAGTGGCCAATGCATTTGCTATGCAAGGGTGAAGACCTGAGTTCGAATCTTCAGAAACCTATGTAAATGCTAAGTGGGTGTGATGGCCACCTATAATTCCAGACACACACACACACACACACACACACACACAAAACGATGTACACACAGAAAAAGAAAAATATATTCAGAAAAGCTGGCAGGGTGCATAGTGGTGGCTCCAATGTGCTGCCTGCCTGATGGATGTCCTGCAAGTAGCTGCTTTGAGGGAGAGGCTCCTAGGAAGGGAAAATACAATGTCATTAAGGGGATAATTAGTCCTTTCCTGTCCTTAGCATGTCTTCAGATGACTCAGATTTTTTGGCGGGACAAAGGCAGACTCCTGGACAGATAATTGACAGGCTCTATTGGGATACCTTTAAAAATAGTCTATTTATGTTTTCTTTATGTGTAGGGTGTTTTGCCTGCATGTATGTCTGTGTACCCCAGGCATGCAGTACCCACACAGGCCAGAAGAGGAGAGGGCATCAGATCCTCTGGAACTGGAGTTACAGACCGTTGTGAACTGTTATGTGGATGCTGGGAACTGAACCTGGGTCTTCTGGAAGATCAGCCAGTACTCTTAACCACTGAACTATCTCCCAGCTCCCCGAATTAACTCTTAAAAGGAGACAGTCATAAGTAGCATGTTGGGTTCCACCAAGGATTGGAACTAGAACTCAGATTCTATTTAAGAAGCAGCTTTGCATTAAGTGGGCCTCAACAAACTCAGACACTCCCAGCTTTTTATGGCAAGTTGATGTCTCTCCTAAGTAGTCTTAGTCCTGTAAGAGCTACTGTAACAGGCCATTGACCTGGGGGGGAGGGGTGCACGGGGGAGGAGGGGGGAGGGCGGTCATTCATGGTTGATGAATGGTAGCTAACTTTTAAAAGGCAGCAATAGAGAGGCCAAAGGTAGAGAGAAAAGGGCTTGATCTGATTTAAGGTGAGACTTGGGGCATCTTGTGTGGATGCCAAAATGCTTACAGGGGAAGATGGGATGTGGCCTCTTATAAGGTAGGACTCCTGTAGTCCACAAGGGAAGCTGGGAAGTGTAGTCCTTCAGCAGGAAACTCGGTCCCAATTCTGAGAGGATATAAAAAGACGCAGGGCAGGATGTTATAGCTTTTTCTTTTCTTTCCCCAGAGGAGAGTCTTTATTGGAGGGGTTAGCTCTGGGTCCAGTAAAGGGCTACTCTCTGGCCATGTTGTATGCTAGAGTCTTGATTAGCTGTGATGGATCAGGCCATTGTCACTCCACATTCCTGAGGAGAGCTGGAAAATATTTATTAGAAGGCCACAAGCAGATGATTTGGTTATAGAGTAGAACTGAGAGATTTTCTGGGAAGGTTGAGGGAGGGGGAGGAGCAAGAGCCTAGGCAGAAAAGACAAGAGTGGGACAAAGTGGGCAGAGGCAGGTCCCAGGGTGACAGTGACTGGTCCCATGGCCAGGACTGCTAGAAAAATGAGCTAGCAGAAGCAGCAGGGGGCTACGAAGCAGCAGAGGACAGGAAGAGGGGTCAAAAAAGGGTTAATGTGAAGAACTGAATCTGGCCTGTGGTGGAAGAGATGACAGTCCCTTTTCTATTCAGCATCTATCGTTTCATAGATGTGTCAGGAACAAATGGAGCTGTTGTGGGGCGAGAGCCACTGAGTTCAGTAAGCAAAACATGTAAAGACACGGTAAAAATGTAGGTGTTAGGATAAAGAAGGGAGAAAGCGTGAGGCAGGGGAGGAGACAGAGTGGGAGGAAGCCAGGAGGAACTTTTGTCTGGTCCCTGTGCCTTTAGGCCCCATTTCAAACCAGACAGCATTTGTTGGTGTGGAAGCAGCGCTGATCAAGGAGGGCAGCAGTCAGAGCTAGTCCTTTTGAACTGTGGAGTACCGGATCTGTCAAGGAGTTGACCTGCTCCTAGAGGGTGTTACGCTGATCTGAGCTGGTGACACAGAGTTCACTGATGCAGCGAAGGCTCCAGTCCAGCTGTGACACAGAGAAGTTCACTGAAGGTGTCAGTCCAGCTGTTTCAGTCCAGAGTGGCAAGAAGAGGGGTGGCTTGGCTCATTCATGGCCCATTATCCCCTCTTAGATGTCATCCAAACTGCTCTTAGGGGCCTGGGGTGTTGATCTCTCTGTAACTTCTTTAAGGCTGATAGAAATGGGACGAGGGGAGCAGCCGTCAGAGTGTCTCAGAAGACGGTCCATCCAAGGGGTCATGATAGAACTTAAGAGTTGGTAAAGATCCAGAACATAAGTCCCAGGGTGATAATACACAGCTGAATGGAGACAAAGTCATAGAAGGAAAACTTGGACAACCAGTTGAATACAACTGGACAACTGACTGCACCAGAAGGATACGGTAGCTGGAAGTAGCTCTGTGTGCATTAGAATTCTGCCAGCTAAGAATGACTGTGGCTCAGTGCTGGTCACTAGAGCTTTCTCTGAGGATTGGAAGGAATATTTGTTGGCCCAGTCTGTTTTGGCTGCTACTGGCCTCTTGTGGCTGATGGCCACTTGAAAACTGGCTTGGACCAATGAAGAGCTGTTTTCTTTAGTTCATCCAATGTTTACAATATTGGGCCAGGGATATAGCTCAGTTGGTGAAGTAATCCTGCTAGGTCCATTCTCTACTACCACATAAAATCAGGCAGGTTACTCTTAGGCAGGCCCGGGATCCCAGTGCTCAGGACCCATCTGCAGTCAGGAGAATCAGAAGTTTGTCTGCAGGTGCACAGTGAGTTACAGGCCAGCCTAGGATACTTGAGTCCTTGTCTTTTTGTTTTGTTTTGTTTTGTTTTGTTTTTAACTATTTAAAAAATATTTATTTTATGTATATGAGTATACCATAGCTGTCCTCAAACACACCAGAAGAGGGCATTACAGATGTTTGTGAGCCACCATGTGGTTCCTGGGAATTGAACTCAGGACCTCTGGCAGAGGATAACCTTTTAACCGCTGAGCCATTTCTCCAGCCCCTGAGACCTTGTCTTAACAACAACAACAACAGTTAAAATTTGCACATGGTGTTCTTGCAGAGGACCTGACAGGGGTTCTTACCACCTAAGTTGGGCTACCCACAACCATCTGTAACTCTAGTTCGAGGGAATCTGATGCCCTCTTCTGGACGCTGCAGATACCTGCACCCATATGCACCTCCCCTGTGCAAACACACATATACACATAATTAAAAACTATAAAAATAAATAAATCTTAAAAGGAAAAGCCCAACCTGAACAGGCAATCTAGAATATAAAGACTGAAATCATATCGACAACTGCCTAAAGCTTGGGATGGGAGGAGACTGATCAATGATGCGTAATTAAAGTGATGGAAATGTTGTAAAAACTGATTAATTGTAAATTATGACTCAACAAAAATATAGTCTAGTATATATACAAGAAAAGATATTAAGCCGGGCGGTGGTGGCGCACGCCTTTAATCCCAGCACTTGGGAGGCAGAGGCAGGCGGATTTCTGAGTTCGAGGCCAGCCTGGTCTACAAAGTGAGTTCCAGGACAGCCAGGGCTATACAGAGAAACCCTGTCTCGAAAAACCAAAAAAAAAAAAAAAAAAAAGAAAAGATATTAAAAACAAAAATTGAGACATAGTCTTAGCGTCAACTGTCAACTTGACATAGCCTAGAGTCTCTCAGAAGTGTGTCTCAGATCAGCGTGATTGTCTTGATTGTTAACTGTGGGCAGCAGTGTTCTGGGGCATGTGATCCTGAGCTATACAGGAAGGTTAGCTAAGGATGAACCTGCAAGTGAGCTGGCAGCACCGTCCTGCATGGTTTCTGCTGTGCTTTGACTGGGAAGTGAGTTCCTTAGTTGGAGCTAATGCTGTCAAACCTGCCTTCAGGTTACTGCCTTACTTCATTCACTCATTGATGGATTGTGATCTAAGAGTGTAAGCCAAATAGGTCCCAAGTGCTGTGTGTGCCACCACCACAGGGGTGCTAGGGATTAAACCCACAGCTCCATGCACGCTAGGCAAGCACACTACTGACTTATCGACAAGCCCAGCACATGTTCTAAATATTCTATATTTTAAAAAGCTTTATTATATAAAAAAAAACATGCAAGAAAATGAAAATACCACATATCATGCTGGAGACATGGCTCAGTAGTTAAGAGCACTGACTGCTCTTAGAGAGGACCTGAGTTCAGGTCCCAGCATATACAGAGTGGTTTATAACTTCCTGTAGCTCCAGATCCAGAAAGACATGATGTCCCCTCTGGCCTCCTTGGGCACTACAGTCACATGCACGTACCCACACACGTACATATAAATAATAAAAGAAAATTTTTTAAGGACTGGAGAGATGGCTTAGCAGTTAAGAATACTGTCTGCTCTTCCAGAGGTCCTGAGTTCAATCCCTAGGAACCACGTGGTGGTTCACAACCATCTATAATGGGATCTGATGCCCTCTTCTGGCACGCAGGTGTACATGCAGATAGAGCACTCATACATAAAATAAATATTTTAAAAAATCATATATCCAAATTAACCAGACCCAAAGTCTATATAACTTTTTTTTAATTTATTTTTTATTAGGCATTTTCCTCATTTACATTTTCAATGCTATCCCAAAAGTCACCCATACCCTCCCCCCCAATCCCCTACCCACCCACTCCCCCTTTTTGGCCCTGGGGTTCCCCTGTACTGGGGCATATAAAGTTTGCAAGTCCAATGGGCCTCTCTTTGCAGTGATGGCCGACTAGGCCATCTTTTGATACATATGCAGCTAGAGTCAAGAGCTCTGGGGTACTGGTTAGTTCATATTGTTGTTCCACCTATAGGGTTGCAGTTCCCTTTAGCTCCTTGGGTAATTTCTCTAGCTCCTCCATTGGGGGCCGTGTGATCCATCCAATAGCTGACTGTGATCATCCACTTCTGTGTTTGCTAGGCCCCAAAGTCTATATAACTTAATGAATTTATTTACAGTTAGAATTGGCCTTCTGGAGAACCTATGAAACTTAACATTAAATTTTATACTTTTAGTACTGAACAAATTTTAGATTCTCTCTTTTTTTTTTTTTTTTTTTTTTTTTTTTTTTTGGTTTTTTTGAGACAGGGTTTCTCTGTGTAGTCCTGGCTGTCCTGGAACACACTTTGTAGACCAGGCTGGCCTCGAACTCAGAAATCCGCCTGCCTCTGCCTCCCGAGTGCTGGGATTAAAGGCATGTGCCACCACGCCCGGCTATTTTAGGTTCTTAGGTTCTTATCCACTACCAACCCCAAAAGACCGTGGCAGAATCAGAACTAGAAGAACACCTAAGTTTTGTCATCATTCACAAGTGTCTAGTGCCTGCACTCAGTCCTTCCTCCTCCCATACATTAGCCTTTCTTGTTCTCTTCTCTGTGTTATGCTGTACCCACGTGAACATTTGTGGCTTTAGCTTGCGTTTCCCGAGTGGGAAGTGAACCTGACTAACTTTTCACCTGATCATTGGTCATAAGTAGATCTTCTTTGAGGAAATAATTATCTGGAACTTATTTTGGTGGTGCTGGAGATCAAACACAGGCTCTTCTGGATGCTACTCAGAGTTCCAGTGCTCAGCTGCACACCTAAGCACTGAGATTATCATTTTCTCACTGTTATTAGACTTCACATAGATGTTAGAATTGTATATGTGAGCTGGGCAGTGGTGGCGCATGCCTTTAATCCCAGCACTCGGGAGGCAGAGGCAGGCGGATTTCTGAGTTCAAGGCCAGCCTGGTCTGCAGAGTGAGTTCCAGGACAGCCAGGACTGCACAGAGAAACCCTGTCTCAAAAAACCAATTAAAAAAAAAAAAAAAAAAAGAATTGTATATGTGTGTGTGTGTGTGTGTGTATACACATACACAGATCCCATTACAGATGGTTGTGAGCCACCATGTGATTGCTAGGATTTGAACTCAGGACCTCTGGAAGAGCAGTCAGTGCTCTTAACTGCTGAGCCATCTCTCTAGTCCTTGCCAGGTCATTTTCTATACACTTCTGCCTGTTCTGTAATGGAGAACCTGACATGTGCCTGACGCTGATGTTTATCTCCTTACAGGGAAATCTGCCTTACACTGGGCTGCAGCTGTGAACAACGTGGAGGCTACCTTGGCTCTGCTGAAAAATGGAGCCAACAAGGACATGCAGGACAGCAAGGTGAGCCATTGGGGGCCTATAGTGCTACAGCCCCTGAATGTGACAAAGCAGAGTCAGGGAGGGATAAGCCTTTTAGGGGCATCCATCTTGCTTGCAGTCAGCTCTCAGGAGTGGGATTCTGGCCTGAAGGCTGTGAGAGCAAACTGTTGGAAGTCACTGTGTGACATCGAACGCAGTTGTCCCCATTGTGACAGGGGAAGCAGCAGCATCTACTCTAGCTGAGCTTGAGCAAGCCTACTTTTCTTCCTTCCTTCTTTCTTTCTTTTTGAGACTAACTTCCTACCTCAGGTTGGCCTTGAACTCACAATTCTCATATTTCTACGACCTAAATGCTGGTATATGCTCTCATGCCTGGCTTTTTCTTTTTCAATGATATATTTTATTTTATTATTATTATTATTATTATTATTATTATTTTTTTTGGTTTTTCGAGACAGGGTTTCTCTTTATAGCTCTGGCTGTCCTGGAGCTCACTTTGTAGACCAGGCTGGCCTCGAACTCAGAAATCCGCCAGCCTCTGCCTCCCGAGTGCTGGGATTTAAGGTGTGCGCCACCACACCCGGCTATATTTTATTTTTAAATAGTGTGTGCGTGTAGGTATGTGGACATGAGTTGCAGGTACCCTTG
Source organism: Mus caroli (assembly GCF_978045245.1). Lineage (NCBI taxonomy): Eukaryota > Metazoa > Chordata > Mammalia > Rodentia > Muridae > Mus > Mus caroli. The sequence goes on from NW_028227273.1 coordinate 61,715,545, forward strand.
AAGCAAGAAGAGGGTGTTGAATCCCCCTAGAGCTGAATCTATAGGCAGTTGTGAGCTGCCCGTGTGGATACCAGGGATGGCACTGAAGTCACCAGGCTGAGTGACAAGTGTGGTTTCCCACTGTGCCGCCTTGCCAGTCCTTACATTGTTTCCTTCTCTTTTGGAGAGCATGTCTTACTGGTTAATTTAGCAAAAGCTGACCTCAAACTCTTGGTGAGTCTTCTGCCTTAGCCTCTCAAGTGCTGGGGTCATAGGCTCAGGTTCTCTCTTTGTCTGTCTCCATCTCTGTCTTTCCCTCCCTCTTTTCCTTTATTTATTTATTTATTTTTAAGACAAGGACTCACTTTGTAGACCAGGCTAGCCTAGAACTCAGGCTTTTTGCCTTTGTGTCCTGGATGGTAGGATTGAAGGTGTGCATGACCACCAGAACACCAACAACTCGCTTTTTAATCTTTTTTTTTTTTTTTTTTTTGTGGTTTTTCGAGACAGGGTTTCTCTGTATAGCCCTGGCTGTCCTGGAGCTCACTCTGTAGACCAGGTTGGCCTCCAACTCAGAAATCCGCCTGCCTCTACCTCCCGAGTGCCCAGCTTGCTTTTTAATCTTTTATAACTCTTTTTTAAAGTTTTATAACATCACCATGCAGTTTATTTTGATGACTGGAAGTTTTGATGCCCCTTTAAATTTTGTGCCTAAGGTAAGTCCTGGCCAGATGTGCCTGCTACAGGGACATGCTACAGGGAGAGCTTGTTTCTTCAACAGAGCTGGAATCCAAACTCAGGTCCATCTATTTCCAGGGTATCAACTCTTAGTTCTCAGGCTGCCCTAGAGATTAGAAAGCTAGGTGTTGGTCAGAGTGACTGACCTCCGTGGGTTCTGCTCCTCCCCCGCCTCAGGAGGAGACGCCGCTGTTCTTGGCCGCTCGGGAGGGCAGCTATGAGGCTGCCAAGCTGCTGCTGGATCATCTCGCCAACCGGGAGATCACAGATCACTTGGACAGGCTGCCCCGGGACGTGGCCCAGGAGCGGCTGCACCAGGACATTGTGCGGTTGCTGGACCAGCCCAGTGGACCTCGCAGTCCCTCTGGTCCCCATGGCTTAGGGCCATTGCTCTGCCCACCCGGGGCCTTCCTTCCTGGCCTCAAAGCAGTGCAGTCTGGGACCAAGAAGAGCAGGAGGCCACCTGGCAAGACCGGGCTGGGGCCACAGGGAACTCGTGGTCGGGGCAAGAAGCTGACACTAGCCTGTCCAGGACCTCTGGCAGACAGCTCTGTCACATTGTCACCGGTAGACTCGCTGGACTCACCACGGCCTTTCAGTGGGCCCCCTGCTTCCCCTGGAGGCTTCCCCTTGGAGGGCCCCTATGCCACCACGGCCACCGCGGTGTCCTTGGCACAGCTAGGCGCAAGTCGGGCGGGTCCTCTGGGGCGCCAGCCTCCTGGGGGCTGTGTGCTCAGCTTTGGTCTGCTCAATCCTGTAGCTGTTCCCCTCGACTGGGCCAGGCTGCCACCACCTGCCCCTCCAGGGCCCTCATTCCTACTGCCCCTGGCTCCGGGACCCCAGTTGCTCAACCCAGGAACCCCAGTTTCTCCCCAAGAGCGGCCTCCACCCTACCTGGCTGCTCCAGGACATGGAGAGGAATATCCTGCAGTAGGAACCCGCAGTAGCCCCACCAAGGCCCGCTTCCTGCGGGTTCCCAGCGAGCATCCTTATTTGACCCCGTCTCCTGAGTCCCCAGAGCACTGGGCCAGCCCGTCCCCTCCATCCCTCTCAGACTGGTCTGACTCAACACCTAGCCCAGCAACTGCTACCAGTGCCACAGCCTCTGGAGCCCTGCCTGCTCAGCCACACCCCATATCTGTTCCCTCCCTCCCTCAGTCCCAGACTCAGCTGGGACCCCAACCAGAAGTTACCCCCAAGAGGCAGGTGATGGCCTAAGTTCTTGGATTTGAGGGGTGCTGAAGTGACACTCCTCTATGACTTCTTTCTTCCTCCTTTTTAATCTTACTCTCATCCCTTTACCTCTGTTCCAGCCTTCCTGCACCTCTCTGTCTTGTAGTGTGACCAAGTTGGTCACCAGCCCAGACCCCCAGTCTTCCTTTATTTATAATGGGTAGGGGCTGACCTTTCACCACCTTGGCCCCCTAAGGGGTCTGGGACCTCCTTTTGATCCCTCTCCCTGCCTCAACTTCCTTTCTTCCTCCCCCCCCCCCTTTTTGCTTCTCATTTTCTCACACTCTGACAAGAGTGAGTTACTTTTTTTTTCTTTTTTACATTTTGTATAGAGACAAATTCATTTAAACAAACTTATTATTATTATTATTTTTTACAAAATATATATATGGAGTTGCTCCCTTCCCCCCGCTGCAAATTCCTCCAGCGCCCCCGTGGGGCTGAGTCTGTGGGCCCATTTGGCCAATCCGGACTCTGTGTACTGAGTACACAGATATGACTAGGGCTCCACGTACTGAGTATGTGGCCCTCGTATGTACCAAGTAGCCAGCCTTGGGCACACCCTCCCCTGGGGTCAGGGGACATTTGGGAGCCTCCTTCCCCTCCCCATCCCCCTTCCTCACTTCACTGCATTCCAGATAAGACTTGTAGACTCACTGGGAAAGGGGTCTTGTCTGATCAAAGCCTCTACTCCAGGCTCACCTCCCAGAGCCTGGCTCACCTTTTAGGGCCTGGGCTTGGGGGTGGGGGGGCATGTCAGGGGAGATGTATTTTGTATGCATTCCACTTGTAATTGTAAATACAGGGCAGAAAGTGGGAGTGGCTCTCCCTCTTACTGTTGTTCCCTTGGCTCAGCCTGCCTAATAAAAATGTTTTTAGGCTGTTTTTGTAATATGGCACCTGGTCACAGTCCGTTGTAGCTGAATTCCCAGGTCCTACACTGTACAACCCTCACCTTCCCAGTTCCCTTACCACCTAATAAAGGAATAGTTAATACCCAAGTGTCTGGTTTCTGTGCAAGGTCCAAAGTGGGGGTTTCTGGGTCTCTGCCTCCACAGGGCTAACTTGAACTCCCATCTTGGGGCAGAGCCATGTGCTTTGCCAGTCCACCCTTGACTCCTTTTTTGGTCAGGTATCTAGCTTCATTTCTGTTGCTTTAAGCAAATACCTAATAGAAAAGAAACTTCGGGGACAGAGGGACTTTTTCCTAACTAAAAATTCCAGGTTACAGTCCAACATTGTGAAGAAGAGGCAGGAACTTAAAATAGTTCACCACATCACACCACAGTCAAGAGCAGAGAAAGAAGTGAGTGGGTGCTTGCTTGACCACATCACACCACAGTCAAGAGCAGAGAAAGAAGTGAGTGGGTGCTTGCTTGACCACATCACACCACAGTCAAGAGCAGAGAGAAAGAAGTGAGTGGGTGCTTGCTTGACCACATCACACCACAGTCAAGAGCAGAGAAAGAAGTGAGTGGGTGCTTGCTTCACCACATCACACCACAGTCAAGAGCAGAGAAAGAAGTGAGTGGATGCTTGCTTCACCACATCACACCACAGTCAAGAGCAGAGAAAGAAGTGAGTGGATGCTTGCTTGACCACATCACACCACAGTCAAGAGCAGAGAGAAAGAAGTGAGTGGATGCTTGCTTGACCACATCACACCACAGTCAAGAGCAGAGAGAAAGAAGTGAGTGGGTGCTTGCTTGACCACATCACACCACAGTCAAGAGCAGAGAGAAAGAAGTGAGTGGATGCTTGCTTGACCACATCACACCACAGTCAAGAGCAGAGAAAGAAGTGAGTGGATGCTTGCTTCACCACATCACACCACAGTCAAGAGCAGAGAAAGAAGTGAGTGGATGCTTGCTTGACCACATCACACCACAGTCAAGAGCAGAGAGAAAGAAGTGAGTGGATGCTTGCTTGACCACATCACACCACAGTCAAGAGCAGAGAGAAAGAAGTGAGTGGGTGCTTGCTTGACCACATCACACCACAGTCAAGAGCAGAGAATGAAGTGAGTGGGTGCTTGCTTGACCACATCACACCACAGTCAAGAGCAGAGAAAGAAGTGAGTGGGTGCTTGCTTGACCACATCACACCACAGTCAAGAGCAGAGAAAGAAGTGAGTGGATGCTTGCTTGACCACATCACACCACAGTCAAGAGCAGAGAAAGAAGTGAGTGGGTGCTTGCTTCACCACATCACACCACAGTCAAGAGCAGAGAAAGAAGTGAGTGGGTGCTTGCTTGACCACATCACACCACAGTCAAGAGCAGAGAATGAAGTGAGTGGGTGCTTGCTTGACCACATCACACCACAGTCAAGAGCAGAGAAAGAAGTGAGTGGATGCTTGCTTCACCACATCACACCACAGTCAAGAGCAGAGAAAGAAGTGAGTGGATGCTTGCTTGACCACATCACACCACAGTCAAGAGCAGAGAGAAAGAAGTGAGTGGATGCTTGCTTGACCACATCACACCACAGTCAAGAGCAGAGAATGAAGTGAGTGGGTGCTTGCTTGACCACATCACACCACAGTCAAGAGCAGAGAAAGAAGTGAGTGGGTGCTTGCTTGACCACATCACACCACAGTCAAGAGCAGAGAGAAAGAAGTGAGTGGATGCTTGCTTGACCACATCACACCACAGTCAAGAGCAGAGAAAGAAGTGAGTGGGTGCTTGCTTGACCACATCACACCACAGTCAAGAGCAGAGAAAGAAGTGAGTGGATGCTTGCTTGACCACATCACACCACAGTCAAGAGCAGAGAGAAAGAAGTGAGTGGGTGCTTGCTTCACCACATCACACCACAGTCAAGAGCAGAGAAAGAAGTGAGTGGGTGCTTGCTTGACCACATCACACCACAGTCAAGAGCAGAGAAAGAAGTGAGTGGATGCTTGCTTCACCACATCACACCACAGTCAAGAGCAGAGAAAGAAGTGAGTGGATGCTTGCTTGACCACATCACACCACAGTCAAGAGCAGAGAGAAAGAAGTGAGTGGATGCTTGCTTGACCACATCACACCACAGTCAAGAGCAGAGAATGAAGTGAGTGGGTGCTTGCTTGACCACATCACACCACAGTCAAGAGCAGAGAAAGAAGTGAGTGGGTGCTTGCTTGACCACATCACACCACAGTCAAGAGCAGAGAGAAAGAAGTGAGTGGATGCTTGCTTGACCACATCACACCACAGTCAAGAGCAGAGAAAGAAGTGAGTGGGTGCTTGCTTGACCACATCACACCACAGTCAAGAGCAGAGAAAGAAGTGAGTGGATGCTTGCTTGACCACATCACACCACAGTCAAGAGCAGAGAGAAAGAAGTGAGTGGGTGCTTGCTTCACCACATCACACCACAGTCAAGAGCAGAGAAAGAAGTGAGTGGGTGCTTGCTTGACCACATCACACCACAGTCAAGAGCAGAGAAAGAAGTGAGTGGATGCTTGCTTCACCACATCACACCACAGTCAAGAGCAGAGAGAAAGAAGTGAGTGGATGCTTGCTTCACCACATCACACCACAGTCAAGAGCAGAGAAAGAAGTGAGTAGATGCTTGCTTCACCACATCACACCACAGTCAAGAGCAGAGAAAGAAGTGAGTGGATGCTTGCTTCACCACATCACACCACAGTCAAGAGCAGAGAAAGAAGTGAGTGGATGCTTGCTTCACCACATCACACCACAGTCAAGAGCAGAGAGAAAGAAGTGAGTGGATGCTTGCTTGACCACATCACACCACAGTCAAGAGCAGAGAAAGAAATGAGTGGATGCTTGCTTCACCACATCACACCACAGTCAAGAGCAGAGAGAAAGAAGTGAGTGGATGCTTGCTTGACCACATCACACCACAGTCAAGAGCAGAGAAAGAAGTGAGTGGATGCTTGCTTCACCACATCACACCACAGTCAAGAGCAGAGAGAAAGAAGTGAGTGGATGCTTGCTTGACCACATCACACCACAGTCAAGAGCAGAGAAAGAAGTGAGTGGATGCTTGCTTCACCACATCACACCACAGTCAAGAGCAGAGAGAAAGAAGTGAGTGGATGCTTGCTTGACCACATCACACCACAGTCAAGAGCAGAGAGAAAGAAGTGAGTGGGTGCTTGCTTGACCACATCACACCACAGTCAAGAGCAGAGAAAGAAGTGAGTGGGTGCTTGCTTCACCACATCACACCACAGTCAAGAGCAGAGAAAGAAGTGAGTGGATGCTTGCTTGACCACATCACACCACAGTCAAGAGCAGAGAAAGAAGTGAGTGGATGCTTGCTTCACCACATCACACCACAGTCAAGAGCAGAGGGAAAGAAGTGAGTGGATGCTTGCTTGACCACATCACACCACAGTCAAGAGCAGAGGGAAAGAAGTGAGTGGATGCTTGCTTGACCACATCACACCACAGTCAAGAGCAGAGGGAAAGAAGTGAGTGGATGCTTGCTTCACCACATCACACCACAGTCAAGAGCAGAGGGAAAGAAGTGAGTGGATGCTTGCTTGACCACATCACACCACAGTCAAGAGCAGAGAGAAAGAAGTGAGTGGGTGCTTGCTTGACCACATCACACCACAGTCAAGAGCAGAGAATGAAGTGAGTGGGTGCTTGCTTGACCACATCACACCACAGTCAAGAGCAGAGAAAGAAGTGAGTGGGTGCTTGCTTGACCACATCACACCACAGTCAAGAGCAGAGAGAAAGAAGTGAGTGGATGCTTGCTTGACCACATCACACCACAGTCAAGAGCAGAGAAAGAAGTGAGTGGGTGCTTGCTTGACCACATCACACCACAGTCAAGAGCAGAGAAAGAAGTGAGTGGATGCTTGCTTGACCACATCACACCACAGTCAAGAGCAGAGAGAAAGAAGTGAGTGGGTGCTTGCTTCACCACATCACACCACAGTCAAGAGCAGAGAAAGAAGTGAGTGGGTGCTTGCTTGACCACATCACACCACAGTCAAGAGCAGAGAATGAAGTGAGTGGGTGCTTGCTTGACCACATCACACCACAGTCAAGAGCAGAGAAAGAAGTGAGTGGATGCTTGCTTCACCACATCACACCACAGTCAAGAGCAGAGAAAGAAGTGAGTGGATGCTTGCTTGACCACATCACACCACAGTCAAGAGCAGAGAGAAAGAAGTGAGTGGATGCTTGCTTGACCACATCACACCACAGTCAAGAGCAGAGAATGAAGTGAGTGGGTGCTTGCTTGACCACATCACACCACAGTCAAGACAGAGAAAGAAGTGAGTGGGTGCTTGCTTGACCACATCACACCACAGTCAAGAGCAGAGAGAAAGAAGTGAGTGGATGCTTGCTTGACCACATCACACCACAGTCAAGAGCAGAGAAAGAAGTGAGTGGGTGCTTGCTTGACCACATCACACCACAGTCAAGAGCAGAGAAAAGTGAGTGGATGCTTGCTTGACCACATCACACCACAGTCAAGAGCAGAGAGAAAGAAGTGAGTGGGTGCTTGCTTCACCACATCACACCACAGTCAAGAGCAGAGAAAGAAGTGAGTGGGTGCTTGCTTGACCACATCACACCACAGTCAAGAGCAGAGAAAGAAGTGAGTGGATGCTTGCTTCACCACATCACACCACAGTCAAGAGCAGAGAAAGAAGTGAGTGGATGCTTGCTTGACCACATCACACCACAGTCAAGAGCAGAGAGAAAGAAGTGAGTGGATGCTTGCTTGACCACATCACACCACAGTCAAGAGCAGAGAATGAAGTGAGTGGGTGCTTGCTTGACCACATCACACCACAGTCAAGAGCAGAGAAAGAAGTGAGTGGGTGCTTGCTTGACCACATCACACCACAGTCAAGAGCAGAGAGAAAGAAGTGAGTGGATGCTTGCTTGACCACATCACACCACAGTCAAGAGCAGAGAAAGAAGTGAGTGGGTGCTTGCTTGACCACATCACACCACAGTCAAGAGCAGAGAAAGAAGTGAGTGGATGCTTGCTTGACCACATCACACCACAGTCAAGAGCAGAGAGAAAAAGTGAGTGGGTGCTTGCTTCACCACATCACACCACAGTCAAGAGCAGAGAAAGAAGTGAGTGGGTGCTTGCTTGACCACATCACACCACAGTCAAGAGCAGAGAAAGAAGTGAGTGGATGCTTGCTTCACCACATCACACCACAGTCAAGAGCAGAGAGAAAGAAGTGAGTGGATGCTTGCTTCACCACATCACACCACAGTCAAGAGCAGAGAAAGAAGTGAGTAGATGCTTGCTTCACCACATCACACCACAGTCAAGAGCAGAGAAAGAAGTGAGTGGATGCTTGCTTCACCACATCACACCACAGTCAAGAGCAGAGAAAGAAGTGAGTGGATGCTTGCTTCACCACATCACACCACAGTCAAGAGCAGAGAGAAAGAAGTGAGTGGATGCTTGCTTGACCACATCACACCACAGTCAAGAGCAGAGAAAGAAGTGAGTGGATGCTTGCTTCACCACATCACACCACAGTCAAGAGCAGAGAGAAAGAAGTGAGTGGATGCTTGCTTGACCACATCACACCACAGTCAAGAGCAGAGAAAGAAGTGAGTGGATGCTTGCTTCACCACATCACACCACAGTCAAGAGCAGAGAGAAAGAAGTGAGTGGATGCTTGCTTGACCACATCACACCACAGTCAAGAGCAGAGAAAGAAGTGAGTGGATGCTTGCTTCACCACATCACACCACAGTCAAGAGCAGAGAGAAAGAAGTGAGTGGATGCTTGCTTGACCACATCACACCACAGTCAAGAGCAGAGAGAAAGAAGTGAGTGGGTGCTTGCTTGACCACATCACACCACAGTCAAGAGCAGAGAAAGAAGTGAGTGGGTGCTTGCTTCACCACATCACACCACAGTCAAGAGCAGAGAAAGAAGTGAGTGGATGCTTGCTTCACCACATCACACCACAGTCAAGAGCAGAGAGAAAGAAGTGAGTGGATGCTTGCTTCACCACATCACACCACAGTCAAGAGCAGAGAAAGAAGTGAGTGGATGCTTGCTTGACCACATCACACCACAGTCAAGAGCAGAGAGAAAGAAGTGAGTGGATGCTTGCTTGACCACATCACACCACAGTCAAGAGCAGAGAATGAAGTGAGTGGGTGCTTGCTTGACCACATCACACCACAGTCAAGAGCAGAGAAAGAAGTGAGTGGGTGCTTGCTTGACCACATCACACCACAGTCAAGAGCAGAGAGAAAGAAGTGAGTGGATGCTTGCTTGACCACATCACACCACAGTCAAGAGCAGAGAAAGAAGTGAGTGGGTGCTTGCTTGACCACATCACACCACAGTCAAGAGCAGAGAAAGAAGTGAGTGGATGCTTGCTTGACCACATCACACCACAGTCAAGAGCAGAGAGAAAAAGTGAGTGGGTGCTTGCTTCACCACATCACACCACAGTCAAGAGCAGAGAAAGAAGTGAGTGGGTGCTTGCTTGACCACATCACACCACAGTCAAGAGCAGAGAAAGAAGTGAGTGGATGCTTGCTTCACCACATCACACCACAGTCAAGAGCAGAGAGAAAGAAGTGAGTGGATGCTTGCTTCACCACATCACACCACAGTCAAGAGCAGAGAAAGAAGTGAGTAGATGCTTGCTTCACCACATCACACCACAGTCAAGAGCAGAGAAAGAAGTGAGTGGATGCTTGCTTCACCACATCACACCACAGTCAAGAGCAGAGAAAGAAGTGAGTGGATGCTTGCTTCACCACATCACACCACAGTCAAGAGCAGAGAGAAAGAAGTGAGTGGATGCTTGCTTGACCACATCACACCACAGTCAAGAGCAGAGAAAGAAGTGAGTGGATGCTTGCTTCACCACATCACACCACAGTCAAGAGCAGAGAGAAAGAAGTGAGTGGATGCTTGCTTGACCACATCACACCACAGTCAAGAGCAGAGAAAGAAGTGAGTGGATGCTTGCTTCACCACATCACACCACAGTCAAGAGCAGAGAGAAAGAAGTGAGTGGATGCTTGCTTGACCACATCACACCACAGTCAAGAGCAGAGAAAGAAGTGAGTGGATGCTTGCTTCACCACATCACACCACAGTCAAGAGCAGAGAGAAAGAAGTGAGTGGATGCTTGCTTGACCACATCACACCACAGTCAAGAGCAGAGAGAAAGAAGTGAGTGGGTGCTTGCTTGACCACATCACACCACAGTCAAGAGCAGAGAAAGAAGTGAGTGGGTGCTTGCTTCACCACATCACACCACAGTCAAGAGCAGAGAAAGAAGTGAGTGGATGCTTGCTTCACCACATCACACCACAGTCAAGAGCAGAGAGAAAGAAGTGAGTGGATGCTTGCTTCACCACATCACACCACAGTCAAGAGCAGAGGGAAAGAAGTGAGTGGATGCTTGCTTGACCACATCACACCACAGTCAAGAGCAGAGGGAAAGAAGTGAGTGGATGCTTGCTTGACCACATCACACCACAGTCAAGAGCAGAGGGAAAGAAGTGAGTGGATGCTTGCTTCACCACATCACACCACAGTCAAGAGCAGAGAGAAAGAAGTGAGTGGATGCTTGCTTCACCACATCACACCACAGTCAAGAGCAGAGGGAAAGAAGTGAGTGGATGCTTGCTTGACCACATCACACCACAGTCAAGAGCAGAGAGAAAGAAGTGAGTGGATGCTTGCTTGACCACATCACACCACAGTCAAGAGCAGAGAGAAAGAAGTGAGTGGGTGCTTGCTTGACCACATCACACCACAGTCAAGAGCAGAGAGAAAGAAGTGAGTGGATGCTTGCTTGACCACATCACACCACAGTCAAGAGCAGAGAAAGAAGTGAGTGGATGCTTGCTTCACCACATCACACCACAGTCAAGAGCAGAGAAAGAAGTGAGTGGATGCTTGCTTGACCACATCACACCACAGTCAAGAGCAGAGAGAAAGAAGTGAGTGGATGCTTGCTTGACCACATCACACCACAGTCAAGAGCAGAGAGAAAGAAGTGAGTGGGTGCTTGCTTGACCACATCACACCACAGTCAAGAGCAGAGAATGAAGTGAGTGGGTGCTTGCTTGACCACATCACACCACAGTCAAGAGCAGAGAAAGAAGTGAGTGGGTGCTTGCTTGACCACATCACACCACAGTCAAGAGCAGAGAGAAAGAAGTGAGTGGATGCTTGCTTGACCACATCACACCACAGTCAAGAGCAGAGAAAGAAGTGAGTGGGTGCTTGCTTGACCACATCACACCACAGTCAAGAGCAGAGAAAGAAGTGAGTGGATGCTTGCTTGACCACATCACACCACAGTCAAGAGCAGAGAGAAAGAAGTGAGTGGGTGCTTGCTTCACCACATCACACCACAGTCAAGAGCAGAGAAAGAAGTGAGTGGGTGCTTGCTTGACCACATCACACCACAGTCAAGAGCAGAGAATGAAGTGAGTGGGTGCTTGCTTGACCACATCACACCAAAGTCAAGAGCAGAGAAAGAAGTGAGTGGATGCTTGCTTCACCACATCACACCACAGTCAAGAGCAGAGAAAGAAGTGAGTGGATGCTTGCTTGACCACATCACACCACAGTCAAGAGCAGAGAGAAAGAAGTGAGTGGATGCTTGCTTGACCACATCACACCACAGTCAAGAGCAGAGAATGAAGTGAGTGGGTGCTTGCTTGACCACATCACACCACAGTCAAGAGCAGAGAAAGAAGTGAGTGGGTGCTTGCTTGACCACATCACACCACAGTCAAGAGCAGAGAGAAAGAAGTGAGTGGATGCTTGCTTGACCACATCACACCACAGTCAAGAGCAGAGAAAGAAGTGAGTGGGTGCTTGCTTGACCACATCACACCACAGTCAAGAGCAGAGAAAGAAGTGAGTGGATGCTTGCTTGACCACATCACACCACAGTCAAGAGCAGAGAGAAAGAAGTGAGTGGGTGCTTGCTTCACCACATCACACCACAGTCAAGAGCAGAGAAAGAAGTGAGTGGGTGCTTGCTTGACCACATCACACCACAGTCAAGAGCAGAGAAAGAAGTGAGTGGATGCTTGCTTCACCACATCACACCACAGTCAAGAGCAGAGAAAGAAGTGAGTGGATGCTTGCTTGACCACATCACACCACAGTCAAGAGCAGAGAGAAAGAAGTGAGTGGATGCTTGCTTGACCACATCACACCACAGTCAAGAGCAGAGAATGAAGTGAGTGGGTGCTTGCTTGACCACATCACACCACAGTCAAGAGCAGAGAAAGAAGTGAGTGGGTGCTTGCTTGACCACATCACACCACAGTCAAGAGCAGAGAGAAAGAAGTGAGTGGATGCTTGCTTGACCACATCACACCACAGTCAAGAGCAGAGAAAGAAGTGAGTGGGTGCTTGCTTGACCACATCACACCACAGTCAAGAGCAGAGAAAGAAGTGAGTGGATGCTTGCTTGACCACATCACACCACAGTCAAGAGCAGAGAGAAAGAAGTGAGTGGGTGCTTGCTTCACCACATCACACCACAGTCAAGAGCAGAGAAAGAAGTGAGTGGGTGCTTGCTTGACCACATCACACCACAGTCAAGAGCAGAGAAAGAAGTGAGTGGATGCTTGCTTCACCACATCACACCACAGTCAAGAGCAGAGAGAAAGAAGTGAGTGGATGCTTGCTTCACCACATCACACCACAGTCAAGAGCAGAGAAAGAAGTGAGTAGATGCTTGCTTCACCACATCACACCACAGTCAAGAGCAGAGAAAGAAGTGAGTGGATGCTTGCTTCACCACATCACACCACAGTCAAGAGCAGAGAAAGAAGTGAGTGGATGCTTGCTTCACCACATCACACCACAGTCAAGAGCAGAGAGAAAGAAGTGAGTGGATGCTTGCTTGACCACATCACACCACAGTCAAGAGCAGAGAAAGAAATGAGTGGATGCTTGCTTCACCACATCACACCACAGTCAAGAGCAGAGAGAAAGAAGTGAGTGGATGCTTGCTTGACCACATCACACCACAGTCAAGAGCAGAGAAAGAAGTGAGTGGATGCTTGCTTCACCACATCACACCACAGTCAAGAGCAGAGAGAAAGAAGTGAGTGGATGCTTGCTTGACCACATCACACCACAGTCAAGAGCAGAGAAAGAAGTGAGTGGATGCTTGCTTCACCACATCACACCACAGTCAAGAGCAGAGAGAAAGAAGTGAGTGGATGCTTGCTTGACCACATCACACCACAGTCAAGAGCAGAGAGAAAGAAGTGAGTGGGTGCTTGCTTGACCACATCACACCACAGTCAAGAGCAGAGAAAGAAGTGAGTGGGTGCTTGCTTCACCACATCACACCACAGTCAAGAGCAGAGAAAGAAGTGAGTGGATGCTTGCTTGACCACATCACACCACAGTCAAGAGCAGAGAAAGAAGTGAGTGGATGCTTGCTTCACCACATCACACCACAGTCAAGAGCAGAGGGAAAGAAGTGAGTGGATGCTTGCTTGACCACATCACACCACAGTCAAGAGCAGAGGGAAAGAAGTGAGTGGATGCTTGCTTGACCACATCACACCACAGTCAAGAGCAGAGGGAAAGAAGTGAGTGGATGCTTGCTTCACCACATCACACCACAGTCAAGAGCAGAGGGAAAGAAGTGAGTGGATGCTTGCTTGACCACATCACACCACAGTCAAGAGCAGAGAGAACGAAGTGAGTGGGTGCTTGCTTGACCACATCACACCACAGTCAAGAGCAGAGAATGAAGTGAGTGGGTGCTTGCTTGACCACATCACACCACAGTCAAGAGCAGAGAAAGAAGTGAGTGGGTGCTTGCTTGACCACATCACACCACAGTCAAGAGCAGAGAGAAAGAAGTGAGTGGATGCTTGCTTGACCACATCACACCACAGTCAAGAGCAGAGAAAGAAGTGAGTGGGTGCTTGCTTGACCACATCACACCACAGTCAAGAGCAGAGAAAGAAGTGAGTGGATGCTTGCTTGACCACATCACACCACAGTCAAGAGCAGAGAGAAAGAAGTGAGTGGGTGCTTGCTTCACCACATCACACCACAGTCAAGAGCAGAGAAAGAAGTGAGTGGGTGCTTGCTTGACCACATCACACCACAGTCAAGAGCAGAGAATGAAGTGAGTGGGTGCTTGCTTGACCACATCACACCACAGTCAAGAGCAGAGAAAGAAGTGAGTGGATGCTTGCTTCACCACATCACACCACAGTCAAGAGCAGAGAAAGAAGTGAGTGGATGCTTGCTTGACCACATCACACCACAGTCAAGAGCAGAGAGAAAGAAGTGAGTGGATGCTTGCTTGACCACATCACACCACAGTCAAGAGCAGAGAATGAAGTGAGTGGGTGCTTGCTTGACCACATCACACCACAGTCAAGAGCAGAGAAAGAAGTGAGTGGGTGCTTGCTTGACCACATCACACCACAGTCAAGAGCAGAGAGAAAGAAGTGAGTGGATGCTTGCTTGACCACATCACACCACAGTCAAGAGCAGAGAAAGAAGTGAGTGGGTGCTTGCTTGACCACATCACACCACAGTCAAGAGCAGAGAAAAGTGAGTGGATGCTTGCTTGACCACATCACACCACAGTCAAGAGCAGAGAGAAAGAAGTGAGTGGGTGCTTGCTTCACCACATCACACCACAGTCAAGAGCAGAGAAAGAAGTGAGTGGGTGCTTGCTTGACCACATCACACCACAGTCAAGAGCAGAGAAAGAAGTGAGTGGATGCTTGCTTCACCACATCACACCACAGTCAAGAGCAGAGAAAGAAGTGAGTGGATGCTTGCTTGACCACATCACACCACAGTCAAGAGCAGAGAGAAAGAAGTGAGTGGATGCTTGCTTGACCACATCACACCACAGTCAAGAGCAGAGAATGAAGTGAGTGGGTGCTTGCTTGACCACATCACACCACAGTCAAGAGCAGAGAAAGAAGTGAGTGGGTGCTTGCTTGACCACATCACACCACAGTCAAGAGCAGAGAGAAAGAAGTGAGTGGATGCTTGCTTGACCACATCACACCACAGTCAAGAGCAGAGAAAGAAGTGAGTGGGTGCTTGCTTGACCACATCACACCACAGTCAAGAGCAGAGAAAGAAGTGAGTGGATGCTTGCTTGACCACATCACACCACAGTCAAGAGCAGAGAGAAAAAGTGAGTGGGTGCTTGCTTCACCACATCACACCACAGTCAAGAGCAGAGAAAGAAGTGAGTGGGTGCTTGCTTGACCACATCACACCACAGTCAAGAGCAGAGAAAGAAGTGAGTGGATGCTTGCTTCACCACATCACACCACAGTCAAGAGCAGAGAGAAAGAAGTGAGTGGATGCTTGCTTCACCACATCACACCACAGTCAAGAGCAGAGAAAGAAGTGAGTAGATGCTTGCTTCACCACATCACACCACAGTCAAGAGCAGAGAAAGAAGTGAGTGGATGCTTGCTTCACCACATCACACCACAGTCAAGAGCAGAGAAAGAAGTGAGTGGATGCTTGCTTCACCACATCACACCACAGTCAAGAGCAGAGAGAAAGAAGTGAGTGGATGCTTGCTTGACCACATCACACCACAGTCAAGAGCAGAGAAAGAAGTGAGTGGATGCTTGCTTCACCACATCACACCACAGTCAAGAGCAGAGAGAAAGAAGTGAGTGGATGCTTGCTTGACCACATCACACCACAGTCAAGAGCAGAGAAAGAAGTGAGTGGATGCTTGCTTCACCACATCACACCACAGTCAAGAGCAGAGAGAAAGAAGTGAGTGGATGCTTGCTTGACCACATCACACCACAGTCAAGAGCAGAGAAAGAAGTGAGTGGATGCTTGCTTCACCACATCACACCACAGTCAAGAGCAGAGAGAAAGAAGTGAGTGGATGCTTGCTTGACCACATCACACCACAGTCAAGAGCAGAGAGAAAGAAGTGAGTGGGTGCTTGCTTGACCACATCACACCACAGTCAAGAGCAGAGAAAGAAGTGAGTGGGTGCTTGCTTCACCACATCACACCACAGTCAAGAGCAGAGAAAGAAGTGAGTGGATGCTTGCTTCACCACATCACACCACAGTCAAGAGCAGAGAGAAAGAAGTGAGTGGATGCTTGCTTCACCACATCACACCACAGTCAAGAGCAGAGGGAAAGAAGTGAGTGGATGCTTGCTTGACCACATCACACCACAGTCAAGAGCAGAGGGAAAGAAGTGAGTGGATGCTTGCTTGACCACATCACACCACAGTCAAGAGCAGAGGGAAAGAAGTGAGTGGATGCTTGCTTCACCACATCACACCACAGTCAAGAGCAGAGAAAGAAGTGAGTGGATGCTTGCTTGACCACATCACACCACAGTCAAGAGCAGAGAGAAAGAAGTGAGTGGGTGCTTGCTTGACCACATCACACCACAGTCAAGAGCAGAGAGAAAGAAGTGAGTGGATGCTTGCTTGACCACATCACACCACAGTCAAGAGCAGAGGGAAAGAAGTGAGTGGATGCTTGCTTGACCACATCACACCACAGTCAAGAGCAGAGAAAGAAGTGAGTGGATGCTTGCTTGACCACATCACACCACAGTCAAGAGCAGAGGGAAAGAAGTGAGTGGATGCTTGCTTGACCACATCACACCACAGTCAAGAGCAGAGAGAAAGAAGTGAGTGGATGCTTGCTTGACCACATCACACCACAGTCAAGAGCAGAGAAAGAAGTGAGTGGATGCTTGCTTGACCACATCACACCACAGTCAAGAGCAGAGAGAAAGAAGTGAGTGGATGCTTGCTTGACCACATCACACCACAGTCAAGAGCAGAGGGAAAGAAGTGAGTGGATGCTTGCTTGACCACATCACACCACAGTCAAGAGCAGAGAGAAAGAAGTGAGTGGGTGCTTGCTTGACCACATCACACCACAGTCAAGAGCGGAGAAAGAAGTGAGTGGATGCTTGCTTGACCACATCACACCACAGTCAAGAGCAGAGAGAAAGAAGTGAGTGGGTGCTTGCTTGACCACATCACACCACAGTCAAGAGCAGAGAGAAAGAAGTGAGTGGATGCTTGCTTGACCACATCACACCACAGTCAAGAGCAGAGAAAGAAGTGAGTGGATGCTTGCTTCACCACATCACACCACAGTCAAGAGCAGAGAAAGAAGTGAGTGGATGCTTGCTTGACCACATCACACCACAGTCAAGAGCAGAGAGAAAGAAGTGAGTGGATGCTTGCTTGACCACATCACACCACAGTCAAGAGCAGAGAGAAAGAAGTGAGTGGGTGCTTGCTTGACCACATCACACCACAGTCAAGAGCAGAGAGAAAGAAGTGAGTGGGTGCTTGCTTGACCACATCACACCACAGTCAAGAGCAGAGAGAAAGAAGTGAGTGGGTGCTTGCTTGACCACATCACACCACAGTCAAGAGCAGAGAGAAAGAAGTGAGTGGGTGCTTGCTTGACCACATCACACCACAGTCAAGAGCAGAGAAAGAAGTGAGTGGATGCTTGCTTGACCACATCACACCACAGTCAAGAGCAGAGAGAAAGAAGTGAGTGGGTGCTTGCTTGACCACATCACACCACAGTCAAGAGCAGAGAAAGAAGTGAGTGGATGCTTGCTTGACCACATCACACCACAGTCAAGAGCAGAGAGAAAGAAGTGAGTGGGTGCTTGCTTGACCACATCACACCACAGTCAAGAGCAGAGAGAAAGAAGTGAGTGGATGCTTGCTTGACCACATCACACCACAGTCAAGAGCAGAGAAAGAAGTGAGTGGATGCTTGCTTCACCACATCACACCACAGTCAAGAGCAGAGAAAGAAGTGAGTGGATGCTTGCTTGACCACATCACACCACAGTCAAGAGCAGAGAGAAAGAAGTGAGTGGATGCTTGCTTGACCACATCACACCACAGTCAAGAGCAGAGAGAAAGAAGTGAGTGGGTGCTTGCTTGACCACATCACACCACAGTCAAGAGCAGAGAGAAAGAAGTGAGTGGGTGCTTGCTTGACCACATCACACCACAGTCAAGAGCAGAGAGAAAGAAGTGAGTGGGTGCTTGCTTGACCACATCACACCACAGTCAAGAGCAGAGAGAAAGAAGTGAGTGGGTGCTTGCTTGACCACATCACACCACAGTCAAGAGCAGAGAGAAAGAAGTGAGTGGGTGCTTGCTTGACCACATCACACCACAGTCAAGAGCAGAGAGAAAGAAGTGAGTGGATGCTTGCTTGACCACATCACACCACAGTCAAGAGCAGAGAGAAAGAAGTGAGTGGGTGCTTGCTTGACCACATCACACCACAGTCAAGAGCAGAGAGAAAGAAGTGAGTGGGTGCTTGCTTGACCACATCACACCACAGTCAAGAGCAGAGAGAAAGAAGTGAGTGGGTGCTTGCTTGACCACATCACACCACAGTCAAGAGCAGAGAGAAAGAAGTGAGTGGATGCTTGCTTGACCACATCACACCACAGTCAAGAGCAGAGAAAGAAGTGAGTGGATGCTTGCTTGACCACATCACACCACAGTCAAGAGCAGAGAAAGAAGTGAGTGGGTGCTTGCTTGACCACATCACACCACAGTCAAGAGCAGAGAGAAAGAAGTGAGTGGATGCTTGCTTGACCACATCACACCACAGTCAAGAGCAGAGAGAAAGAAGTGAGTGGATGCTTGCTTGACCACATCACACCACAGTCAAGAGCAGAGAGAAAGAAGTGAGTGGATGCTTGCTTGACCACATCACACCACAGTCAAGAGCAGAGGGAAAGAAGTGAGTGGATGCTTGCTTGACCACATCACACCACAGTCAAGAGCAGAGAAAGAAGTGAGTGGATGCTTGCTTGACCACATCACACCACAGTCAAGAGCAGAGAAAGAAGTGAGTGGATGCTTGCTTGACCACATCACACCACAGTCAAGAGCAGAGGGAAAGAAGTGAGTGGATGCTTGCTTGCTTCCTTGTGTCGAGCTGGAACGTTACGCTCTTAAACAGTTTAGAAACCCTTGTTTGGGGAATGATGCCACCTACAGTAGGCAGTGTCTTCCCACATCAATTTGACTTAATTACGACAATCTCCTAAAGACATCCTTTCAGGTCAACTTGATGTAGGCAACTTCTGTTACCAGGTGATTTGTAAGTTCCGTCATTGTGACAAAACTGATCATCATATCAGATGGTTTCAATTTTTGGATCTTGGGTTGGAACCAATAAAGGGACTCAAAACAAAACAAAAACAGGCAAACAAACCAAAAGGGGAAAAAAAAAAACCCTACAAAACTCAATAGTGTTATTTTGAGAACTTACTTTTTTCTTTAAAAAATTTATTATTATTATCATTGTTGTTGTTTTTTGTTTGTTTGTTTTTTGAGACAGGATTTCTCTGTGTAGCCTTTGTTGTACTGGAACTCACAAAATAACACCAAACCCAGTACATAGGAAGCGGCCGGGCTCACCTGCAGAACTGCCCGGACAAGGCAAGACAGCCTACAGGACAGCAAAACAGGGCACAAAGAATGAGAGCCCAGGAGAGAGAGCAACAGACATAAGAGACAAACAAACCCCTAGGTGGCACCAGAGAATGACTGCCCTGGAGGGGAGAAAGTGGGGTACTGGGTGCTGGGAACACGCCACACACACACTCTGTGTGCTGGTGTTTGCTTTGTGCTAAGCCACTGAGCTCGAGTGCTTGCGGTTTGCATCCAGAAACTCATCCAGTTGAGCCAGTATTACCACCAGAGCAATGTGATGGAAATCAGCAGTGGTTTTAATCCAGAAATATAAAAACGACACTTTTTTTTTGCTCGCCTATCTATTCCAGACTTCTGTGCACCAATATAGGTTCCAGGGTCTCAAATCCCTTAAAATTCTAATCAACTGTGATGAGCCAGGCTGGAAGTGGCGATGACACGCGTCCTGGAAACCCTGCCAAGCTGTCCTGTACCGCTGCTTCTGCATGTGTTGATAATTAATCCTTCGGAGCGGGCGCATGAATGTGAGAAATTGGCTATTTTCCGCTTCTGAATGATGGCTCTGAGCCACTACGGCAGCTTTTCCATTTCAAATCTGACTGTCAAAAGTGGTGTATTAATCAGTATTTCATACGTCAGTTTCAACATTCCCAGAATCCGCCTCCCCAAGTGCACATACAAAGCGCAGCCATCCTCAGCCGAGAAGGCAAGGGCGGGGCCTTGCTTCAGGTGGTGACTCTTTCTTTCTCTTTGCACTACTCCATCCTCTGAGAGGCTATGGCTGTGACTCCGGAGCTCACTTCCCTGCAAAGTAGTGGCTCTTGGCTGAGTACTTCCAACAGGAAGACAGAGCAGGACCGGAGGGTGGCAGACGGTGCCACTATCCAATGGCCCCCTGGGCGACTTCCCCAGAAGCAGTTTTTTAAAAATTATTATTATTATATTTTTTTTGGTGTGGTTAGCTGTTTTGAGACAGGATTGCTCTTTGTAGCCCAGGCTGGCCGTGAACTCAGAAGTCCACCTGCCTCTGCATCCGGTGTGCTGATTCTGATGTCATTTATGAGCCTCCAGACTCACATCCACTACAGACGACCTGAATGTCTCAGCCAAGCTGTATACTAGAGAAAGTGCCTACTGTTACAAAACTCAGTGGAGACACAGCTCTAGCAGATGTAGGTCTGGCTGACCACATAAGCACTGACTAGTGCTGGAGACACACTGGTACTGAGCGACAGCTGTGCTGAGAACCATATCTGGCTGAGGTGTTGCTTGGGTCAGCCTCTCAGAATGTCCAGCAGGGGGGCTGGTGAGATGGCTCAGCAGGTAAGAGCACCCGACTGCTCTTCCAAAGGTCCTGAGTTCAAATCCCAGCAACCACATGGTGGCTCACAGCCATCTGTAAGGAGATCTAACTCCCTCTTCTGGTGTGTTTGAAGACAGCTACAGTGTACTTACATATAATAAATAAATAAATCTTAAAAAAAAAAAAAACCTCCAGTTTAAAAGAAAAAAAAAAAAAAAGAATGTCCAGCAGGAGGCAGGGCTTCCAGACCTACTGATGGATGAGTCTGGGGGCTGGGCAAACTGGACAGCATTAGTCTGTGGAGAAGCCTCAGGCTGTCCCCCGCAGTAAAGTACCCCAACCAGCCTGTTATACTTCCTCCCTCCCACTGTCAGGGCCACCAACGTCCAAGAGTGCAAAAGGCACCCAGGAAAGAGAAAGTTAAAAAAACAAGGGAAGGTTGCTTTTTCCTACTTCCTGCTGCCCATGGCTGCCAGACGAGGCTCCTCCCCCTGACCCTCAAGCAACCCTCAGACTCCGCCCATGCCCGTGCCCCGCCCCCTCCTCTCCAGCAGTGAAGCGTGCTGTGCTGGCATGGCTGCCGGTGGGCAGGTGATACACATCCCAGGGACCTCCTGCCCGTCCCCATTGCTGCATCACCAAGCCTCCAGCAAAGAGGCTCGGACAGCCTGAAACCTCGCTGCCTGGCATAGCGCATTTAGAGTAACAGCTCAGCTAATCTCTTCCAAGGGAAGCAGAGCTGCTCAGCACAGCAGGAGTCGGGTGAGCTCTGGAATATTCCAGTGTGGTTCTTCCATAGGCATCTAGGGACAGAGAGGAGTGTGGGGGTGGGGGACAAGCTGAGTCTCACAGGTGTTCCCAGGCTGATGCTTAAGCCTCTCACAGATGGGAATCAGCAAGCAGGCTGGGCAAGCCTGAGCAATCTAACAGTCAAAAGTCACACATCCCTTCCTGCCTCCCACCACTGGTCTTTGATCAGCCTTCCCACTCAGCCGGACCACACCCTCTGCTCTCTGTGGTGAACTGCTACTAGACAGCTTGCATCATACACAGTATCTCCTCTCCTACCCTGCTTACTCCAGGTCCTGCATCCACCCCCAGCCTGGCTCACAGCCCTCGCTGCCAGGATTACAGTGCTAGACAGGCATAGCCAGGGACCATGTGTAGCTGCTGAGGTCTGTCTGTGTTGGATGGGCTGCACAGTGAAGCCCTAAGGGCAGTGGGCTGTGCTGAGCTCACTGTGGGATCCTTAGGACAACCTTGTCAGCATGGGATGCTGCCAGGTCACTCTGAGACTCGGTAACCCAAATACAAGCTCTGGATGGTCACCGAGAAGCAAGAGGGTCAGGAGATGCCCATCACCTCCTTGTCTCCCTGCTGGCCAGTTCTCACATCTGGCTCAGACAGCTGGGAGTGACTGAGCTTCTGGGGGGCTGCCAAAACAGCATTCCTGACCCCCAAATGAGTTGCTCAATGTGGCCTTAGCTTACCCCTAGAGGCCACTGTCTCAGAGGGACTCCTGCTCTGGTCTAGGGTCACCCTCCCACAGGGCGTCCTGCACACTACCCCCAGGATGTCCCAGAGTGAGTGGGGGTAGTAGGATCTCACAGCCGCTCATAGCAGCTGGCCTCTGGGTGGGCTATGTCTTGTCTGCCTCAGTTAAGCTACATAAGGGGCTGTTTTTTTCCAGGAGACAACTGAGGGTAAGACAGGGCAGGACCAGGATGGACCCCTCAAGACCCCTCCCCTGACCCTTACCTGCTGCAGAACTCTGGAGAGTGGGCTCTGTACCCCCAGTGGGCAGCATAGTAGAGCATACCTTAGATGTGGGGGTTGCAGGTGAGCCAACCCTGAGGGCATGAGCACAGGAAAGCTGGTCCTACCCCGGGTCTGCTGGGCAGTGGCTGGGATAAGGGAGGAGATGCTGTGGTGGTATGAATACATTTGCCCCCAGAGACTCATGTGTATCAATGCTTGGCCCACAGGAAGTGGCACTATTAGGAGGTGTGGTCTTTTTTGGATGGAATAGATGTGGCCTTGTTGGAGCAGAGCAAATGTGCCACTGCACAGATGGGTTTTGAGGTTTCCTAGTGTTGCTCAAGCTCCACCCAGTGCAGAATAACACCCCGCCCCCGGCTGCCTGAGGAATAGACTTCTGCTGCCTTTGGATCAAGATGTAGAACTCTTGGCTCCTCCAATACCATGTCTGCCTGCAAGCTGCCACGCTTCCCCCCATGATGATAATGGATTGAACCTCTGAAACTGTAAGCCAGTCTCAATTAAATGTTTTCTAAGGGTTGCCTTGGTCATGTTGTCCCTTCACAGCAATGAAACCCTAAGACAGATGCCCTCCTTCCATCCCTTGTCCCTTGCCACCTATGACAGGCGGGAGAGCTGGTCCCAGGGTCATGAAAGGAAAAGAACTGGCTCTGTCTCTCACAGGCTGTAACACTCAGGAGAGTGGACCCTGCACCTTGCCTAGGCAGCAGGTTAAAGCTGGCTCTGGTTACAGGGGTTGCAGGTGAGCCATCCCCAGTGCCTGAGAGCAGAAGAGCTAGCCACACCCCTCACCTGCTCCACTCTAGGAGAGAGCCAGCCCTGCATCTCTCCTGGGCATCACAACAGAGCCATAGCTGAAGGCAGGAGAGCCCTCCTCCTTGCTGGCTGTTCTGTTGGATGGGTCAGCCAGGGCAGGGCAAAATAGCTCACCTCCGTGGTATGGGTATAGTGGGCTGACCAGCTCAGGTACCTCTCAGGCCCAGATCCAGGGCTTTGAATTGGCCTACCTTAGCATCTATTCCATCAATGAGCTGCTGGAGTGTGTGATGGAGCCTATCCCACAGATCAAAACTACAGGATCTCCATGACACAGAGCAACAATGGGGAATCTGAGGGGAGTCCCAGTGAGGTTCCTGTATGGATGGTGTAGCAGATGCCAGAGGCCCTGTACCTGACAAACTCATTGCAATGAACGTTTGCAAGCAAAGAAGTGTGTACATAAGGATACACTGTGGGACACACTACAGCTTCCAGAACGAGATTGTTTGCCCCTTTTTTTTCACTGTTAGAGAGGAGGTGAAAGGGTAGAGGGTGGGTACAGGGGCAGAGATGAGTGGGACTGGAGTGCATTGAGAAATTCACAAAGAGCCAATAAAAGGTGAGGAGGAGGAATGAGAGAAGGGGGAGTGATCCCCTCCCTTGAGCAGTTGGAACCCCATATCTTCAACCTGAATAAGGACACTGAGCCCTTGGTGCAGTCTAGAGGACAGAGGACCAGGGGACCCAGGGACAGTGTGCCAGGTGAAGGAAGAGTACCAGTAAGTGGAAGAGACAAGCAACGCAGGACACAGAGCCTCAGAGGCCTGCACACCTCTGCCAGACAAGACCGGACTGCAGGAAGCTCAGCCTGGCCCCACCCTCCCTGCTGTCCCTGCTTCAGGGACTCTGCCCCTTTGCTCCTTAGTACAGTCTTACCTCAGGGACCTTGATACCCCAATCCTGGCCCCCTAAGCAAGAAAGCAATGGTTAAGAGAATGAAGCACCAGACCAGTGCATTCTGGGTAGAACAAGAATGGGTACCCCGTGTCCTGTGTTGCTTGCCTTTTCCACTTGCTGGTACTCTTCCTTCACCAGGCACACTGTCCCTGGGTCCCCTGGTAGACCCAGTGTGGGTGAAGCACTGTTTATCAAGCAACAGGGGATCAAACACTCAGCAACTGCCCTTGCCTACGGACTTTGATCTCCTATGCTGTACATTAACAAACAATTGCTCTATTTGTCTGACAAGCATGCCTGACTCAGGACAGCCCTTGAGTGTCCTTAGATGCAGTTCTGGCCACCTGTCTTCCTTCCAGGTCCTTCCTGCGGGTCCATGGTAGCCCGCTGCTCCTTCCTAATGTCCCTTGGGGGTCAATACAGTGGCTGGACATGAGCTGGAGGGATGCAGAAACCTGCCACCTTGCTCAGTGACCAGCCAAAATGGTACATTGCAGGAGGCCACACCTGGCTGCCCAAGCCAGCCCAATCTTCCTGCTGGACCGGCCAGGCAAGAAAGCTCCAGTCAGCCTGACATTGCCTCTGGCTTCCATTCTAATGCCCATGACAGCCTGGTTCCCTCCAAGGACAACCAGTCACAAGCAGGAAGCACCGCTTACCAGAAATAATCAGAGACAGCCTCATTCATTACACACCTCACAGGAGAGAGGCTCTGGGAAGACAAGACTACAGCCCTTCTAACAGGTTGCTTCCAAAGCCAAACTCAGCAAACTGTGCTATCTTTTAGGCATAGAAGCAAGCATGCGGGAGGTGCAGAGTGGTTCTAGTCTCATCTCTGAGGATGACAGCCCACCCTAAGAGTGGCCGGACCCAATCGTGGGCCCAGCCTCCTTCTTGGCCCAAGTTCACAGAATGGACAGAAGCAGAGCGTGGATTTCAACAGAGTGCGAGCAATCACTAGCCAATGTGTCTACCAAGAGGCTCTCTGCGCTCTCAAACGGAAGGATTCTCCCGGCTCAGCATTTCAATGCTTCGGGAACCCCCCCCCCGCCCCGCCCACTGTTAGCCAGGCAACCAGAAGCAACAGGGACCCTAAGGAGCTACCGCGTGCACCACAGCCGGGCAGGGGGCTTCCTGCCACCTGCACTTCCCCACTGTAAGCTCCCCAGGGTAGTCCACGCCCCCGGCCTGCGTGCGCCAGTATCTGTCCTCAGCTCACCCAGCGCTCGATGGGGGACCCAAAAGGATGGCAGCAGAGGGCCAAGGTCATTAGTTGGAAAAGGCCACTTAGCAAACCCGCAGACCTGCGAGCGAGCAAGCCGGCTTGGTTACATAAGCAGTGGAGCGCATACCTCCAGAGGGAACATGGCCGCTCTGTTGCCCACGTAGCTCTGGATGGAGAGCACCCCGCATTCGCCCCTCATGCCAGGAAATATGTAGTGGCGCGTGGTTCAGGTGGTGTCACGGGCTGGGGTTGCTCAGGCAGCTCGTTCTCTGCTCTGAGAGCTTTAAGCACGCGCAGTCGCTAGGCTTGGACGCACCCCGCCTCCTCTGACCTCAACAGGCCCGCTGCTAACCCGCGAGTCCCCCGCGGCGAGGGCAGGGTTGAAGGTGCAGCCTCACGCAGGCCCCGCCCCTCGGGGCAAAGGGACCTGTGGAATCCAGCACGTGAGCTCCTTCCTCTGTGCTCCAGCACGTGGGCTCACGCCCCTTTTGCAGACCGGGCTCTGCATCAGCTGGCCCGTCTGGGTCACACTCCCCAGCACGGTTCGTTCCTCCTTGACCCGGGGTGCTGATCGCTCCATGGGTGGCACACTCCGGAGCTGCTGTCCAAAGAGTTCCCACTGAGCTCCAGAGCCTGAAGACCCTCAGAGATCAGGAGATCCTTTCTAGCCACGCGGCCTGCGTGGAATCCCAGATCCAGTATGGTGCACAGGCATCTGAACTCAGACTACCCTGAGTCAAGAGTCACGTGTCTCTTCTAAACATACTACAGATCTTCTCTAGGCTCAAGTCTGCTCAGAGTCACTCATGGGAACGGATTTGAAGCGGCTGCACTGGTCTTCCCCTCTTCACTACTCACCAAGTCCTCTCAGTCCTAGGGAAAGCGCATCTCTCTTCCTGTCTCATCTCCAGACCTACACTCGGCAGTCCTGTGCTCACGGACACATCAGGGTCACAGATTAGCGGCACAGGCCAGCATGTAAAGTTGGCTTTATCTTGGTGAGAGAGAGTGCTGGGGACCAGATCTGCTCGGAAGGGAAAGGAAAGTTCCCATTGCTTGAGGAATGTACCAGAAAGTGGTATTGAGGCTCCGTTGGTGATGTGCATACCAAGGCCCCAGCGCTAGAAAAGCTGAAAAGAAGCATGTTATAAGGAATGCTTGGCTGGAACCAACCAAATGGAAGTACATGGTAGGAATACTTAATTGCTTGCTGATAGTAAAGTTTACTGGATACTATGTATGTGCTAAACGTTTCTTGTAACTGAATCTTGCTAGCCTGGAGCAATGGTGCACATTTATAATCCCAGCATTTCTGTGTTTGTGTATGTGTATAGAAGACCTCTGGTGTTATACCTAGGGAGGGGCAATTCACTTTGAGCTTTTCTTTAGCTTTTGAGACAGGGACTCATGATGTCTCTCTCCCTGACCCAGCTCATTCTCTAGACCAAGCTGGCCTTGAACTCAGAGGCCCACCTAACTTGAGTGCCAGGATTAAAGGTGTACGCCAGCACACTTGACTCTGCCTTGCATTTATTTTATGTATTCATTTGTTTAGATGCCCTACTGGGACCTGGAAGTTCTCTCTTAGTTTGTCTAGGTTTCCTGGCTATGAGTCCCAGGGGTCCACCTGTTTCTAATTCCTCACTGCTGGGATTACAAATTTTGTTCTATCTGGAGAGTGGTGGCTCACGACTTTAATCTCAGCACTTGGGAGGCAGAGGCAGGAGGATTTCTGAGTTTGAGGCCAGCCTGGTCTACAGAGTGAGTTCCAGGACAGCCAGGGCTATACAGACAAACCCTGTCTCAAAAAAAAAAAAAAAAAAAAAAAAAAAAAAAAAAAAAAAAAAAAAAAAAACCAAAAAACCAAACCAAAACAAAAAAACCCAATAAATAAATAAATTCTGTTCTTCTGTTTGTTCATTTAAGCAAGGACTTACTACGTAGCCCTGGCTGGTCTGGAACTTGCCTTGTACTCTGGGTTGGCCTCAGAATCACAGAGATCTACCACTTTGCACCCCCTGAGTACTGGGACTAAAGGGGTGTACCACCGTGCCAGAACAAAAAAAAAGTTTTTAATTTATATTTGTATTTAATTCATGTGGGAGGGGTGCACACACGTCACAGTGTCCATGCAGAGGTCAGAGAACAACTTGCAGGAGTTGGTTATCTCCTTCCACCGTGTAGGTTCCAGGAATCCACAAATCCTAGTTTTGTGCCAAGCGCTCTCACCTGAATCAAAAAACTTGCTCCCCGGATTATGAGATTTTTTTTAAACCTTTGACATCTTAGTGATTTTTTGTTGTTGTTTTTTGCTTGGCATACTGGGTCAAGGGAGAGTTAACAAGACACTCTAAAGGACAGCTCTTGAATGGTTGCCATTGTCACTGTGAATAAAATTAAATGTGGCTCAGAGCTCATGTGTCCTTCTGTCCCCTAGCCCAGGGAACTGTGGGGCATCTATACGCAGCTCTGAGATTCTGCAGGACACCTTCAGACAGGCAGTGCGTGGCACCCAGAGCTGAGCCTCAGTTCTCCTGCATAGCCTTGCCTCCTCTGTGGGTCATCTGAGGACTTGGGTTTAGGAACCGAATGTGGACAGAGCTCCCTGGCACAAGGCCCCTGCAAGCAAGTGCCCCACTCAGGATTTCTGTCCTTTCCTTTTCTCTATCTGCTCATTCAATATGGAGCAGCCTCAGACTTTTTGCCACTCTCAGCTGAGCCTTCTCTAGAGTGACATGGACTGGAGTGTGACTCCAGGAGACCACAGACCACCTAGCATTTCCCCCTCAGCCCCAGTGTAGTTTCTCTTCAGTCAGGAAGTAGTTCCTGCTTTGTCTTAGCGCATTCTCTGGTGAGTGGGGTTGGTTTGTGGCAGGATTTCCCTGTATAATTCAAACAGGCTTCAAACCCAGATCCCTGCCTTGGCCTCCAATGTTTGGCGACAATAGTCACTGACTATGAAACCTAGACAGGACCTTTCCATAGTCTAAAGGACATTATAGCCCCCTGGTGGACTCTGGCAGCCCTGGGGTAGTCCGGCTTTTGCAGGGAGCAGGGGGGTTATGACCTTTCTGTGGCAAGTGCCTCACTGATGGGCTGTTTACCATGACTTTTTCATTATTAGCCTCCTGGCTCTCTCAGAAAGCTACCTTTCTCGCTCCCCGGCCATCTTGGTGGCTGGTGTTGGTTGGGGGTTGTCCCGCACCTAAGGCAGGAAGATGGTGGCCACAAAGAAGACGAAAAAGTCTCTGGAGTCGATCAACTCTAGGCTCCAACTTGTTATGAAAAGTGGGAAGTACGTGCTGGGCTACAAACAGACTCTGAAGATGATCAGACAAGGCAAAGCCAAGTTGGTTATCCTTGCCAACAACTGTCCAGCTTTGAGGAAATCTGAAATAGTGTACTATGCCATGTTGGCTAAAACTGGGGTCCATCACTACAGTGGCAATAATATTGAACTGGGCACAGCATGTGGAAAATACTACAGAGTATGCACACTGGCTATCATTGACCCAGGTGATTCCGATATTATTAGAAGCATGCCAGAACAGACTGGTGAGAAGTAAACAAGAAAGCTTTCCTTTAATAAAACTTTGCCATGGGCTGGTGAGATGGCTTAGTGGGTAAGAGCACCCGACTGCTCTTCCCAAGGTCCGGAGTTCAAATCCCAGCAACCACATGGTGGCTCACAACCATCCATAACGAGATCTGACTCCCTCTTTTGGAGTGTCTGAAGTCAGCTACAGTGTACTTACATATAATAAATAAATAAACAAATAAATAAATCTTAAAAAAAAAAAACTTTGCCAGAGCTCCTTTTGAAAAAAAAAAAAGAAAGCTAGCCTAGAAAAGGCCTTTATTTCAGCTCTAAGTAACACACACACACACACACACACACACACACACACACACACACACACGCTGACAGTATCAGGATGTGAATCCCTACAACTGGAGAGGCAGCCCTAGCAGTTCAGAGCAGCTCTGAGTAACAAGGCCAGCATGGTCACCAGGTACACACACCCAGAAGCCTGTCCTCCAGAGCCAGGCAGGCACTGTGGGGACACAGCACATCCCAACAAAGCACCATTCCCAACATGCCCAGCAGCTGATCAAGGACAAACTGTCACCTGACCTCTCTCTGAAGATGTGGGTATTACCTATGACCTGAGAGGGCAGGACAGTCTCAGGTTGCATCCATGGGGGAAGGGGGTCATAGCATAGCAAGTAGACAGAGCACTGGAGGGAATTTTGCTATGTTCTCCATTCCGAACTACATACTGTGTCTCTGTAAATGAAACCTGAGCCAAGCCAAAGTTTAGTTTAAGAGCCCAGTGCAGCTGAGTCTGTGGTTCTAGCACTAAGGAGGCTAAGACTGCAGGATCTCAAGTTCAGGCTAGCCTAGGCTACATCAGAAGAACTGGTTCAAAAACAAACAAACCAAAAACCTCAAAGCTGCAGGGAGAAAGTAACTGGACTTGTGTCCTCTGAACTCTTGAAAGTCCAGAAGCTCGGCTGTGTCTTCCTGAGTTCACTGGAGACTCCTCGGGATTGGGCAGGGCACCTTGCAGGCACAACACCAGCTGCCACCAGGCTTTTGACCAGCAGGCATGGTGACATGTGACAGCTACAGCCCCTCTTGTAGAAGGTGAGTACAAAAGGCCTCATTAGGCTATCCTGGGGCAAACACATCTGGCCCCTGCCAAGTGCCCAGTGACAGGCACCAAGAGACACTGGAAAGACATTGTGAAATACCAAAAAGTTATCATTTCAACGTGTAATCCATATAAAAAGTCTAGGTGATGCACAACAGTTCTGCTCACAGTCTCACAGCCATGATAAAGGCCAAGGCTGCTCTACAATCAAACGTGAAAGGATATTATCCAGAGACAAGCTGGGATAGGGACAGAGGGAACCCTGAGGCAAGGTGTGCAGAGGTAGCAGGCATAAAGGCCCAGGCATCAGAAGACAGAGGGCTAGCCAGGTACAACCCAGTCAGGAAGGCTGTGGAGACCAGTGGGAGCATGCAGGAGCTAGAGTCTGGGATAGGTTCCCTGGTGGCCTCTGGGGAAGGATGGGGTGGAGGAAGAGATGGGACTGGGCCCCAGCTGGAGGAACAGCTGGACTTGAGGCTCAGGGAAGGCAGGGGAAGGGCTGCTTTGGTTTGGAGGTGACAGGGAGGAGACAGGAAAGGACACGACTGGTGTCTATCACTTCATATTTTTACCATGACAATGCCAAGGGTCACTTGGGTGCTGGGCACATGACCTATGCCTGTAATCTCAGGACTCAGGAGCTGAGGCAGAAGGATTGCCATGAGTTCCAGGCTAGTCTGGACTGCAGAGTGAGATATGTCTCAGAAAAGAAAAAAGCAGAGGGAAGTGAAGAGAAAGGATAAAAGACCAAAGAGAGGAAGGAGAGAAGAGGAAAAAGTGACCTGGGAGTAGACAGCCTTTGACCTCCCCTCCTGTTAGGCAGGACGGCCTCCTAGATGTCCTGAACCCCTACATGTGGTCCTGCTCTCAAGAGGAACTTGTGGTGTTGGAGTCTGCCAAAAGACCCTCACTCACAAAGACCACAGAGATCACCATCGTTGCAAACCGCAAGAGATTTTTTTTTTAATTGATCCAACACATTGGGGACCCTCCTCAGCACACAGGCAAGAGGAGAGACTCAAGTTAACAAAGAACACACTTTTTATACCTTGTAAGGGGCAGATTTAGGCAACAGGGCTAGCTGGCTTATTCTCATTGGTGTAGCAAGTAACCCTTTCAGGCATTGGTTGGTTTGCACTGGGTGACTACCTTTGGCCTAGTGACTCACTCTACCTGCCCTTATGGTGGATTATCAGCAAAGCAGCAGTACATTTTGAACTTATGGGTCAGCTATTAATGTCATGGGAATCAAGGGGAATTCTAGCGACAAGGTCAGGGCGGTTTGTGGTTTGTCTCAGAATTCAGTGTGGGGTGGGGTAGGGGAATTTTTCTGGGAATGCTAATCTTTTTGTGGCAGCTGCAGGCTTAGTCTGGCCTTTTTGGCCACTAGTTTGAAAAGGGGGAAGGGGCTGGGTGGTCTTGAATTTATTTTGGATTCTACAGTGGGTCTTGTAAACCATGGGTCTGTTTCCATAGTAACCCATCCAGAGACTCTCCACTACTAAGTCGGTCTTTCCTGGCCACACAGAAGCCACTAGTCCATGGACAGCAGATAGGGATGCAGGCAACTGTAGGAAGGGAGCCAGGCTGAGGTAGGAAAGCTGGCCTCACTCTCTGTGTCTAGTTGCTGGGGTTAGGGGAGACTGCCCCAGCAGTCAGCCATACCCACTTCTCCAAGGGACAAGGTTCACTGAGGAGGCAGATCACACTGGGTCCCTGACTTCTGCAGGAGGGAGCACCAAGCAGGGGCTGGACCACCTGCCTCTTGATGGACACAGAGCTGGCTTTCCTCCCAGGCTCAGAAAGCGCCTTTTGTTCTTGGGACTCCCTGCCTTTCTGTGCCCAGGCTAAAAATTGCTTCAGATCTTCCCGGAGTTACTCATTGCCCGAGTCCGTCAATCTTTAAATCCTGTTGTTATTTCTGTGTTGGGTCCCAGGAACAAAAGCTGAAGACGTATTCAACCAGAGGTGACCAGAGTCACTTCCGGCTTAAGCTGTGCCTTCCAGAGGGTGGGCAGTATTGATTACGCCGCAGCACAGTGGCCGTGATAACTTAGGGAAGGCAGTGGCCTGTCACTCATCTGACTTCCCAGAATGCAATTTGCTCCCTAAGGCAGACGCACAAGTTGACTTTGTCTTAAGTTATTATGTGCTGAGATCTGCTGAGACACAACTGCAAAGCAGAGCCTGAGATGGGGCAGGATTCAGGTGTGTTTGTGGGGTGGCTCTCTCGAGACTTGATTGGCCAAGTTCAAATTCTTTGTCTCAGCCCCATACCCTCTTCAGTCTTACCATTTACCACCCCCTGTTCAAAGTACTATTGCTCCCCACAAGCCAGTCGGCTGTGTCCCACTTCCCACAATGCTGACATTGCTGAAACAGGCACATAGGTGACTGCTGCAGTGTCCAAGTCACCTCAACAGGCATGTGCATTTGCCAGTCATATCTTTAATCCCAGTACATAGGAGGCAAAGGCAGGCAGAGCTTTGTGGGTTCAAGTTCAGCAACGTCTACTTAGTGAGTTCTAAGCCTGCTAGGGATACACAGTGAGATCCTGTCTTAAAGGAAGAAGGAGGAGGAAGAGGAGGAGGAGGAGAGGAAGAAGAGGAGGAAGAGGAAGAGAAAGAAAAAGAACAACATTAGGAGGAGGAAGAGGAATAAGGAGAAAAAGAATTTTCTGGTCATGCAAACACACACCTATAATCCCAGCACTCATGAAGCTGAGGCAGGAGAATCATTAATTGGAAATCTGCATTGACTACATAGGGAGATACTGGCTCATAAAATGAGTCCAGGAGGATGCCTCGGTGGGTAAAGGTGCTTGCAGCTAAGCCTGATGACCCAAGTTCAGTCCCTAATATCTACTTGGTGGAAGGAGAGAATCAACTCCCACAAATTGTCCTCTGACCTCCACATTCCTAGTTTTAGCTCTGAAGTGCAAGGCCTCCTTGCCTAAGAACTCCCTCCCTAAGAACTCCGTCCCTGGCATCCATCCAGGGCACAGCCAAGTAAGTGACATTCAGAGCTTCTGTCCTGTCTCATTCTGTCCTCTGTCCATGAGGATATCCTGCCCAGAACATGTTCCTGCCTTCATCCTGCCAGGGTCCTGTGCCCAGCAGCCTGTGGAACAGACCTCATGAGAGAGATGTTTTGGGCGGGTCTAACTCATGCATCAGAGAAAGGAAAGACATGCTGAACAGAGGAGGTGGAGGGAGAAGGGAGGAAGCCTCAGATGCTGGGCAGGGCACAGCATTAGTGATGGGGCTGAGTTGTCTTCTCCCCAGGACTTTCCACCTGCATCCCTGAGGGGTTAGGAGATGACTGTGACCCCTGGTGGGTTTCCAAATTCAAGAGTCAACTGGGTTTGTCACAGACACAACTGGGTTTGTCAGGCCACCCCAGCTGTTGGGGCTCACATCAGACCCCTCCAGCTCCAGTGAAGGGCTGGCCCCTCCAGCAGGAGACTTTGGGCTTCCTTTAGCCTTTGCAGGTCTCTGCAGCAGCTTTCTGGGTATGAAGGAACGCTGTCCTCCTAGAGGCTGGAATGAATCTGGAGGGCAGCCATTCCTGAAGCTTTGGAATTCTTCTAAGTTAGCTCCCACCTTGTGTTTGTTTTTTATTGAATCTGATATGCAAGGTCCTGGAGTTTAGGGGATATGATTTCATTACATTTTTTGCTTGTTTGTATTAGACAGAGTTTCTTTCTACAGCCCTGTCTGGCCTGCAGCTTGACAGGCAGCCCAGGCTAGTCTCCAGCTTGATATGACCTTCCTATCTCTGCCTTTCTCAAAAGTGTTAGAACTACAGTCTTGCCACACAGTGCTCGGCCCAAAGTTTGTTTGTATGTGGTGGTTATGGGAACTGAATTTAGAATTCAGGCTTGCCCTCCATCCTGCCCTGCTTTTAGTTTTTTGACACAGGATTTTGCCATTAGACCAGGTTGGTCTAGGAATCACAGTGGTCTCTCTGCCTCTGTTTTGTAGAGGTCACAGACATGTACCACCATGAACAGGTTCGTCTCACGTGGATGGCGTAACCATCCCTCTGCTACCACCTGTGGGAACTAAAAAGGGGCCCTGGGAAAGAGAGGGAGGAAAGACCCACACCCCGCCAGAGTTCCACCTATGCTCTGGACAGGCGGACGTGGGAGGGCTGCCACACGCTTTCCACTCAGCCCCGGGTGGGCATCCAAGCCTCTGACCTACTCTTTGGGGGGTGGACAAGGGGTAGCCCAACCTGGGAGCCCCAGGGTTACTCCCTGTATCCCTGGGGTTATGGGAGAGAGGGAAGTGGGAAGAGAGGTTCCCACACATGAGAGAGTGAGTGCAGCCTTGATGAGCAGAGACAATTTATGGTTTTAAAGTTTTATTATAGAGAGACAGGGGGAAAGAGAGAAGGTAGAAAGAGGGAGAGAGAGGAAAGGCTAGAGAGAAAGAGAGAGAGAGGGAGAGGGGAGGAGAGGAGAAGACAAAGAGAGAGGAAGAGGAGTGAGAGAAGTGAGAGGTAAGAGAACAAAGGAATGAGAGAGGAGTGAGAGGATAGAAGACAAAGAGAGAAGTGAGAAGGTGAGAGTGAGGAGTAAGAGAGAGGTGGGGCCAAGCAGCCCATCTTATGGTCTTTACTGTTGCTAGGTAACTGGGGAGGAGTTTAGCCTGAAGGTCAGAAGCTTGGGATATTGCCCATGTGACTTCTAGCCATGCTTCTCTTGTGGGGGCTATGGGGGCAGTAACTTAGGCAGGTGCCAGAGTTCCAGGAGCATGAGGGAACATCTACCATGTCATGTAGATGAATTAGCATCATTCCGGGGTTCAGACCTCAGCTCAACTGGAGACCAGCCTGTCTGTGCATAGCCCATTGCCCCACATCCTGGAACTCCTTCTGTAGCCCAGGCTGGCCTCTAATTGAGAGATCTACGCTGGGATTAAAGGCATGTGCTACCACAGCCTGGCTAAAACCTCTTTAATAAATCACACCTCTGCTTCCCTTTGGCTCATCCTGAAATTCCTTTCTGCATGGAAACCCAAAGATTTAGCTTCGTGCGTGGATAGCTCTAAGGGATAAAGAGAATCCTTCAGACTGCTGTGGGCTACAAGGTTAAGCTGTGACTCCGTCCCTGCTGCTATTGACGCTGGTCATACTGGGTTAGAGTCACTGCAAAGACCTCACTGAGTTGTGTGCTGCAGTCCTGGGGGTTAGGACCTCACCATGTGAGTTTCCAGAGGCAGGAGGTATAATGGGACAGGGATTAACCTGTGATAGTCGGTTATGAGCAAGGTTTCTCAGGGAAGAATGTGATCCTGACCCGGAAGTAGAATTGTGTTCTCCCAGGTCAGTCAGTCCATGGGCTTCTTTCTAAAGATGGATTAACTTGCCGGGCATGGTGGCGCACACCTTTAATCCCAGCACTTGGGAGGCAAAGGCAGGTGGATTTCCGAGTTCGAGGCCAGCCTGGTCTACAGAGTGAGTTCCAGGACAGCCAGGGCTACACAGAGAAACCCTGTCTCGAAAAACCAAAAAAAAAAAAAAAAAAAAAAAAGTTAGTTTTATTAAGATAAGGTTGTGATACAAATTTAATACTAATATTAAGCTAGTCTTGCTCTAGTTAGATGTAGTAGTAGCCCATACCTTCAATCCTAGCACCTGGGAGGCAGAGACAGGTGGATATCTGAGATCAAGGCCAGCCTGGTTTCAGAGCAAATTGCAAGACAGCCAGAGCAGCATAGCTGTATAAAGAGGCTACGTCTCAAAAAATAAAAAAATAATTAAAAAAAAATCTGCCTCTCTCCGCGTCTCTAGTAGTAGTAGTACATATGCAAGGGAAGGTGTAGTCTTCTCTGAGGGAGCATGGAGAACTGCGTCATGGGATAGTGTCTTCTGGACAAATTTTAATGGTAGTAGGATTATCCATGTTTAAGAGATGAAAAGGGGGCTGGAGAATGGCTCAGCAGGTAAGAGCACTGACTGTTCTTCCAGAGGTCCTGAGCTCAAATCCCAGCAACCACATGGTGACTTACAACTCAAAGTCGAAAAACCAAGAGAGAGAGAGAGAGAGAGAGAGAGAGAGAGAGAGAGAGAGAGAGAGAGAGAAAGAAGAAGAAGAAGAAGAAGGAGGAGGAGGAGGAGGAGGAGGAGGAGGAGGAGGGGCAGGAGGAGGAGGAGAGGAGAGCCCCGTGGTGGTGGCACACGCCTTTAATCCCAGCACTTGGGAGGCAGAGGCAGACAGATTTCTGAGTTCGAAGCCAGCCTGGTCTACAGAGTGAGTTCCAGGATAGCCAGGGCTATACAGAGAAACCCTGTCTCAAAAAAAAAAAAAAAAGTAGAAGAAAAAAAAAACAAGAAGAGAGAGAGATGAAAAAGAGAGGGCTGGAGAGATGGAGAGATGGCTCAGAGGTTAAGAGCACTGGCTGACCTTCCAAAGGTCCTGAGTTCAAATTCCAGCAAATACATGGCAGCTCACAGCCCTCTATAATGAAATTTGGTGTCCTCTTCTGGCTTGCAGGCATACATACAGGCAGAACACTATATACATAATAAATTTTTTAAAATTAAAAAAAAAATGGAGCCGGGCAGTGGTGGCGCACGCCTTTAGTCCCAGCCTTTGGGAGGCAGAGGCAGGCGGATTTCTGAGTTCGAGGACAGCCTGGTCTACAAAGTGAGTTCCAGGACATCCAGGGGAACACAGAGAAACCCTGTCTCAAAAAAAAAAAAAAAAAAAAAAAAAAAAAAAAAAAAACCAAACAAACAAAAAAAAATGGAAAAGAAAAAGAGGGCTGGAGAGATGGCTCAGCAGTTAAGAGCATTGACTGCTCTTCCAGAGGTCCTGAGTTCAATTCCCAGCAACCATGTGGTGGCTCACAACCATCTATGATGGGGATCCAATGCCCTCTTCTGGTGTGTCTGGAGATAGCAACAATGTACTCACATACATTTAAGTAAATAAATTTTAAAAATACTTTAAAAAAAAAAAGAAAGAGGGGGCTGGTGAGATGGCTCAGTGGGTAAGAGCACCCGACTGTTCTTCCGAAGGTCTGGAGTTCAAATCCCAGCAACCACATGGTGGCTCACAACCATCCGTAACTAGATCTGACTCCCTCTTCTGGAGTGTCTGAAGACAGCTACAGTGTACTTACATATAATAAATAAATTAATTAATTAAAAACAAAAGAAATGAAAAAGAGAATTCTAGAAGTGTGTTTGGCTTTCCTAGGAGCAGGGTTTGCTCCTTGTCTTCATGTGGGATTTTTCAGATATATCGTGGGAGAAGCAGGAAAGTCTACAAAGTTAGCAGTCGTTTCAGTAGTCAGTGCCCTTTGCCCATGTCTACCCTGACTAGCTTGGGTTTATTAAAATGGTCTGCTATAACACAGCTCTTTGAATGCATCAGTCCCAGGCACCTTGAAGGCCGTGGGTATGCTGGGCCCTCTCCAGGAATGCATCTGTCAGCACTTTGATCTCAGACTCATAAGCCTCCAGAAGAGGGGAGGGAATTCTGGCGGTTGAGATGCTCCAGCAGGCTGTATTCTGTGATCACAACCCCAGCTGGACACTTGTGGGCACTGCTAGCCAAACACAAGACCAGAGCATCACTCATTCTATGGAAGAGGAATTCTAACGGTCCTTGTGCCAACTCAGGGAACCTCAGGTTGGCTGGGAGGCTGTTGCTCAAACATTCTCTGGATGTTATATTCAAGTGCAAGGGCACTGAGGCTGTGTCTAAATTCAAATGCACCTCCCTCCCTCCCTCCCCGTCCCTAGATCAGCCACGTATGCCCCTGCTCCCTCACAGGGCAAACTTCCTAAACACTCTCTTCACTGGGCATGGTAACAGTCAGATATCCATGAGAAGCCAGCCTAGACTGCATAGTGAGTTCTAATGCTGGCAAGTCTGCATCATGATTACAACAAACAAAGCCAAGAAGAACCCCCCCCCAACCCCCCATCACTTTAGTTCAAGTGAATCAAAAGACCTTGAAAGAGTGGACAGGTAGGGACTGGCAATTAGTCACTACTGACACATGCTCAGAAACATACCTTACTGGGTGGTTGTTGCAAAGAGAAGGTTTTCTTAAACCATCACCGGTTATGCGACCCATGACCACCACAGCTAGTGTTTCAGTGACTATTTTATTGATGTGAAGAGACACCATGACCAAGGAAGGAAGGAAGGAAGCAAGCACCAGGGGCTTGCTTATAGTTTCAGAGGGTAGGTCAATGACATATGGCATGGAGAACGGCAGCAGGCAGGAATGGAGCTGGAGCAATAGCTAAAGTCTTACAATCCTCATCCAAGGACAGATAAACAGACACACCAGAAGAGGGCATCAGATCCCATGACAGATGATTGTGAACTACCATGGGGTTGCTGGGAATTGAACTCAGGACCTCTGCAAGAGCAGTCAGTGGTCTTAACCCCTAAGCCATCTCTCCAGCCCCTCTTTTCCTTGTTTTCAAAATGGTACTGGTCTTTGGTGGCTCCTGACTCATGTTCATGAAATGACTTAACTGAGGTATTGCAAAGATCTGGTGACCTGCCCACCTCTCTAGGTCTTATGTTTCCTGTAGCCCATACTGTCCTCTGGCTTGCTGTGTACCTGAGCATGACTTTAGCCTTCTAATCCTCCTGCCTCTACCTCCCAAATTCTGGGATATAAATGTGCACCATTGCTCCAGAAAATGTTACAAGGAGTGCTCAGCACATACGTAGTATCCAGTAAATGTTACCATCATCAAGCAATTAATTATTTCTACAACATATTTCCATTTAGTTTATCCCAGTCAAGCATTCTTGTACTGACTGGTTTTGTGTCAACTTGGCACAGGCTGGAGTTATCACAGAGAAAGGAGCCTTCCTTGAGAAAATGCCATGTAAGCATTTTCTCAATTAGTGATCAAGGGTGGGAGGACCCATGGTGGATGGTGCCATCCCTGGGCTGGTAGTCCTGGGTTCAATAAGAAAGCAAGCTGAGGGGCTGGTGAGATGGCTCAGTGGTTAAGAGCGCCGATTGCTCTTCCAAAGGTCCAGAGTTCAAATCCCAGCAACCACATGGTGGCCCACAACCATCCGTAACAAAATCTGATGCCCTCTTCTGGAGTGTCTGAAGACAGCTACAGTGTACTTACATATAATAAATAAATAAATAAATAAATAAATAAATAAATAAATAAATAAATAAATAAATCTTTAAAAAAAAAGAAAGAAAGAAAAAAAAAAAGAAAAAGAAAGCAAGCTGAGCAAGGCAGGGGAAGCAAGCCAGTAAGAAACATCCATCCATGGTTTTTGCATCAGCTCCTGCTTCCTGACCTGCTTAAGTTCCAGTCCTGGCTTCCTTTGGTGATGAACAGCAATGTGGAAGTGTAAGTTAAATTAACCCTTTCCTTCCCAACTTGTTTCTTGATCATGATGTTTATGCAGGAATAGAAACCCTGACGAAGACAATTCCTTACGTGTTTCTCCTTATTGTTCACCTTTTCAGGGGCTGGGCTTAAAGCTAGGACCTTGGTGAGCAACCCACCAACTGAGCCTCAATACCACTTCCTTTTTCTGATCTGTTCCCTAAACAATGGGGTCCTTCCTTTTGCTTCAGAGCAGATCTGGTCCCCAGTTCTTTCTTTCTTTCCTTCCTTCCTTCCTTCCTTCCTTCCTTCCTTCCTTCCTTCCTTCCTTCCTTCCTTCTTTCTTTCTCTCCCGCCCCCAGCCCCACTCACCCTGGCCCCGCTGGTCCCCAGTATTTTCTTTTTTCTTTTTTTCATTTCTTTCTTTCTTCTTCTTCTTCTTCTTCTTCTTCTTCTTCTTCTTCTTCTTCTTCTTCTTCTTCTTCTTCTTCTTCTTCTTCTTCTTCTTCTTCTTTTCTTCTTCTCCCTCTCCCTCCTCTCCCTCTCCCTCTCCCTCTCCCTCTCCCTCTCCCTCTCCCTCTCCCTCTCCCTCTCCCCCTCCCCCCTCCCCCTCCTCCTCCTTCTTTTTTGTTTTTTTTTCTTGACAGGGTTTCTCTGTGTAGCCCTGGCTGTCCTGGAACTCACTCTGTAGATCAAGCTGGCCTCGAACTCAGAAATCGGCCTGCCACTGTCTCCCAAGTGCACCACCACTGCCCGGCTTCCCAGTACTTTCAAGATAAAGCAAACTTTACATGCTGGCCTGTGCCGCTAACCTGTGAACCTGGTCTGTCCGTGACCAACAGGAGCTCCAAAGTGTAGGTCTAAAGATGGGACAGTGAGATGCATTTTCCCCGGGACAGAGAGGATTGCACATGTGTGGGGAGGCATAAAAAGAAGAAAGCCAGAGCAGCAGCTTCAAGTCTGTTGCCCCATGAGTGGCTCTGAGAAGGTGAACATGAGCCCGGAGATTGCTGGGATATTGAGAGTGGCAGGTGGCTCAACTCCGGGGCTCAGAGTTCAGACAGCCCGGCACACGGCTGACCTGGTCTGGAATTCCACGGAGGCCATGAGGCTGGAGGAGTCCACCGAATCTCTGAGGGTCGTATAGCACTGGAGCTGGGTGGGAGCTTTTAGATAGCAGCATTTAAGAGTGCCGCCCATGGGATGATCAGCACCGTAGGCCAACGGGTTGGAACAGCACGGAATGAATTAACCACACAGAGGAGCGTATCCCAGATGAGATGGCTTGGAGCTAACCCGGGTGTGCAGAGAGCATGGGCGCCATGTGCTTCACCAGCTCAGATGAGTGGGTAGGGGTTTGTACCACAGAGCTGGTTTCCCTGAGGGGTGTGGCCCTAGTGAGGCCCCACCTCCAGCTCACCTTTTGCGGAGCGGGACTCCGGATTTGTTGCGGCCCGCCCGCGGTCCACAACACGAACGGTTTAACTGAAAATGGCAGTTCAGGCTGAAAGAGAGGTAACTAGACGGGGCGGAAGAAAAGAATGAAGTCAAGACAAGACTCTGATCAAGACTCAATTTAATATTTCCAGACACCCAGTTTATAAAGGAAGGGGGAGGGAACCTAATTTCCCGCCAAGTAACTCAGGGTCCAGTAGCAGGACGAACACGTGTGTGACTCCAGGCAGCAAAGGCAGGTTCCAGCAGTGGGCGTGGCAGGACGAATGAGCCGGTAGCTCCACCCTTGAGCAGGCAGGTTCCAGGCTGGGGGAAGGGAGGCCACATTTCCCCCCATTAGATAACAAAACAAAAAATAAAAAAAGGGGGTGGCCTGTGGCAGAAAAATTATCTATGTTCAATAGTTCTGCCTGAGTTCCTAGGGCTAAAGAAAAAACTTGTTTCCGTGGGGTTCCCTAACTTTTCTAATGGTAAACTGTATCTGGCTAAGACTGTCTTTAAGGCACTGACTGAATAGCAGCGCTGGGCTGTAGGCTCTGACTTTATATTGCTAATTAGTGCTGAATAGGTAGCTACCTGTTTGCATTTTAAGTAGGGCGTTGGAACCCTGGCTGAGTTTAACTAAACAATTTTAGAATAACACTGAACTGATAATCCTCTGCAATTTTGGGTAAAAGGCAGGGGAACAGTGAGAAGGGGTTAAGACCAGCTCTTTAGTACAAGGCCAATTGGCTTTTTTATTTTTTGGGTGGGAGGCAGTGAAGGGCCTGCTCTTACAACAGCAAGGTCTCCAATCTCTCTCCCCCCTATTAATTAAGTTTAAATAGGCAATGCTTAACAGAGGTGATCAAATGATTTTTTCATCCGTAGATGAGTGGGCCTTTAACCTTGACTTGGGTGGACATTGGCCTGATTCCTCCCGTGAGCATTGTAACAACTCACATCTGTGGCTCTTGGTATCTTTTGGGGAGGGGAGGCAGAGCCTTAAGTATTTTTGGTTTTTAGCTGGAATCGGATACTAACCTCCTTTAAATCAGGTGTGTCGCACAGGGAACTCAGAAACGGTCAAACTGGACCTTTTCTCTGCAGTAATCTCCTGCGCCAAGCGGTACCCATACCGTATTCATATGATTATGAATCAGTAGCGCAATTCTGAGTTATTGCGAGGTCTCTATATGAGACTTGTCAACCTCAGATTTAGCAAGGCCTAGACAAGAATTATGTCAGTATTAACACCGTTAATTTTGGTTAAAATAGGAGCTGAAAGTCTTTCCTCTTTATCTCTGTTATTCCCAGTAGCCTGAGGAACTAAGGACACCTTGCAGTAACAGCAAGGGTGAAAAGCCAGAGGCCAGCTAAGGGACTAAGCCTATATCTATCAAAATAAGAACTAATCTTTGTAAATATATATGAAATTTTTACTTCCCTAGCTCTCCTGGTAAATCTAAATCTTATCTAGACTGAAAAGCCACATGCTGGGATGTCCCTGGAAGGGAGATTAGCAATACCACCTGTTTGCTCGTAGGGGCGGAGAACCGGAGAATGTAGATTGACCTGCTTGAGAGAAGGAAGAATTCTAAACAATGAGAGTGTAGCAATGTAAATTTTCTGTTCGGAGAAGTCAAGGTACTTTATTTAGATGCAAATTGTAAAGCTAAAGCTAGTCTTCGGCCTCCTGTAGGGGATTTGGCTCAGAGGAAAACAATTTTTTCTGAGAGCTTCCACTCCCAGCACAAGAGGAATATTAGTCTTTAGAATGATACTTACGAGGAGAGACAGAATCTGTGTCTACCTGACGAATTAATCTCTCTGGTAGTCACCGTGCTTCATCTTCATCTCGTGAAAAAACACAAACCGAGCCTCTTCCCCAGATTAGAACTGGATATGGACCCTTTTATTTATTAGTCAGGGCGTCCTTCCATTTTACCAATGCATAAGAATTAGAAGTAACTGGGTGCCAGTGGCGTTCTGCTGTAGACTGAC
Organism: Mus caroli; assembly: GCF_978045245.1. Lineage (NCBI taxonomy): Eukaryota > Metazoa > Chordata > Mammalia > Rodentia > Muridae > Mus > Mus caroli. The sequence continues at coordinate 61,758,370 of NW_028227273.1, forward strand.
CTTTAATGTCAGTTTGCAAAAAGTTTAGGACAAATAAGGTAAAGGCAAGATGAGCCTTTGGTGACTTTGGGGGATATGCTCTGAATTAACTTTGCTAGGTAATTTAGAATATAGGAATCTCTAATAATTGAACTGAATATTAGACCAGTCTAAGATTGAGTTAGAATGGCTGGTCACACTGAAGAAGAGTGAAAAATCATTATGACTCTATTAAATGACTAATTTTATTAAGTCTGAATATACAGTCTCTGATGTACTATTGCCATAAAGTTAAAAGGCTAGAAGCTAGTCTAAACTGGAAAAATGACAAGCAAGGATGGATCTAAAACATGAATTTAATTTTTTAGTCCTTTTAATCAGGACACTGAGTTAACTTACCTGTCAGCTCAGCACACGAATTACCAATATGCTTCTGTAGAGTTCTGTGGAGAGAACCTGTTTTTTTTCTTTCCTAATAAGGTAGCTGTTTTAGGATCAATCTATAAGCCAATAAGTAGATCCTTTTAAGATACTAAAAAGCATTTATTAAATTTGATATTTTAATCTCAAATTTTGAAAATAAAGGTATGATTTAAATAGTGTGCATGGAAATGCACTAAATAGTATATATGGGGATACAATTTCTCTCTTTTGTCTTTTAAGAGGTTAAAGTTTAAAATTTTACAATATCTAACCTTTTGAATTAATAACTTTTTGGACAAAACATTTTAAATATTTGGCTGTAAAGGGGCAGTGACTAATTGCACTTTCAATTATTTTTCTTAAGGAACGGTTGTAACTAGAAGGCTAGAAAAGTTATTAAGAGTCACACGTGCATAATTTATTTATTTATTAACTAAAAATATGTATAAGCAATTGTAAATTTGAGAATTAATAGTATCTGAGGGACGAACAATTTTAAGTAATTATGAGCTCAGAGATATAGCATTGACTATCAATATATAAATTAAGGTTTGATTGTTCAGCATTTTAAAACACCATCTACAGCACACAACCAGATTATTTGTGCTGGAATAGGGGCAACTGTGTGTCTTAAGACTCCGCTCCACAGCAGCTAGTTGGGCCCACGTGGGCTAACGATCGGCTGGGAGGATGAGAAAAATGACTTTACAATAATGTTTTTTCTGGCCAAAGAATTGTCTTGGGCACAACTAATTTTTAATTACCAATTAACAACAATTATAAAAGCTTTCTTTATTTCCTGCAAAACCCCTTGCAGCAAACCAAAACATCAAATAACAAAAGGATACTGTCTCTGAATCTTTTGGGTGAGAGCAAGGATTTAAGGTAAACTTCCCTTGAGAAGCATTAGTTAATAAAATACTTTCCACTTAGGAAACAATATATACTGAAAGATTAAAACTTTTGGCTTCTTGTAAAGAAGCAGAAACAATAAACATTTTTCTTACATAATGTAAAGCTATATTAGCCATACATAGAGGCAAAATTTTTTAGTGATTACCAGTTTACTAGAAGCAAAAATCTTTGAATTTAAGCATTATTTTAAACATCTGAATAGATCTGTAACACTGTTAAAAAGAAATTTTCTTGAACACAGGGAAAAACTTTTTTTTTTAGGCATTGTTTGCAAAACAAAAGAAAGGGCCACAAGCCGCTCTGGGACTGTCCAGAGCCTTGTATTGACTCAAAGGTAAAATACTTTTTAATCTGAGCATTAATGTTAAATTTGCAATCAAACTGCAAGCTGCAGTCAATGGAACAATGGCAGTTTTAACCATAATTTTTAAGTTTTTGTGCAAGGTTAGGATAATATCTACAACTTTGGGAAAGCAAAACCTATGTTTAAAACAATTTATCACTGTTAAAATCAATATTAGAAGCATTACTATCATATTATGAAGTTTGGATATCAATTAATACCTATGAATACCTATTAAAGCAAGCTTTAACGCTTTAATAAAGAGGCATTGCTTTATATCTTATCTTAAATTTTACTATTTAGGATAGGAACCACATTAATCATTATCTAAACTAGAAATATCTTAAGAGACTCAGCCTCTGAAGCTTAATCTCAAACTTTAACTCGCTTCAGGGCCTCACCAACTTTCTCTCAGGTTTCACAATCTATCGTTTCTTCTTCTTTGAACCATGGACAACAGCTATCTATCTTATCTAAAAAATTTCTTACTAATTGTACTTCAAGCCTTACTCCTTTTTCCTTAAGCAACTCCTGAAAACTAAAAACAATCGCCTGATCCATGATTTTGAACCCTTCTTTCTTCCACCTAAGCAGTTTTCTAAAAAACTGCGGCACACCGCCTGTCTCCGTATCTAGTTCCGATTAACGAACTGCTGACCCCAAGCAGAAGCAGTGTTGGGTCAGCACTGGTTCAAACTTGATTCGTATCCTACCGCATCCTCAGCAACACTTTACAAAACTGAAATTTTTTAGGCTAGCGCTAGCATGTGTACCTGTCCGTTGCTCCGATGCTCCTCCGATACGAAGATTCTTTCCTTTCTTGTGGAGCTCCACACAGCAGTCGTTTCTCTTAACATCCCTCTGCCATTCTTCAGGTCCCAGTTCTGGCGCCAACTGTTGCGGCCCGCCCGCGGTCCACAACACAAACGGTTTAACTGAAAATGGCAGTTCAGGCTGAAAGAGAGGTAACTAGACGGGGCGGAAGAAAAGAATGAAGTCAAGACAAGACTCTGATCAAGACTCAATTTAATATTTCCAGACACCCAGTTTATAAAGGAAGGGGGAGGGAACCCAATTTCCCGCCAAGTAACTCAGGGTCCAGTAGCAGGACGAACACGTGTGTGACTCCAGGCAGCAAAGGCAGGTTCCAGCAGTGGGCGTGGCAGGACGAATGAGCCAGTAGCTCCACCCTTGAGCAGGCAGGTTCCAGGCTGGGGGAAGGGAGGCCACACGGATTCTTTTTTTTTTTTTTTTTTTTTTTTACATTTCTACATGTATATTTATTCAAGTCATTATAATTTAAGAGCAGAGCAAAAGGGGTATTTGTATGCACATGTGTGTATGTATCTATGTGTGAAAGCCAGAATTTATATCTACACTACAGTTTTTCAGCCACAAATTACATAAAATTCAGAAGCACTAGAATGAACAAAACATTTTAAATGTCAGGTTTTTATCCTCCAAGAATAATGTCTTGATTTTTCAATTTTAAACAAATAAGAAACAAAATTACCACCCCACTTCTTCATAACAAATTTTTCCTTGTTGTAAAAATCCTATTTTTCAAAAACTGAGATATTTTCTAAGTTCTTTTTTTTTTTTTGCATTTTTCCCATTTCTCACTTTTATTTATTTATTTTTTAATTTTTAATATTTTTATTACATATTTTCCTCAATTACATTTCCAATGCTATCCCAAAAGTCCCCCATAGCGCCCCGCACTTCCCTACCCACCCATTCCCATTCTTTTGGCCCTGGCATTCCCCTATATTGGGGCATATAAAGTTTGCAAGTCCAATGGGCCTCTCTTTCCATTGATGGCCGACTAGGCCATCTTTCGATACATATGCAGCTAGAAACAAGAGCTCCGGGGTTCTGGTTAGTTCATCATGTTGTTCCAACTATAGGGTTGCAGATCCCTTTAGCTCCTTGGGTACTTTCTCTAGCTTCTCCATTGGAAGCCCTGTGATACATCCAATAGCTGACTGTGAACATCCACTCCTGTGTTTGCTAGGCCCCGGCATCGTCTCACAAGAGACAGCTATATTTGGGTCCTTTCAGCAAAATCTTGCTAGTGTATGCAATGGTGTCAGCGTTTAGAAGCTGATTATGGGATGGATCCCTGGATACGGCAGTCTCTAAATGGTCCATCCTTTCATCACAGCTACGAACTTTGTCTCTGTAACTCCTTCCCTGGGTGTTTTGTTCCCAATTCTAAGAAGGGGCACAGTGTCCACACTTTGGTCTTCATTCTTCTTGAGTTTCATGCGTTTAGCAAATTGTATCTTATATCTTGGGTATCCTAAGTTTTGGGCTAATATCCACTTATCAGTGAATACATATTGTGTGAGTTCTTTTGTGATTGTGTTATTTCACTCAAGATGATGCCCTCCAGGTCCATCCATTTGGCTAGGAATTTCATAAATTCATTCTTTTTAATAGCTGAGTAGTACTCCATTGTGTAAATGTACCATAATTTCTGTATCCATTCCTCTGTTGAGGGACATCTGGGTTCTTTCCAGCTTCTGGCTATTATAAATAGGGCTGCTATGAACATAGTGGAGCATGTGTCCTTTTCACCGGTTGGGACATCTTCTGGATATATGCCCAGGAGAGGTATTGCTGGATCCTCCGGTAGTACTATGTCCAATTTTCTGAGGAACCGCCAGACTGATTTCCAGAGTGGTTGTACAAGCTTGCAATCCCACCAACAATGGAGGAGTGTTCCTCTTTCTCCACATCCTCCCCAGCATCTGCTGTCACCTGAATTTTTGATCTTAGCCATTCTGACTGGTGTGAGGTGGAATCTCAGGGTTGTTTTGATTTGCATTTCCCTGATGATTAAGGATGTTGAACATTTTTTCAGGTGCTTCTCTGCCATTCGGTATTCCTCAGGTGAGAATTCTTTGTTCAGTTCTGAGCCCCATTTTTTAATGGGGTTATTTGACTTTCTGGAGTCCACCTTCTTGAGTTCTTTATATATATTGGATATTAGTCCCTTATCTGATTTAGGATAGGTGAAGATCCTTTCCCAATCTGTTGGTGGTTTTTTTGTCTTATTGATGGTGTCTTTAGCCTTGCAGAAGCTTTGTAGTTTCATGAGGTCCCACTTGTCAATTCTCGATCTTACAGCACAAGCCATTACTGTTCTATTCAGGAATTTTTCCCCTGTGCCCATATCTTCAAGGCTTTTCCCCACTTTCTCCTCTATAAGTTTCAGTGTCTCTGGTTTTATGTGAAGTTCCTTGATCCACTTAGACTTGACCTTAGTACAAGGAGATAGGAATGGATCGATTCGCATTTTTCTACATGTTAACAACCAGTTGTGCCAGCACCATTTGTTGAAAATGCTGTCTTTCTTCCACTGGATGTTTTTAGCTCCCTTGTCGAAGATCAAGTGACCGTAGGTGTGTGGGTTCATTTCTGGGTCTTCAATTCTATTCCATTGGTCTATTTGTCTGTCACTATACCAGTACCATGCAGTTTTTATCACAATTGCTCTGTAGTAGAGCTTTAGGTCCGGCATGGTGATTCCACCAGAGGTTCTTTTATCCTTGAGAAGAGTTTTTGCTATCCTAGGTTTTTTGTTATTCCAGATGAATTTGCAGATTGCACTTTCTAATTTGTTGAAGAATTGATTTGGAATTTTGATGGGGATTGCATTGAATCTGTAGATTGCTTTTGGCAAGATAGCCATTTTTACAATGTTGTCCTGCCAATCCATGAGCATGGGAGATCTTTCCATCTTCTGAGATCTTCTATAATTTCTTTCTTCAGAGACTTGAAGTTTTTATTATACAGATCTTTCACTTCCTTAGTTAGAGTCACGCCAAGATACTTTATATTATTTGTGACTATTGAGAAGGGTGTTGTTTCCCTAATTTCTTTCTCAGCCTGTTTATTCTTTGTGTAGAGAAAGGCCATTGATTTGTTTGAGTTAATTTTATATTCAGCTACTTCACCGAAGCTGTTTATCAGGCTTAGGAGTTCTCTGGTGGAATTTTTAGGGTCACTTATATATACTATCATATCATCTGCAAAAAGTGATATTTTGACTTCATCTTTTCCAATTTGTATCCCTTTGATCTCCTTTTGTTGTCGAATTGCTCTGGCTAGGACTTCAAGTACAATGTTGAATAGGTATGGAGAAAGTGGACAGCCTTGTCTAGTCCCTGATTTTAGAGGGATTGCTTCAAGCTTCTCACCATTTACTTTGATGTTGGCTACTGGTTTGCTGTACATTGCTTTTATCATGTTTAGGTATGGGCCTTGAATTCCTGATCTTTCCAAGACTTTTATCATGAATGGGTGTTGGATCTTGTCAAATGCTTTTTCCACATCTAGCGAGATGACCATGTGGTTTTTGTCTTTGAGTTTGTTTATATACTGGATTACGTTGATGGATTTCCGTATATTGAACCATCCCTGCATCCCTGGGATGAAACCTACTTGGTCAGGATGGATGATTGTTTTGATGTGTTCTTGGATTCGGTTAGCAAGAACTTTATTGAGGATTTTTGCATCAATATTCATAAGGGATATTGGTCTGAAGTTTTCTATCTTTGTTGGGTCTTTTTGTGGTTTAGGTATCAGAGTAATTGTGGCTTCATAGAATGAGTTGGGTAGAGTACCTTCTGTTTCTATTTTGTGGAATAGTTTGTGAAGAACTGGGATTAGATCTTCTTTGAAGGTCTGATAGAACTCTGCCCTAAACCCATCTGGTCCTGGGCTTTTTTTAGTTGGGAGACTATTAATGACTGCTTCTATTTCTTTGGGGGATATAGGGCTGTTTAGATCATTAACCTGATCTTGATTCAACTTTGGTACCTGGTATCTGTCTAGGAACTTCTCCATTTCATCCAGGTTCTCCAGTTTTGTTGAGTATAGCCTTTGGTAGAAGGATCTGATGGTGTTTTGGATGTCTTCAGGATCTGTTGTTATGTCTCCTTTTTCATTTCTGATTTTGTTAATTAGGATGCTTTCCCTGTGCCCTCTAGTGAGTCTGGCTAAGGGTTTATCTATCTTGTTGATTTTCTCAAAGAACCAGCTCCTTGATTGGTTGATTCTTTGAATAGTTCTTCTTGTTTCCACTTGGTTGATTTCGCCCCTGAGTTTGATTATTTCCTGCCGTCTACTCCTCTTGGGTGAATTTGCTTCCTTTTGTTCTAGTGCTTTTAGGTATGTTGTCAAGCTGCTAATGTGTGCTCTCTCTAGTTTCCTTTTGGAGGCACTCAGAGCTATGAGTTTTCCTCTTAGAAATGCTTTCATTGCGTCCCATAAGTTTGGGTATGTTGTGGCTTCATTTTCATTGAACTCTAAAAAGTCCTTAATTTCTTTCTTTATTCCTTCCTTGACCAAGGTATCATTGAGAAGAGTGTTGTTCAGTTTCCACGTGAATGTTGGCTTTCTATTATTTATTTTGTTATTGAAGATCAGCCTTAGTCCATGGTGATCTGATAGGATGCATGGGACAATTTCAATATTTTTGTATCTGTTGAGGCCTGTTTTGTGACCAATTATGTGGTCAATTTTGGAGAAGGTACCATGAGGTGCTGAGAAGAAGGTATATCCTTTTGTTTTAGGATAGAATGTTCTGTAGATATCTGCCAGATCCATTTGATTCATAATTTCTCTTAGTTTCTCTGTGTCCCTGTTTAGTTTCTGTTTCCATGACCTGTCCATTGGTGAAAGTGGTGTGTTGAAGTCTCCCACTATTATTGTATAAGGTGCAATGTGTGCTTTGAGATTTACTAAAGTTTCTTTAATGAATGTGGCTGCCTTTGTATTTGGAGCATAGATATTCAGGATTGATAGTTCCTCTTGGAGGATTTTACCTTTGATGAGTATGAAGTGTCCCTCCCTGTCTTTTTTAATGACTTTGGGTTGGAAGTCAATCTTATCAGATATTAGAATGGCTACTCCAGCTTGTTTCTTCATACCATTTGCTTGGAAAATTGTTTTCCAGCCTTTCATTCTGAGGTAGTGTCTATCTTTTTCTCTGAGTTGAGTTTCCTGTAAGCAGCAAAATGTTGGGTCTTGTTTGTGTAGCCAGTTTGTTAGTCTATGTCTTTTTATCGGGGAGTTGAGTCCATTGATATTAAGAGATATTAAGGAAAAGTAATTGTTGTTTCCTGTTATTTTTGTTGTTAAAGTTGGCATTCTGTTCTTGTGGCTGTCTTCTTTTAGGTTTGTTGAGGGATTACCTTCTTGTTGTTTCTAGGGCATGGTTCCTGTCCTTGTATTGGTTTTTTTCTGTTATTATCCTTTGAAGGGCTGGATTCGTGGAGAGATAATGTGTGAATTTGGTTTTGTCGTGGAATACTTTGGTTTCTCCATCTATGTTAATTGAGAGTTTGGCTGGGTATAGTAGCCTGGGCTGGAATTTGTGTTCTTTTAGTGTCTGTATAACATCCGTCCAGGATCTTCTGGCTTTCATAGTCTCTGGTGAAAAATCTGGTGTAATTCTGATAGGCTTGCCTTTATATGTTACTTGGCCTTTTTCTCTTACTGCTTTTAGTATTCTATCTTTATTTAGAGCATTTGTTGTTCTGATTATTATGTGTCGGGAGGTATTTCTTTTCTGGTCCAGTCTATTTGGAGTTCTGTAGGCTTCTTGTATGTTCATGGGCATCTCTTTCTTTAGATTTGGGAAGTTTTCTTCTATAATTTTGTTGAAGATGTCTGCTGGTCCTTTGAGTTGAAAATCTTCATTCTCATCCACTCCTATTATCCGTAGGTTTGGTCTTCTCATTGTGTCCTGTATTTCTTGGATGTTTTGAGTTAGGATCTTTTTGCATTTTACATTTTCCTTGATTGTTGTGCCGATGTTCTCTATGGAATCTTCTGCACCTGAGATTCTCTCTTCCATCTCTTGTATTCTGTTACTGATGCTGGTATCTATGGTTCCAGATTTCTTTCCTAGGGTTTCTATCTCCAGTGTTGCCTCATTTTGGGTTTTCTTTATTGTGTCTACTTCCCTTTTTAGGTCTAGTATGGTTTTGTTCATTTCCATCATCTGTTTGGATGTGTTTTCCTGTTTTTCATTAAGGACTTCTACCTGTTTGATTATGTTATCCTGTTTTTCTTTAAGGATTTGTAACTCTTTAGCAGTGTTCTCCTGCAATTCTTTAAGGGATTTTTGTGCTTCCTCTTTACTGTCTTCTACCTGTTTACCAGTGTTCCTTTGTATTTCTTTAAGTGTGTTATTAAAGTCCTTCTTGAAGTCCTCTACCATCATCAGGAGATATGCTTTTAGATCTGTGTCTAGCTTTTCCGGTGTGTTGGGGTGCCCTGGACTGGGCGAAGTGGGAGTGCTGGGTTCTGATGATGGTGAGTGGTCTTGGTTTCTGTTAGTAAGATTATTACGTTTACCTTTCGCCATCTGGTAATCTCTGGGGTTAGTTGTTGTCCTTGTCACTGTTTAAAGATTGGAGCAGAAGCTGTGTTCCACTCACCAGCAGTCTCAAAATCCTGTGGCGGGGGTCGTGGGTAGCTGGCGGTACGCCGGAAGAGGCCTGTGGTCCTACTCAGGCCGGTTTTCTGCTTCCCTAACTAATGCAGTCTCAGGTCCCGCGCAATTGGATTGGAGCAGAAGCTGTGTTCCACTCACCAGAAGTCTTAAGATCCTGTGGCGGGTGTTGTGGGTAGCTGGCGAGTGTCAGCCGACCCTGCGCCCTAGCTACCCTGGCGCTTTTCTGACCGGAGAGGCTTGTGGCCCTACTCAGGCCGGATTTCTGCCTCCCCAACCAAAGCAGTCTCAGGTCCCGCGTGATTGGACTGGAGCAGAAGCTGTGTTCCACTCACCAGCAGTCTCAAAATCCTGTGGTGGGGGTCGTGGGTAGCTGGCGGGTGTCAGCCGACCCTGCGCTCTAGCTACCCCGGTGCTGGTCCGGCCGGATGAGGCCTGTGGCCCTACTCAGGCCGGTTTCTGCTTCCCTAACTAATGCAGTCTCAGGTTCCGCGCTCAATTGGATTGGAGCAGAAGCTGTGTTCCACTCACCAGAAGTCTTAAGATCCTGTGGCGGGTGTTGTGGGTAGCTGGCGAGTGTCGGAACTCCAGATTCTTAAGAGTTCGCTGAGGTCCAAGCATTGCGCCTGCACGGAGGGATCTGCAAGCGGTTCCGGAGCCAGTGGCCTGGACAGCCGGAGCCCATAACAGCAACTGTGCCTGAAGAATAAAAAAATACTGACTGCCCTGAGAACATGGGTCCCGGCCCCCGGTCAGATGGCTCAATTCCCTGGAACTTTTGGGAAAAACAACCACAAAATGTTTCGATGTCCCAGGTGCCTTGAAGTAAATATCTGCCCCTAGACTTCCCCTATTTCCTCTCCGATCCTCCCCCTAGGTTGTATTTTTTGCCTTTATAAGCCTGCTGGACAATAGGGTTAGGGTCAGACTCCTCTACCCCTGCGTGGTGTATGGGTCTCGACCTCAGCATGCTGGTTTGTGTGCCATTAAAACCTCGTGTGTTTGCAACAAGCCTGACTGTTGTGGCTTTCTGGGCTCGCGATCCCTGAGACTTGAGTGAGGGTCTCCCTTCGGGGGTCCAACATGCCCCCAGCAACCAAGGCCAGCCCGGCATGGAGGACGAGTGTGGGGTGCTCTCTATTCAGAGCCATGTAGTCCGTGGCTACGTGGGCAACCGGGTGGCCATGTTCCCTCTGCAGGTACATGCTCCACCACTTATATAACCCAGCCGGGCTGCTAGTGTGCAGGACGGCGGGTTCTCGGCGTGGCCTCCTGGACCGATGACCTTGGTTCCCTTGCGGCCACCCTGGGGTTTCTATCGAGAGCTGGGTGCACACAGGCTGGGGGTGTGGAGCACTCTGGAGAGCCTGCAGTAGGGTAGTGAATGTGGCACACCTCTATCCGGCTGTGGTACACAGGGTAGTACTTAAGGGTACCTGCTGTTTCGGGCTGCCTGGCCAACCATGGGCCAGGGCAACCCAAGTGATAAAATGCTGAGCTGGGAGGATTCCTCCCCACGGGGGCGCGGACAGTCTCTTGGTAGACACTTGCTCGCTCCCTGCTGAAATTCAGGTTCTGCTTCTGCCCACCCTGTGAGCCTGTACAGGGGGAGGCTGAGTAAAGGTCGCAGACTGGCTGGTGTCCAAGAAGCTGAGCCACACTACAGGTCTGCTCACTCATGGGGTGGCCTGTCATCGCTGGGATGGGGCTACACCTCAGGCAGGCTTGATTCTATTACAAAGAGACAACATAGTTGCAGAGTTTGGCTTTGGAAGCAACCTATTAGAAGGGCTTGTAGCCTTGTCTTCCCAGAGCCTCTCTCCTGTGAGGTGTGTAATGAATGAGGCTGTCTCTGATTATTTCTGGTACGCGGTGCTTCCTGCTTGTAACTGGTTGCCCTTGGAGGGAACCAGGCTGTCATGGGCATTAGAATGGAAGCCAGAGGCAATGTCAGGCTGACTGGAGCTTTCTTGCCTGGCCGTTCCAGCAGGAAGATTGGGCTGGCTTGGGCACCCAGGTGTGGCCTCTTGCAATGTACTTTTTTGGCTGGTCACTGAACAAGGTGGCAGGTTTCTGCATCCCTCCAGCTCATGTCCAGCCACTGTATTGACCCCCAAGGGACATTAGGAAGGAGCCGCTGGCTACCATGGACCCGCAGGAAGGACCTGGAAGGAAGACAGGTGGCCAGAACTGCATCTAAGGACACTCGAGGGCTGTGCTGAGTCAGGCATGCTTGTCAGACAAATAGAGCAATTGATTGTTATTGTACAGCATAGGAGATCAAAGTTTGTAGGCAAGGGCAGTTGCTGATTGTTTGATCCCCCGTTGGTTGATAAACAGTGCTTCATTCACACTGTCTAGTGGTCTAGTGTACCCATTCTTTTTTTTTTTTTTTTTCTGAGACAAGGTTTCTCTGTGTAGTCCTGGCTGTCCTGAAACTCTGTAGACCAGGCTGGCCTGGAACTCAGAAATCTGCCTGCCTCTGTCTCCCAAGTGCTGGGATTAAAGACGTGGGCCACCACACCCGGTTAGTGTACCTATTCTTGTTCTACCCAGAATGCACTGGTCTGGGTCCGGCAGAGGCTCTGAGGCTCTGAGGCTCTGTGTCCTACGTTGCTTGTCTCTTCCACTTGCTGGTACTCTTCCTTCACCTGGCACACTGTCCCTGGGGTCCCCTGGTCCTTTGTCCTCTAGATTGCACCAAAGGCTCAGTGTCCTTTTTCACACCATTGTTCCAACTGCTCAAGGGATGGAGCTCTTGGAGCTGTAGAGATGGCTCAGGGGTTAAGAGCACTGACTGCTCTTCCGAAGGACCTGCGTTCAAATCCCATCAACCACATGATGGCTCACAACCATTCCAAATGAGATCTGACACCCTCTTCTGGTGGTCTGAAGGCAGCTACAGTGTATTTAGATATAATAAATAAATCTTTAAAAAAAAAGGGGGCTGGGCAGTGGTGGTGCACGCCTTTAATCCCAGCACTTGGGAGGCAAAGGCAGGTGGATTTCTGAGTTCAAGGCCAGTCTGGTCTACAGAGTGAGTTTCAGGACAGCTAGGGCTATACAGAAAAATCCTGTCTGGGGGGGAGGGAGGAAAGGCAGGCTGGGGGCAGGATATAGCCTTGGGCTGTGACCCTGAAGTTTGTCCCAGTGCTAATCCTAAAGGGCCTCCCGGCAGAGGAGTCCTCCCTGGGACTGACCCAGGTGTCCATAGGTTCCACCATCAGGTGGCTATCTATTCATAGCAGAGGAATGGCTGGGGATGTTTCCGGGCTTCCCCTGCAGATCTGCACCAAGCTGTTGATGATCTGGTACCAGGACTTCCAGAGTCCCTGATGCTGGGCCTGGCTTGTGCCTGTGCCTGGGGAGCTACCTTTAGCTTCTGCCATGTGTCACAGACTGTCTCACCCATGGACCATCAGCCCTGGCTCCCCAATGCTCCCTGCAGATTCTCCCAGGCTCACCCTCCCAGTCTCCTACAGGCAGCTGGGATAAACAAACTCTCCAAGGACACAGCAGAACCTTGCACCTGTTTTAATTTCTGCTTCTGGCCCCAGGCCAGGCTATAGTGGCCAAGGGTTTCATGTGACCAGAGCCACAAGAGGTCCTGAGTTCAATTCCCAGCAACTACATGGTGGCTTATAACCATCTGCGATGAGATCTGGTGCCCTCTTCTGGCCTGCACACATACCTGCAGGCAGAACGTTGTACGGATTATAAACTTACCAAATAGGTGGCTTTGGAAGGATGATCTGGGCCTTTAGCTTCAATCAGAGATGCATGCTCTGAAAAAAGCAAGACTATAGAGATGGTTCAGCAGTTAAGATCACTGACTGCTCTTCCAAACGTCTTGAGTTCAATTCCCAGCAATCATATGTGGCTCACAACCATCTGTAATGGGATCTAACGCCCTCTTCTGGTGTGTCTGAAGACAGCTACAGTGTACTCATATACAATAGAACCCTCCAAAAGGCACTGTAAGCAGACAGCCCTGTTTGGGGCCTGCAGAAAGCAGGCAGAACCTAGAGATGCACTTTTTTTTTTAGAAGCCCTGTGAGAATGGCATGAGTTCTTCCTTCTGTGAGTCTACGGTGGGGTTTCTGTTATTCCTCCCCACTGGCCACGAACTTGTTGATCTCATTCCTTCCTGTGGCTGGGTCCATGCCTGTGTGTGTGTGTGTGTGCCTTGTATGTTTGTGGGCATGTATGGGGGACATGTGTGGTGGGTCACATATACATGTGTGTACGACCCTGGCTTGGGATAACCCTACTGTGTCTGGAAAGGGAAGACATGTTCACAGGGCCCTGATCTTCAATATCATGGGACCTGCTGCTAAGACACCTCCTGGCACACACTGATAAAACTTTTGTCAGAGAGTCACAGACAGTCCACTCCCACTCAGGAGGACCAAGCAAGGTTTCCTCAAAAGAAAGGAAATGGAGGTTTTGAAGAAAGGCCCAACTATGAAACTTTGGTGGTTATAGAGGAGACAACTCCCAGAGAAGCCACCCTGTTCCCTCCCATCAGTACCAGCATCCCATGCTGACAAGGTCGTCCTAAGGATCCCACAGTGAGCTCAGCACAGCCCACTGCCCTTAGGGCTTCACTGTGCAGCCCACCCAACACAGGCAGACCTCAGCAGCTACACATGGTCCCTGGCTATGCCTGTCTAGCACTGTAATCCTGGCAGCGAGGGCTGTGAGCCAGGCTAGGGGTGGATGCAGGACCTGGAGTGAGCAGGGTAGGAGAGGAGATGATGTGTATGATGCAAGCTGTCTAGTAGCAGTTCACCACGGAGAGCAGAGGGTGTGGTCCGGCTGAGTGGGAAGGCTGATCAAAGACCAGTGGTGGGAGGCAGGAAGGGATGTGTGACTTTTGACTGTTAGATTGCTCAGGCTTGCCCAGCCTGCTTGCTGATTCCCATCTGTGAGAGGCTTAAGCATCAGCCTGGGAACACCTGTGAGACTCAGCTTGTCCCCCACCCCCACACTCCTCTCTGTCCCTAGATGCCTATGGAAGAACCACACTGGAATATTCCAGAGCTCACCCGACTCCTGCTGTGCTGAGCAGCTCTGCCTCCCTTGGAAGAGATTAGCTGAGCTGTTACTCTAAATGCGCTATGCCAGGCAGCGAGGCTTCAGGCTGTCCGAGCCTCTTTGCTGGAGGCTTGGTGATGCAGCAATGGGGACGGGCAGGAGGTCCCTGGGATGTGCATCACCTGCCCACAGACAGCCATGCCAGCACAGCACGCGTCACTGCTGGAGAGGAGGGGGCGGGGCACGGGCATGGGCGGAGTCTGAGGGTTGCTTGAGGGACAGGGGGAGGAGCCTCGTCTGGCAGCCATGGGCAGCAGGAAGTAGGAAAAGCAACCTTCCCTTGTTTTTTTAACTTTCTCTTTCCGGGTGCCTTTTGCACTCTTGGACGTTGGTGGCCCTGACAGTGGGAGGGAGGAAGTATAACAGGCTGGTTGGAGTGCTTTACCTCAAGGGACAGCCTGAGGCTTCTCCACAGATGGTGCTGTCCAGTTGGTCTCATTCATAGGCAGGTCAGGAAGCCTGGCCTCCAGCGGGTCACACTGGGCTGAGAAGCAAACCCCAGACACAGAGTCTCTAAGTGGACTGAAATTCACCAATTAGGCTAGGCAGGCCACTGAGACGCAGGAATCCTGCCCAGCACTGGAATTGTGGGCAAGCATCTAAACACTGTACAGACTACATAATCCCCCCAGCTTGGCCTCTTCCTTTAAAATAAAAAGCTTTTTAAAATCAGTGATGGCTTTAAGTAGACTCTGAGGTCCACAGCTTTAATTTGGTTTAGTGAGCTTGTTTTTCTGCTAAGGATGAACAGCTGACCACACAGAGCCTCAGTCTCTGCACAGTCTCGGGAGGCCCATTTGCCCCATCTGGATAACTCCCATAAGAGCTATAAGAGGCCATTCAGAGCGGCAAACTGCTCAATACATGTGGTTGTTTTGGGGGGCCTCAGCCCTGATGTGAGACCATCTTTCTCTGGTTGACCAGGAAGGAGGAAGAGTTTCCTGGCTGGTGCGGTAGAGGCTGGTTAAGTTGACCCGCCCTGCTGGGTCTGCCTCTTACCCTCTCAGGGGTGGGTTTGGAAACTAACATGGCCTTGTTTGCTAACTGGACAGACAGGCGCTTGCAGGGGTTTCCTTTGGCCACCAGAGGGTTCTTTGGGGATGCTGAATTCTTCAGTGCAAGCAAGCAAGGGGGAGGGGTGTCGCCACCCTGGCCTTTTGGGCAATTTTCCTGAGTGACTGAACCAAGGAGACCCATGGTCAGGCTTGTGTGGCCCTGAAACGCAAACATGTGGAGGGCCTGGGCCGGGGTTCATGTTCCCACCCTCCTGTCCTCCTGCCTGGCAGTCTCTACCACACTTCAAGTTGGGACTCTAGCCATGGAGGGGACCCCTGCTCTCGGTTCTAGGGGTCATAGAAGGACACTGCTACGCTCTTCTGCTTGTCCTGCAGGTTTGGGGACTTGAGATTGATGCTGTGAACTCTGTGCAGTTTTCAAACCATGCAGGTAGGACTTCAAGATGGTTATCATGGCAGACCTGAGCTTGGCCTGTAGTCTGGCCCTGGGTGGGGTAGTCACCACTTCTTGAGGTGGGCATGGGGTGGATCCCAGAAGGGCCACTCTGTGCAGGACGTACCCTCACACCAATCTGATCTGTGTGCCCGATGTTCCAGAGCTTACAGGTGGGAAAGCCTCTCTTTGCCTCAGCTTCCTCCTCTACTAAGCTGGCAGCCATGGCACCTGCTGTGGTAGGGGAGCTGAAGAGGTAAGTCCCAGCGAGTGCCACTGTGTCCTCCTGCAGTCAGCTGGTGACCTGCATGCATGTATGCTTCTCCACTATGACAATATCTTGTGCATGGGAGAGCCCCCATGTGACTTCAGACTCAGCCCCAGTACCAGGGGAAGTGTTGTGTGTGTGTGTTTGTGTGTATGTCTCTATGTGTGTCTGTGTGTGTGTCTTTGTTCTGGGGACCCAAAGACAGCACTGCTTATTGCTAAAGGGTTCTGTCCTTGGAAGCCCCTTGAATTGTTTGGGCCTCTGGTGTCCATGGTTTGGGCCTCTGGTGTCCATGGTTTGGGCCTCTGGAGTCCATGTGGTACTCTGTTCTCTGTGCTGGCAAGAGAACAAAGCCATCAGGTGTTTAATAGTGGCTGTCCTGACACTGCTCTGAGCACTAAGGGGACTTTGGGAGCTCAAAGTGTCCCAGAGCAGTCCAGCTGGTCACCAGCTGGCTGTAGAAGCTCAGAGGACTTAACACACTCCTGAGTGTAATGGGTTTTAAACAGGGAGGGAGATAGGAGCCTCAGATAGGAGCTGACAGTGGGCCTCCATGGTCAGTGGCTGCTCAGTACCTGTGCCCATACATTTGAAGTTCCAGATGGTCCAGGGCCTCCAGTGAACTGCATGGACCCAGTGACTCTCACTGCTGCTTTGAGGACTATTATGTGTGTTTAAAAGAGATAGGTTAGATGTTGAGCAGTGTGGTTGAGTTTAGTTCTGAGGAGCGTGTTGTGTGGGATCACCATCATTCTGGGAGGGATCACTGCCCTGCTGTGCGGGATCACGGTCATGCTGTGCTCCAGCTGGTGCTCCATAGGCACTGAAAACACCTGGGTCCCTTAGAGGGTGTAGCTCCTTCCTAGAGCATGTGCATCTCTCAGGTTTCTGGTTGTAATCTCAAGTATTGAGGTGTGTGTGTGTGTGTGTGTGTGTGTGTGTGTGTGTGTATGTGTGTGTATCTTAGTTAGGGTTTTACTTCTGTAAACAAACACCATTTGACCAAGGCAACTCATATAAGGACAACATTTAGTTAGGGTTGGCTTACAGGTTCAGAGGCTCCTCAGTCCATTATCATCAAGGCAGGAACATGGCAGCATCCAGGCAGACATGGTGAAAAGGAGCTTAAGAATTCTACCTCGGGGCTGGAGAGATGGCTCAGCGGTTAAGAGCACTGACTGCATAGCCGGGCGTGGTGGCGCACGCCTTTAATCCCAGCACTCGGGAGGCAGAGGCAGGCGGATTTCTGAGTTCGAGGCCAGCCTGGTCTACAAAGTGAGTTCCAGGACAGCCAGGGCTGCACAGAGAAACCCTGTCTCGGAAAACCAAAAAAAAAAAAAAAAAAAAAAAAAGAGCACTGACTGCTCTTCCGAAGGTCCTGAGTTCAATTCCCGGCAACCACATGGTGGCTCACAACCATCCGTAACGAGATCTGGCGCCCTCTTCTGGAGTGTCTGAAGACAGCTACAGTGTACTTACATATAATAAATAAATAAATCTTTAAAAAAAAAAAAAGGAATTCTACCTCTTATTCTGAAGCTACCTAGGAGAAGACTGACTTCCACATGGCTAGGAAGAGAGTCACAAAGCTTATCCCCCAAAGTGACACACTTCCTCTAACAGGTCACACCCACTCCATAAGACCACACCCACTCCATAAGACCACACCCACTCCATAAGACCACACCCACTCCAACAAGGCCACACCTTCTCATACCTCCACAGTGTGTGTCCATGTCCACACAACTGCACACACAAGGCTCCACAGTATGGGTGTGGAAGTCAGAGGACAACAACTTGTGGGTGTTTGTTCTTTCAACTGTGTGCATCCCAGGGACTGAATTTCAATGTTCAGACTTCACAGCAAGCATCCTTAATCCATAAACCATCACACTGAGTGCAATGTAGTTTCTTGTAGCGGGTTAAGAGTGCCATGTTTTGGCTGGGTGTGGTGGTACACACCGAAAATCTCAACCCTTAGACAACTGAAGCTCTGTGAGGGCTAACCTAGTCTACATCGTGAATTCTAGATGAGCTAGCACTTCATAGTGAGACCCTACCTCCAAAACTGAATAATTAAATAAAAGTTTATGTATATACATGTTTTGTGGGTGTATACATCTGCACCCCTGAGGAGAGCATTGTATCTCCTGAGAATACAGTTATAAGCAGTCACGAGCTTCCATGTAGGTGCTGGAAGTAGAACTCAGGACCTCTGAAAGAGTAGTCAGTGCTCTTCATGACTCTACCAACTTGCCATCCCCTAAATAAAAAAATCTAGAGACACAGAGGCTGATGAGATTGCTCAATGGTTAAGAGCACTTACCACTCTTGCAGAGGACCTCTGGGGTCAGTTAGCAGCACAAACATGGTAGCTCAAAACCATAGGTGACTCCAGCTCCAGGAGTTTTGACACCATCTCCTGACTTCTGAAGGCTCATGCCCACATGTTGTGCACAGACATACAGTCACACACACACACACATACACATAAAATAAACATTTTTTGGAATGCTATATCTTCAGAATTCAGTTACTTGTCAATGATTTGCCTTCCCATCCATCAAAAACGTCTCGTGTACTTCTGGGATCTTTCTGTCTTCCCCTCCATGAGTCCAGACCTTTGGGAAATTTCTGTTTTCCCTGACCACAGCATCTAACCTGTCCCCACACTGATGCATTTGTTGGTGCTAGTGATGGCAGATGGCCTGGTCATTGTGCCCTGTTTTGAGCGGTTAATCCTGGATTTTCCCTCCCAAGGTTACACGAGAGACAAGTCCTTCCTGGCCACAGTGGTGGACATTGTACAGGAGCTGAAACAACAGAACTCCAATCTCATGTACAGTGAGAGCTGAGCCTTGCTGTCTCTTCCCACAGTGTGCCCCAGGCTGCTCTTACCCTCAGGGAAGGGATGGTTCAGCCTCCTCTCTTCTGGCCACAACCTTTAAGGAGGCCCAGCAGAGGAACTGGTGACCCTAGGGTCTATAAGAAGGAAGTGTTAAAGCTGGTGGTGGTGCCATGCTCCTTTAATTCCCAGAACTTGGGAGACAGAGACAGGCCTCTGATCTCTTTGAGTTCAAGGCCAGCCTGGTCTACAGAGTGATTTCCAGGACAGCCAGGGCTGCACAGAGAAACCCTGCCCCAGAAAAAGAAAGAAAGAAAGAAAGAAAGAAAGAAAGAAAGAAAGAAAGAAAGAAAGAAAGAAAGAAAGGGAGGGAGGGAAGGAGGGGGGGAGAGAGAGAGAGAGAGAAGAAAGAAAGAAAGAAAGAAAGAAAGAAAGAAAGAAAGAAAGAAAGAAAGCAAGCAAGCAAGCCTGGGGTACCCAAGATGGGAGATGTCTGATATTAAAGGGGATGTAGGTTGGGTTGATACCCCAGGCAGGATAAACTGTTGTGGGGGGTGGTGATAGGGTGGGGACATTATATCTAGTTTGTCTGCATAGCATGGGGGACACTACCCTGCCTACCATGTGCCACATGGAGCAGAGACAGTGTTACAAGATTCATATAGTTCAGGGCTGGACCCTGAGTGCCAGTCTCTCAGGAGTGCACAGTGGATCTGCACCCAAAGTCCAATAGCCTATTGCTCTGTCCATGCAGTGGACTGTGGCCCAAAGGGAATGTGCTTGAACCTGGGACAATACTGTGAGACTCAGGCAGGCCAGGGGGAGGGCAGGATGCCAGGCCAGGGGACCTGAGGTAAAGTGTTTTTTGAGGCAGAGGGGTGAACAATAGTTATCCCGAGCTGTTGTCCCCGCCGGCAAGAACACACTCAGGACAACCGGAATCTTCTGCGGCAAAGCTTTATTGCTTACTTCTCAGGAAGATCCCGACCCCAGAAAATGGAGTCCCTTATATAGCACTCAGCCATGACGTTTCAGCACCTGATGTGGCGTGACAGCTCTTGATTCGTTGCTCACCCATCACACCACTATTACACCCCGAGAATGGGCAGTGACTAGGAGTGAGTTCACTCTTGCACTTGCGCACAAGGCTTGTTTACTAGTTAGTCACCGTGGAGGCCAGCGCCATCTTATAATGGTGATTGCTCGCGGCACGCGCACGGCTCTCCACAGCGATTGCTCGCTGCACGGCTTTCCACATCTCCCTCTTTTTATTTTATTAAATTGAGGCTGGACTAGGTCTGTGTAATTATGCCCATCCGCTGTGGCTCCTGTCTTAGGTCGTTCCTTCAATGTCACAGCCTTTCCTGTCATAGGGTAACCCTATCGCCACTGGGCCCCGTGTCTTAGGATGATCTGTGCATGAGGAAAGTTGCCCGTCCCTGGATACCGCAGTGCTATGTGACAGTAACTACTAAATGACCTATGGCGAACTCTACAAAAGAGGCCAGCCACCAATGTCAACTAATTTTTGAGCATAGATAGCCAGATTTCAGGGGAGGCGCCTTGCTCAATGGCAGCAAGTGCTTGAGCTATCACAACCTTGTCACGTATTTGTTGGGTTCTGAGCTTGCAAACCAACCAGAGCATGAACACAAGTCCACAGCAGGTGGCAACACCAAATAAACCCACCCCCACCCATTCCTTAAAATAAGAAAATGCAGATGAAATCCAGGAGGAGAGGCCCTCTGTCAATGACAGGTCCACTCGCGTTGAGTTGATCTTTAAAACTGCCACCCTCAGGGCCTCAAGAGTCTCATCGAATCCCTCAGACCAATTTCCTGCAAGATACAAGGAAAGCTGTCTAGACAGATTAGCTGCATAAGTAAAATTTTCATATTGGACACTGGTAATACACAGGGCTTCCAGTTTTCTTTCACAACCCAACTGGGCCATCTGGTATAGAACTCCTATCTGTTCTTCTGCCAGGTCAAGGCGCTGATTCAATATCATCAGCCCTCCCTTTAACTTGGTACTAGCAGAATTTTGGACAGTAATGGCATCAGCCAGATCTGCTGAAAGCTGATTTAATTTTGTGCCTGATTGAACCGTACTAGCCATAGCATACCCTGCAGCTGTAGCAGCAGCTGCACTGGCTGAAATTGCTATGATCACGGCAGCAGTAATTCCAAAATCTCTTTTTTGTTGAAACAGAGATAAGGTGGAGGGTGTTTCCACCGGAACAGGGATCCAAAGTGGGATCCGTGCTACCATGGCATGGGTGTTCTTTGTTATGTCCCAACATTGAGAAATCCAACAAGAATCATTGGAACAGACTTCAAATGAATCATTTGAAAGAATAAACAAGAAAGGGGGGTAAACACAGACTGGGGTAGATGGATAATTAATCTGGTTTACCAAAGTTTTATTGAACCCAGTGATCTCTACACTGGTATTAGTATATCCATAAGAATCCTGAGAGGCAGCATGTATTCCCCAATACTGAGCAAATCTTGAGATGCCATTAAAAGAAGCCTTTCCAACTGCTCCTCCCTGGATAAAGATAAAAGGATTGAGTTCTGTACAACTGCCATTGACTCCACAAAGCACCCACTTGTGAAAGGGATGCATTCTAAAGTCCTGTATGAAAAGTCCCTCTTTCATAACAAATTCCTTCTCTGGATCATCTATCATGTTGGGAGAAAAGGAAAAGGTTTTACTCTGATCTGCCCAACGAGTGATAGAGGATTGACAATCAGACCAAGGCAGTATCAGCCCTTCATCTTCCAAGCTACAATGAGGGGCTATTTTTGGTTGGTGGGGACGTTCTTTGTTTGAAAAGTTAGGTGGTAGAAATGTACCATTAACCCAAATTGCCTCCTGCCAAAAGGTCCGATTTGTAAAGGTTATATCTGCGTTGGAAGTATCTTGGGTTGTGCTTACCCAACCTCCTCGGTGCTCATTAAACTTCCCCAAAGCTCGAGCTGTGAGGTTGATACATTTTCCTGGTCCATTAATTTGAAAACATAAAGAACCCTGTTCTAATAAAGAGCGATTTTCCCCTAATGGTGCTCGGGTGGGATCATAGGGTAGATATGGCAAATCTAATGTTTTATTAGTAGTAAAGAATTTTGGAAAAACTATAGCATTATGGCGAACTGGCATTGGTTTAGGGAAAGTCGAGAGAATGGCCCATCTCTGTTCGCCCCTCATACTAGGAACCTGAGACAAGTTCAGCATTGTCAGGATCAGGAGCAGTCCTCGGGAGGTCTGCATCTTCTGCACCATCCTTGATGAATATCTTGCGTGTGAGTCGTTCCGGCAGCCAAAATGGGTTGTCTTCACTCTGTGGAAAAACACAAACAGCTCCCCTGGATCTTATCAAAATAGGATCCGGGCCTTTCCACAGACCAGTTAAGACATCCTTCCATTTGACCATTTCTTTTGGTCTATCAGGGTCTGAGCTATGTCAATCAGCTGCAGAGCGACCTTGCTCGTCAAGATTCAAAAAATTAAGTGTAAAGAGTGCCATAGATACAGCTACTCTTGGCACTGAGGGCAGAGTCTCATCAACTCCCCCTTTTTGTTTTATAAGACTTAAGTGTACGGTGGGCACGTTCCACAATGCCTTGTCCTTGAGGATTATAAGGAAGGCCAGTCAAGTGAGTGACATCCATTTGATGACAAAATTGCTGAAATTTAGTAGAGGTATATGCTGGCCCATTATCAGTTTTAAGAATTGTGGGCTTGCCCCAAGCACTCCATGCTTCTAAACAGTGCTGTATAACATGAGAGGCTTTCTCACCTGTTAAAGGTATAGCAAACATAACACCAGAGCAGGTGTCAATGGAAACATGTAAATATTGATTTCTTCCAAAGGAGGAAATATGAGTGACATCCATTTGCCAGACCTGTAATGGTCTGATGCCTCGGGGGTTTACCCCTACATGAGGAGTAGGCAGAAATTGACAACAGTTTTGACATTGGGTGACAATGTCACGAGCTTCTTTCCTAGTTAAAGTGAAACGGCGGCGTAATGTTTCAGCCGTCATGTGGAAGCGTTTATGAAACTCCCTTGCAGCCTCTGCCTGCGAGGACAGAGCAGCAGCCACGATTCTAGTAGCTTTGTCTGCCAAGTCATTTCCATGAGACATGGGGCCAGGAAGGCCAGAATGAGCCCTAACATGAGTAATATACAGAAGATGTCTTCTATGTAACAAGGCTGACTGAATTTGCTGAAAAATGTGAGCAAGCTTGCTAGAAGGTCTAATTAAGCCAGCAACTTCAAGCATATTAACTGCATTGACCACATATGAAGAGTCAGATACAATATTGAGCGGTCCCGGAAAAGTTTCAAGGACTTCTAGAACTACCAAACACTCTACAACCTGGGGTGATGTCTCATTATATTGTTTAGATGTTACTTGGCCATTTACTACATATGCACCTATGCCAGATTTGGATCCATCTGTATACACTACTACCCCATCCGGAAGTGGGTGTTTGGCTGTTATTACTGGAAACACTATGGCTTGGCTTAAGGCAAATTGTAAAATTGGATGTTTTGGATAATGATTATCAATTTGTCCTGAATAAGAGGTAACCAAAACTGCCCAATCGTTAGTTGTTGCTGCCAAGGTTTGAACTTGAGCAGAAGTATAAGGTACGATTAGCATATGAGGTTCTTTCCCAAAATAAGTAATAGCTGCTTTTATCCCCCTAAGTGCAAGTTGAGCAACTGCATTAGGATACCACTCAATGATTTTTGCAGGGGAAGCATTAGGATTGACCCACAATAAGGGTCCTTTTTGCCATAAGACTGCTGTTGGTAACTGTGCAGTTTTTAATATGCACAATTCAAATGACTTTGACTCCTCAATGCGTTGTAATTGAGCATCTTGTAAGGCCTTTTCTATCGTTTGTAAAGCTTGACATGCAGCTGGGGTAAGTGCTCTGTGGGAGGAGATGTGGGTATCTCCCTCTAATATGTCAAATAAGGGCTTTAATTCTGCTGATGGAATTTTCAAAAATGGTCTTAGCCAATTAATATCTCCTAGCAATTTTTGGAAATCATTCAAGGTATGTAGTTGATCTTTGCGAATCTCTAATTTTTGAGGAACAATTTTGTCAGGATAAATGAGTGACCCTAGGAAGGCTCCCATTTGAGCAACTTGCACCTTTTCAGTGGCCACCTGCAATCCCCATTGCCCTAACATTTTTATTAATATAGGGTATGCATCTTGCAATAATTGTGAATTTTTATGGCAAATCAAAATGTCATCCATATAAATTATCACCTGTAATGATGGAAAATGCTCTCTAACTGACTTAAGTGCCAATTGCACATACAGTTGACACATGGTGGGACTATTCGCCATCCCCTGAGGTAGGACCTTCCATTGGTATCTTTGATCCGGTTCTAAATGATTAATGGCTGGGATGGTAAATGCAAATCTTTGCCTATCTTGAGGGCATAAAGGTATAGAGAAAAAGCAATCTTTAATATCTATAATTATAATTTCCCAATTTTTGGGTAAGGCAGAAAGCAATGGTAGCCCTTGCTGAACTGGTCCAAATAGACGCATTTGTGCATTAATAGCTCTAAGATCATGTAATAAGCGCCATTTGCCAGATTTTTTCTTAATTACGAAAATAGGTGTATTCCAGGGTGAGGTAGAGGGCTCTAAATGACCCAAGCGTAGCTGTTCAGAAATTAGTTTTGTAGCTGCTTCTAACTTTTCAGAGGAGAGAGGCCATTGAGGAACCCATACAACTTCCTCTGTAAGCCATGGTATGGGCATGGAGCCCTCAACGGCCCCTAGAAAAAACCCAAACCTTGTCTCCCATTATTACCTTTTTGAGGGATAGGTTCAAGTTTACCCTGCTCTCCTTTCCCTAATCCCCTTCCTTCTTTATAGCCCATTTTCTTCATTATTTGAACAGCTTGTGGTGAGTATTCATTAGTCAAGGTCAGTCCTAGTGCCTGTAAGATGTCTCTCCCCCAGAGATTTACTGGGAGTGGTAAAACATAGGGAGTGAATCGTCCTGTTTGACCTTCAGGAGCTGTCCAGCTCAAAGAACTCAAAGAACGGGAACTAATAGTGGGACAGGACTGATAACCTAAACCTTGCAAAGAATGTGATGACTGAGTAACGGGCCAAGTTTTTGGCCACCATTGGGAAGAAAGGATACTTTTATCTGCTCCTGTGTCTAAAATCCCTTTAAATTGTTTTCCTTCTATAACTAATTCTAAGAATGGCCTGGAGTCAAGAGGCATCACTAAGTAAGCAGAGTCATTTCCAGTAGAACCAATCCCTCTGGTAGCTCGAGGGACACCAGAGGAAGGATAACAGCCATGTAGGCTTGGCAAAATTATTAACTGAGCTATTCTATCCCCTTGTGAAATAGAAAAGACACCCTGAGGACAGGAACAGAGAACTTGAAGTTCCCCTTCATAGTCTTGATCTACGACTCCAGGGTGAACAATAAGACCTTGTAAGGTAAGGGAGGCCCGGCCCAATATTAGGCCAACACTCTCGGATGGCAGAGGTCCTTTATAGTCAGTAGGAATAGGCTGCACCCCCATTTGGGGCATTAGCATGAATCGGGTGGTGGTACGGAGGTCCAACCCAGCTGATCCTTCTGTTGCCCTACGGACTGTGGGGTCCACCTTTTGCCTGTCGAGGTCCCATATGTTTTCGGGCCCTGAGACCTGAGGGCCCTGTACTGGTTTTTTGGAATGGTCTCATTATCTACTGCTTGAGGGAATCCTGGCTGCAGGGGCCTGCCTCGAATGTCCCTGACTGAACGACAATCTCTAGCCCAATGATATCCTTTTCCACACTTAGTACACAGTCCTGGTGCTCTCCTTTTGACAAGGGCTCTACAGTCCTTTTTTTTTAAGTGTCCCAGTTTGCCACAATTATAGCAGAGTTTGAACTCAGCCATGTCAGGGCGTTTTTGCCCTTGTAGAATGGCAGCTGCTAAACCTGCATTAGTGAGTGGCCCTCCAAGCTCACAGCAAACCTTCAACCAGTCCTGCAGTCCCTTGCTCTTTCTAGGTGTAATAGCCGCCCTGCATTCCTGGGTAGCCTGTTCATAGATCAACTGTTCAATTAAAGGCATAGCTGTCTCTGGGTCCCCAAAAATTCTCCCTGCCGCTTCTGTCATTCTAGCCACAAAATCTGAGAATGACTCCTGTGCGCCCTGGGTGATCTTGGTCAAATGCCCACTTGCCTCTCCCTTCTTAGAGAGTACCTTCCATGCCTTAACTGCAGCAGCTGAGATCTGAGCATAAGCTCCCCAATGGTAATTTGTCTGGTTATTAGCATGTTGTCCCTGACCTGTAAGCAACTCAAAAGTCCATGTTCCTTGGTCCCCTTCAACATTGGCATTGGCCCTTGCCTGTGCTTGGCAGGAGTCTTGCCACAAAGCTTTCCATTCTAAATACATTCCCATGTTAGGAGATGCGGCTTTTACTACGGTCATCCAATCGCCGGGGGTCATTGCCAGAGTCGCAAGCCTTTCGACTTGGGCTACAGTAAAGTTGGCATTGACTCCATAGTTACGAACTGACTCTGCTAGTTCTTTAATCTGTATATACTCCACTGGGGCATGAACGCGTCCGCCCTCTGCGCCTTCAAAGACTGGGAATGCTTGCTGCACTTTTCTCTGTTCCTCTTTTGAAATGAATGAGTCTGATTGATACCTCTGCACGTAGGGCGGAGGTGTACTAGGACCCAGAGGTTGCGGATCTGAAGATCGCATAGTGATTTGACATTTGTCTCTAGCTACTTTTGCTTTCTTTATGTTATTCTGTGACTGATTAGCTCGTCTTTCATCTAGCTGATATCTTTCTTCCTCTAAGTCTGTCTCCTCAGAGGAGCTAAGTTCCTTATCCAATTCTGAGCTACTGACAGCTAGTGCCTTAAACTCATCTAATGGCGGGTAGAGGCTCCTTTCCTTATGTGCCTCTCCAGTTCTTTCTCTCTTCTTCTCTCCCTTTCCATCCCTTTTTCTAATCTCTCCCAAGGCATTCTTTCCTTTATATCTCTTTTCCTCGGGCTCAAGGCCCGTGGAAAGGCCTAAATTCTTCGGTGCACCTTGTTTCGTCCCAACTTTCAATCTCTCTCCCCACTCTGCCTCTGATAGACTGTCTTGAATTTCATCCAAAATCTTCTGCCCTGCTTCTACCATTTGCTGACAATCCTCATCTGTTAAGCACGATCTCACCAATTTCCATAACGGCATGATCCCTGCTTTAAGTTTGCCGTTCTGCTGTTCCCTAACTAGATCTCCTTTCAGTTTGTCCCAAGAGGTGACAGTTAACGAACCTGAGCAAGCATACCATGGTGCCACACGGTCTACCTCCCTGACAAATGCCTCTATACTCTTAGTGGCGATTTTTAGGCCACACTGCTTCAGGACCGACCTTAACGCCACTACTACAGAGTGAGAAATTCCCATACTGCCGCTATCCAGTCCTGACCATGACTGAAACTAATTGCTGTCCAGGCACTGTCCAGGTGCTGTCCGAGCCTGACTGCAACTGGGAACCAGTCAGCAGTTCCAGAGGTGGAAGCAAAACGAAACTGAAAGGGAAAGTGCAATCGCTGTGCAAACAATCAAAAGGGCATCTAACTCTGGAGAAATTTCAAGACTATACTTACCTTGCAGAGCTGTAGTGTCCCGCAGTTCTGGTTCCGCCCCGCGAATGAGGGATCTTCCTTGCCCGGTGTGATGGTATAAAGTCCCCGGGTCTTCGGCGCCACCTATCCTGAGCTGTTGTCCCCTCCGGCAAGAACACACTCAGGACAACCGGAATCTTCTGCGGCAAAGCTTTATTGCTTACTTCTCAGGAAGATCCCGACCCCAGAAAATGGAATCCCTTATATAGCACTCAGCCATGACGTTTCAGCACCTGATGTAGCGTGACAGCTCTTGATTCGTTGCTCGCTCATCACACCACTATTACACCCCGAGAATGGGCAGTGACTAGGAGTGAGTTCACTCTTGCACTTGCGCACAAGGCTTGTTTACTAGTGATTGCTCGCGGCACGCGCACGGCTCTCCACAGCGATTGCTCGCTGCACGGCTTTCCATAAATAGTGAATTAAATGTAAAATTATCCCAAGGACCTAAATGTCTTGGCAGAAAAGTGCAAGTTCCTAGGGAACACATTGCTCTGGTGTAACCATATGCATTGTAATTTTTTTTTAAAGATTGAGGGACTAGGGATGTGGCTGGGTTGGTAGAGTGTTTGCCCAGCATACATGAAGCCCAGGGTTCTATCCATAGGACCACAGACACTGAATGTGGAGGTCTATGCCTGTAGTCCCAGTACTCAGAGGATCAGAAGTTCAGGGTCATCCCAGCTACATAGTGAGTTCAAAGCCAGCCAGGGCAAAATGAGACCTTGTCATCAGTCAAGGGCACACACTCCTCTTGCAGACACCCAGAGTTCAGTTCCAGGTACCCACTCTGGTGGCTCATAGCTGCCTGTAAGTCCCATTACAGGTGATCTCGTGCTCTTATGTGACCTCCTGGGCTGCATGTACATACATGCAGGTACAGATGTATATACATACAGGCACACGCATACATACATGCCTATACAGGTGTACATACATAAAGGCACACACTCATACACATCAAATAAAGCTTAAAATTAAGCAATTACTTGCACCATCTAGGCTAGTGTAATGAAAACACATGAAAGCAGCAGGAAAATAGAAACAGTGAGAGTTGGAGAGGCTGTGGGGAACACAGAGCCCTGCATTGCTGACGTGGATGTCAGGTAGGGCAGTCACTATGGAAACCTGCCTGTCAGTTCATAGAAACAGTTGAATGTGGAGCTGGGCATGGTGTGTGCATGCCTGCATTGTCAGTTACATGGGAGCTGAGACAGGAAGATTGTGGGTCTAAGACTATCCTGGGCTACACACTGAGACCCTGTCTCAAACAACAACAACAACAAAAAAAAAGAAAGAAAGAAAGAAAGAAAGAAAGAAAGAAAGAAAGAAAGAAAGAAAGAAAGAAGAAAAAGCAGACAGTGCACATATCCGTGGTCAGAAGCCACACAGCAATCAGCTGCTGACCAGATGTTCTGTTCCCACAGTGTGTGACCCTGTGATGGGTGAAAAGAGGAATGGGGAAGGCTCCATGGTGAGTGGACTTACACCACTCGCTGTTAACCTGTGGTCTGTCATCTGCTTTGAACCAAGTGAGGGTCCCTTTCCCAGTTAAACCACGGTGGCCCCATACAGGCAGGTGTGTACTGTCTATGCCTGCATAGGCTACCCATGTGTCCCATGGCAGCCATAGACAGTCTGTCAGCAGTGGGCAAGCTCTTCAATAAACCTCCAGGTGTGGACTCAGAAGCCAATGTCCCATGAGCTTCTCCACTTGCAGATGGTTTACCCTGAAAGCTTGATTGGAGGAGGACTAGCCTTTTACCCGTGACTGCAGGATAGCACTCCTCTGTCCAGGAAAGACATCTTTGGGGTCAAGCCCATGGCCTCTCACATACTAGCCACATACTCTGCTCCTGAGGTGTGAGCCAGCCACCAAACAGTTATGTAAGAATTTTTTGATTCTATAATCAGACCCAAGTCCAGGGGTTGAACTTTGCCAGTGGTCCAATCTATCTTCAGCTCTTTTCCATTTTGTGCCAGTCAGCCGGTATTCATCTGGGTAGGACCTTGAACCTCCAGGTTAACTGGAAGGGCAGAGATTGGAACCCTGGACCACACACCAGTGCTGCAAAGCATCATGGGAGCAAACAGTTATTTCTGTGTCACGTGGGACTCGGATGTCAGAAATCAGACAGTGGGCATCTGTAATCCTAGTCACTTAGGGGCTGAGGCAGGAAAAGTGTAAGTTTGAGGCTAGCCTGAATCCAAAAAAGGAGCTTAGAGGTGCTTGACCAACAAGCACAGGCCCTGGGTTCATCCTTAACATGGAGGTAATAATAAACAAATGGTAAAGATAGTTCTGAGTTGGCCTTGGTGAGTCACACCTGTAATTCCAGGACTTGGAAGAAAACAGGATTGCTGTGAGTTCTAAGCCAGCCTGGGCTACAGTGTAAGAACCCATATGAGGGTCAGGGGAGAGAGGTACTATTCTGTGAGATGCTTCGTTGATAAATTAACAATGAGATGATCAGGCATGTCTTATGTGGAGATGAGACACCCCAGATCCAGCTGGCAGGGCCTGAAGGCCTGATGTTGCCTAAGTCACCCTGTGTGGTCCTGGGTCTTAGCTCCCTTCCTCCCTTCCTCCCTTCCTCCCTTCCTCCCTTCCTCCCTTCCTCCCTTCCTCCCTTCCTCCCTTCCTCCCTTCCTCCCTTCCTCCCTTCCTCCCTTCCTCCCTTCCTCCCTTCTGGGTTCTGGTGAGCTGAGGTCCTGCCCCAGGCCCTTCTCTGTCCATGTCACCTGTGACTCGGGTCTGCAGGTCCTCAGTTGTGTATTTCCTTATGGTGGCAATGCCAGGTGTCCCCTCAGGATTTGGGCTTTGGGATTGTTTCCCCCTGGGCTCCTTCCATGTGAGTGAGCCTCCTCCTTTGTCTCCTGTGCTCTCCAGTATGTTCCCCAGGACCTCCTTCCCGTGTACAGGGACAAAGTGGTACCCGAGGCAGATATCATCACTCCCAACCAGTTTGAGGCTGAGTAAGTAACCACATTGGCAGAAGGACCAGATGCCCCGAGGAGCCCTGCAGAGCCCTGGCAGCCCCACATCTGCTCCCTCAGGCCCATAGGTGGCCCTAAGAAAGCCTGGCCTGATGATGTTGCCTTTGCCTGTAAACCTGGACCCTAACCCTGGAGTGGTTCCAACTCCCTCTAGGGAATGACAAGCATTCTTCCCTCTGGTTCTTGGTCCATGATCCTGTTGGCCCACAGGACTTCCCTGCTGGCGAGATGCTCCAACGAGACAAAGAGTTATACATGTCCAGCTGAGGGCTGATGTGGCTGGGGATGCTCAGGTGGAGCTGCAGGCCCAGATCTCTCTCAGAGCTCAGCTCACATGGCCCTGATTTGCTGCAGAGCCAGCGTCCAAAAAACACTGCCGGTTACCCAGCAGTTACCTGTGAGCAGGGTCCTGCAAGCCCTGTGGTGGGTGTTGCTAGACTGAGCAGCTGAGGGCCTCTCATGTAACAATAGCATCTCTTTGAGGGCCCTCTGCTTGCAGCAGGCTGAGACAGACAGGTGGGGAACGCTGGTCTTTCCGGCCCTCAGAGTCCCTTGAATATTGGTTACCTGACCGAGCTGTGGTGGAAGTCAGTGGAGGTGGAGGTGCTGTTTCTGACTACGGTCCTCTGTAGGGTTCACTACTGTTGGGAGCATCACCATGTATACAATTTCCCATATCACACACTTTACCTTTGACCTTCCCACCTCTCATTATATATGTTCAGGCCTTGCCTGGTTCTCATGGCCAGTAGATGCTATGGTGGTTCCTGTGGGGATGTAGGTCAGATGTCAGGATGGCTGAACTGTAGGGTCTGGCTCACCCCTCCCATCTGTGTTCCAGGTTGCTGAGTGGCAGAAAAGTCCACAGCCAGGAAGAAGCACTTGAGGTAAGGAGAGCTTCACACACTGCCCTATTCATGGGGAAGGAGACAGACACCCATCTTCAGGAAGGGATGGACACCTGAGGGATACTAAGCCTTGACCCCGGCTGTGATGAGCACCTTGTAACTGACTGATACCTCTGTCAGCTAGCTCTATACTCAGTCCACCATGTGTCTGTGACCTGTGGCTGCTACAGCAAAGTGTTTTCTCTCAGCTTTGAGACTGAAAGTCCAAAATGCAGGGGCAGGCAGGGTGCATTCCCTCTGCAGCCCCGACCCCAGAGGTCCTTCCTTTCACCTCCAGCTTCTTCTGCTATGAGTGTGCTGTGTTGGCTCATGGCCTCAGATGCCTCATGACACAGCCATGCCCAGCTGTCACCATGCTTTAGAGGACAGCAGTCATTCTTCTAAGACTCTTTCTTTGCAGCCCACTCAGCTGTGGCCTCTGTGTACAGTGTGTCTTTTCACACATCATCCCAGGGCAGTCAGTGTGTGTGGTGAGTGCCTACTGTGCGCTAGGTACTGTGTGTGAACTCTGGACATGATGCCATCTATTGAGCCTCACAGCCTGCAGTGTGCCAGCCACCTGAGTCACCATCATCATGTCCCAACACCGTTCTGTTTAGCTTTAATTCCCACCATCCTACCCAGCAACAAACAGCCTGCAGGAAGGAGCCACCCAGAAGTGACTAGTGGCAGCTCTTCACTGGGCCTGTGAGCTACATGTGTCCAGAGATGATAGGCATCATTTTTAAAGACTTACCTATTTGTATCTTGTGTGTGTTTTCCTGTATATGTATGTGTGCACCATGTGTGTCTCCTCAGAGTCAGAAAAGGGTATCAGACACCCTTGGAACTGGAGTTAAGGACAGTTGAGAGCCACCATGTTGGTGTTGACCCTGAGTCCTCTGTGAGAGCAGTTAGTGCTCTTAAGTGCTGATCTATCTCTACAGCCCCATGATGGGCATCTTCAGTGTCACACCCAAGCAGCTCCATACACCACTGAAGCCATCCTGTCCACCCTCTGTGGCCCCAGAGAGTACAGAGTGTGTAGTATATAAGTCCATTATGTCATCTCCCTCTGTGAGTGGGCAGTGGCTAAGTCCACATCTCGATCCACTTGTATAGGCGTCCTGGAGTGTGCCCTCTGAGGATGGCAATGCGGTCTGGGGCATCCATCAGGTTTAAACCAGCTTGAGCCTGGTGTCATAGCTCACAGCATTTAAAAGAAAGAGGCAGTGAACTCTCTTTGAGTTCAAGACCAGCATGGTCTACTTACAAGTTCAGGTCAGCCAGGATTATATAGTATGATCCTGTCTTAATCAATCAATCAATAAACAACAAAAACAATACAAGCCAGCTTGGAGGGAAGCTTGCTCCTCATTGGTGGATATGACTAGTGTCTTAGTCAGGGTTTCTATTCCTGCACAAACACGACTAAGAAGCAAGTTGGGAAGGAAAGGGTTTATTCAGCTTACACTTTCATACTGCTGTTCATCACCAAAGGAAGTCAGGACTGGAACTCAAGCAGGTCAGGAAGCAGGAGCTTATGCAGAAGCCATGGAGGGATGTTCTTTACTGGCTTGCTTCCCCTGGCTTGCTCAGCCTACTCTCTTATAGAACCAAGACTACCAGCCAAGAGATGGTCCCACCCACAAGGGGCCCTTCCCCCTTGATCACTAATTGAGAAAATGCCTTACAGTTGGATCTCATGGAGGCATTTCCTCAGCTGAAGCTCCTTTCTCTGTGATAACTCCAGCTGTGTCAAGCTGACACAAAACTAGCCAGTACAATTGACCCCTTGTCAACTTGACACACAAAACACATCACTAGTAAGCCTCAACCCTTACATTCTTATTCATCTCCAAGGTCTAAATAACTTTAAATGTCCCACAGTCTTTACATAATCGTAAAATTTCAATCTCTTTAAAATATCCATCTCTTTTAAAATCCAAAGTCTTTACAATTAAAAGTCTCTTAACTGTCGGCTTCACTAAAAAAAGTTTCTTCCTTCAAGAGGGAAAATATCAGGGCACAGTCACAGTCAAAAGCAAAAATCAATTTCCAACCGTCCAATGTCTGAGATTCAACTCACAATCTTCTGGGCTCCTCCAAGGGCTTGGGTCACTTCTCCAGCCATGCCCTTTGTAGCACAAGCATCATCCTCTAGGCTCCAGATGCCTGTACTCCACTGCTGCTGCTGCTCTTGGTGGTCATCTCATGGTACTGGCATCTGCAAAACACTGCATGACCCCTTCAGTCCTGGGCCGTCAATTGCAACTGAGGCTGCACCTTTACCAATGGCCTTCCATGGCCTCTCACAGTGCCGAGCCTCAGCTGCTCTGCGTGACTCCTTCATGCCTTCAAAACCAGTACCACTTGGGTGACCCTTACACATTACCAAGTCCCGCTGCAGCAGGAGTACAACCTTGGCTATCTCTGGAACACAGCCTCTTTGTGCTCTCAGAAAACACTTCCCAGAAGATGTCACCTCAATGATGCTGGTCTCTTCTTAATCACCGCTAATTTCTTAGCTCCAGCTAACCAGCATCAATAGTCCCAGTAATGCAAAGTTTTTGCTTTAGTAGTTCTGGTATCTTGTTAATCACAGCTGATTCTTCAGCCCCAGCTAACCAGAACTACAGAATCTTCACAATCAAAACAGCAATGGCCCTGAAAAGAGTCTTTAATTTTCCCTCTGAAATTTCACAAGCCAGACCTCCATCTTCTGCACTGTTCTCTACATTATCTTCCAAGCTCCTACACAACATCTGACAGAGCTCTTAACAACGAATGGATCTTCAAGTCCAAAGTTCCAAAGTCCTTCCACAGTCCTCCCCAAAGCATGGTCAGGTTGTCTCAGGAATACTCCACTATGCTGGTACCAATTTGTCTTAGTCAGGGTTTCTATTCCTGCACAAACATCATGACCAAGAAATAAGTTGGGGAGGAAAGGGTTTATTTGGCTTACACTTCCATACTGCTGTTCATCACCAAGGAAGTCAGGACTGGAATTCAGGCAGGTCAGGAAGCAGGAGCTTATGCAGAGGCCATGGAGGGATGTTCTTTACTGGCTTGCTTCCCCTGGCTTGCTCAGCCTACTCTCTTATAGAACCAAGACTACCAGCCAAGAGATGGTCGCACCCCACCAAGGGGCCCTTCCCCCTTGATCACTAATTGAGAAAATGCCTTACAGTTGGATCTCATGGAGGCATTTCCTCAACTGAAGCTCCTTTCTCTGTGATAACTCCAGCTGTGTCAAGTTGACACAAAACTAGCCAGTACAACTAGCTTCCTAGGTCCTCAGGAGTTGGGGTGCGACTCCCTCGCTCCCTCATATTGTACACTCTCAACTCTCAATGGTGTGACTGCAGGTGGCTGGGCACAGGCTTGGCCATGTGTCTGCAATGTTCCACGTTCTCTGCAAGCCCGTCAAGCATGCTGGTCACACCTGGATGCTCCACCTCTAATTGCAGAGAGGACAGTGACCTACGGGGGCCTGTCCCCCTGCCCCTTGGGAAGCTTGCCTGTCAGGAAGAGCCCCAGTGTGTGGAT